>NW_006408749.1:4489121-4543573 GCF_000296735.1 Chrysochloris asiatica
ATATATATATGATAAAAGGTGTCAAAAAGACTTCATTTTATTTGCATCCACAATCAACACTCATGGAAGCAGCTGTCAAGAAACTAAATGCCATATTGCATTAGGTAAATCTGCTGTAAAAAAATGTCTTTAATGCGTTACAAAGCAAAGATATCAGTTTGAGAACTAAGGTGTGTCTGGCCCATGCATATTTTTGATATGCATGTGACAGTTGGACAATGAATTAATAAGAGCTTACAAAAAATGATGCATTTGAATTATGGTGTTGGAAATGAATATTGAAAATGCCATGGAGCGCCAGAAGAACAAACAAATTTGTATTGGAAGAAATATATCCACAATGCTCTTTAGAAGCAAGCATAGTGAGGCTTTGTCTCTCGTACTTTGGACATCATACTTGGAAAAGTGGAGGGTCAGTGAAATAGACAGAAAAAAACAAATAAGTTTGACATGGTGGTTAACAACAATGGGCTCAAATGTAACACAACTGTTAGGATGGTCCAGGACTGAGCAGTGTATAGGGGTGGTTATGAGTCAGTACTGACTGGATGATATCTAACGACAACATAGAATAGAGTAAATCTGCCCCACAGGGTTTCCAAGGATGTAATTTTTACAGAAACAGATTGCCATATTTTTATCCCATAGAGTGGCCAGTGGGTTCAAACCACTGACCTTTCAGCTAGCAGCTGAGTGCTTACCCCTAAGCTTAATCACAGATGGTTGGCTACTAACTGGAAAGTCAGCATTTTGAACTCACAAGCCGCTTCACAGAAGAAAGATGTGGCAGTTGTCTTCCATAGATTACAGGCTTGGAAATCCTATGGGTTGTTCAACTGTATCCTATAGAATAGCTATGACTCAACAACAAAGGGACAAGGTGACAAATATTTATTAAAACAGAAATAGGGTCTCATAGAGTTGGTTTCTGCACCTGTTCATGACTCAATCTTTTCTCAGAACTTAAGGATTTTTTATTCCTTGATATAGAGAAAAGTCGTTGAGTCTCTCCAAATTTGTATAGGAAGCTGTTTAGGGCTCTAAAAGAAGCAAATCTTTTCATTCTCGGCATTTTCTTCCTTCAAAGCTATCCATGACTTGAATGCAGTCACATTATGTTCTGGTAAGTCTTTTAGCTAAAAAATCTGCCTTTTGTTGAATTTCCACTTACAAATCCTACCCTGTGTCAGATCAACATGAAATAATAGGTGCAATAGCACTTTAAAAAGTAAGGTGGACTGAGACTCTTATGCCTTTTTGATATTTACCATTTGGCAGCGTCAGTTTTTGAGAGTAACTAGTTCAGTACTATGAAGTCCTGGTGTGCTGCTATGGGATAATTCACTGGACCACAAGGTTAGTTTGAACTACAAGGTTGGTGGTTCAAATTCACTAGCTGCTCCTCAGAAACTCTATACAGGGTAATATGAATCGGAAACAACTCGATAGCATTTAGCAACAGCAAGTCCAGTACTACCCATGTTAGCAACTCTAGCAATTCAGACTAAAGGGAATGATAATGACTAATAATTAGCACTTACTGAGGAGTCCTGGTGTGATGCTGTGGGTTAATATGCTGGACTGCAAAGTTGGTTTGAACTGCAAGGTTGGCAGTTCAAACTCACCAGCCTCTCCTCAGAAACCCTCTACAGTGTCACTATGGGTTGGAACCAACTCAGCGGCATTAACAACAACAGTACTGAGTATTCAAGATGTACAAAGAACTGTGCCAATGCTTCAAATGCATCAATTTATGCAAATATTACTTGGTGCTGATGCAGCTTCTGCTGCGTCAAATTGGATTTTATTTTTCTGACAATTGAGGACAAAATAATTATCTTTCTCCCATCTCTATTTTTATGTTGTTTTAAGAAAGCTTTGAATTATTATCAATTACTTATGTAATCTTGGCAGAATAAACATTTTTAATGACAACAAGCTCATTTTAATCTTACACACACACACACACACACACACACTCACTAAGCATCCTTTTCAAATAAATGGAAAATAAAACAGAGGCTTAAAGGATTGAGAGAGACAGAAAAAGGAAGAAATGGTAAAGGAAAGATAACTTTGCTCTCAAATGATTAGAATCATAGCCAGAAAATAATATCACAAATATTTATGATATTTTTTTCTCATTTTGATTTAGGAAAAAAGGGGAAAGAACAAAAAAGAAAAAAAAGGAGTGTTTCAGTTCTGGGGTCAGAAAGACTAGAACCTTTTTTCATGCCAAAAGTCTTTTCTGCCCCTTGCTACTTTACCAAGAAGGAGCCTGGAAGGGCATGGGCCAAGCATTTTGCTGTTAAATGAAAGGTTGGTGGTTTGAACCCACCCAAAAGATACAGCAGCCTAATTTAGTAAATATTGCAGCTTTGGAAACTCTATGGGGCATGTTACTCTGGTAGCATAGTGGTTATGAATCGGACTGAGAATTGCAAGGTCAGCAGTTTGAAACAATCAGCTGTTCGTGGGAGAAAGATGAGGCTTTCTGCTCCTGTAAAGATTTACAGCCTCAGAAACCCTGTACAGGGTTGCTATGAGTCGGTTCCGACTCCACGGCACATAACCACCACCATAGGGTTTTAGGCTAATGCCTCAGACTGCAAAGTCATTTGAACTGCAAGGTCAGTGGTTCAAGCTCACCAGCTGCTCCTTGGAAACCCTATATAGGGTCCCTATGGGTCAGAATCGATTTGATGGCACTTAATTAACAACAGCCATCGGTATGGATTGCATCTCAATGTCAAGAAAACAAAAATCCTCACCACTGGACCAATAAACAACATTCTTATCAACGGAGAAAAGATTGAAGTTGTCAAGGACTTCATTCTTCTTGGATCAACTATCAACACTCATGGAAGCAGCTGTCAAGAAATCAAACAACGTATTGCATTGGGCAAATCTGCTGCACAGGAACTTTTTAAAGTGTTAAAGAGCAGAGATGTCAGCTTGAGGACTAAGGTGCACCTGACCCAAGCCATGGCATTTTCAATAACCTCATATGGATGCGAAAGCTGGACAGTGAATAAGGAAGATCGTAGAAGAATTGATGCCTTTGAGTTACGGTGTTGGAGGAGAATACTAAAGTGCCATGGACTGCCAAAAGAACCAATAGATCTGTTTTGGAAGAAGTGCAGACAGAGTGCTCCTTGGAGGCCAAGATGGCTAAGCTTCATCTCTCATACTTTGGACATATTGTCAGGAGGCGACAGTCACTAGAGAATGATGTCATGCTGGGTAAGGTGGAGGGTCAGAGAAAAAGAGGAAGACCCCCAACGAGATGGATTGGTCAGGTGGCATCATTGATGGCGTCAAGTGTGGCAGTGGTAGTGAGGTTGGCCCAGGATCAGACATTGTTTTGTTCTGCTGTACATGGGGTCTCTATGAGTCGGTTCTGACTCGATGGCACCTGACAACAACAACAAACAACAACAAATAGGGTTGTAATGAGTTAAATTGACTCTATCCCCAAGAGTTGAGTTGCTAGGGAATTCTACAAAGCTTAATCCTTTCTGTTTCCAAACAGTTCCTCACTGACCCCATGAATCACTCAGAATATAATTAAATATATTTAAGTATGGACAGAAGAAGACTTAAAATATTTACTGATGAGGATCAAAGAGCACAGCCTTCGGTATGGGTTACATCCCATAGCATCTCAAAGAAAACAAAAATCCTCACCACTGGACCAATAAACAACATTCTTATCAACGGAGAAAAGATTGAAGTTGTCAAGGACTTCATTCTTCTTGGATCAACTATCAACACTCATGGAAGCAGCAGTCAAGAAATCAAATGACGTATTACATTAGGCAAATCTGGTGCACACAAGACCTTTTTAAAGTGTTGAAGAGCAAAGAAGTCAGATTGAAGACTAAGGTGCATTTAGTCTTTCGATAACCTCATATTCATGTTTAAGCTGGACAGTGAAAAGGAAGACCGTAGAAGAATGGATGCATTTGAGTTATGGTGTTGGAGGAGAATATTGAAAGTGCCATGGGCTGCCAAAAAGAACTAACAGATCTGTGTTGGAATAAGTGTAGCCAGAGTGCTCCTTGGAGGCCAGGATGGCCAAACTCCATCTCTCATACTTTGCACATGTTGTCAGTAGGAACCAGTCGCTGGAGAAGGATATCATGTTTGGTAGTGTGGAGGGTCAGAGAAAAAGAGGAAGACCCCCAAAGAGATGAGCTGGCAAAGTGGCAGTATCAATGGTCTCAAGCATGGCAACAATAGTGTGGTTGGCCAGGATCCAGCAGTGGTTCGTTCTGCTGTGCATAAATAAGGTTGCTATGAGTTGGTACCGACTCGATGGCACCTAACAACAACAGGGACAGTGGGAAAGATGAGATAATAACTCCATAATGCTTAGTTTAGTTCAGTTTTTTAAATTTTATTTCTACACTAGGCTAGGATGTTGTTAAGTGCTGTTGAGTTAATTCGACTCATAGCAACAATATATAGGGTTTCAGAGGAGTGTTTGATGAGTTTGTACTGCTGGCCTTTTGGTTAAAATGAGCTTGCGGTTCAAATGACCCTTTGGTTCAGTGCTTGTCCTACAGTGCCACACCAGGACTCCAATTGTTGTTGGTGTTAAGTGCCACTGAGTGGATTCAGACTTATAGCAACCCTGTATAGGGTTTCTGAGGAGCAGCTGATGAATTTGAACTGGTGCCCGGTGGTTCACAGTCCAGTGCTGATTCTACAGCGCCACACCAGTAGTCCAGGCCTCAAATACTCCTAGCAATTAATTTGTTTGGCAGCCTATAAAATGACCTTGAGTTGAAGGTTTTTGTTGTTGTTAAGTGCCTTTGAGTGAATTCCAACTCTATAGGTTTTCTGAGGAGAGGTGGATATATTTGAACCAACAACCATGTGGTTATCAGTTCAGTACTTGCCCTATAGCACCACACCAGGTTGTTTACTTGAATTCTGTAGAAGGTGCCTGCTTTGGTCATGTGGTGCAATCTTGCCATAGATCTTTGAGTCTGTATTTTTCCCTGGAAGCATGTTGGTTTTCTTACTCTGTACAGCTAGAGAAAAGTCCAGGAGCAGAATTATTTCACATTTTTGGAGAACAGTTGACAAAGAGAATAATATCATATTTTGTTGTTGCTGTTGTTGTTAAGTGCCATCGAATTGATTCTGACCCATAGCAACCCTGTATAGGATTTCCAAGGAGCAGCTGGTGAGCTTGAACCGTTGACCTTGCAGTTCAAACAACTTTGCAGCCTGATGCATTAGCTCACAGTGCATTTGTTTTCTGACTGTTTGAATTTACCTCATGCAGTACAAAGAGAATCATCTGTTTTCTCTTAAATCTGTTTTAATCCCCTAAACAATTTAAAACTAACTGGGAAAGTGCCTATCAAGTGAGAAATGGATCTCCTTGTAGGTGTTACCACTGCAGCCTTCTGAATACACACAGAGTTCATTTATTGATATGCAGAGTGCTCATTGATGTGTACACAGAGAGTAATTGAGATGGTAATTTAAACATTGTTATAAACATTTGTGAGGGAGATCATCCCTAGCTCCAGGCAAAAGGAAGCCAGTCCACCCATTTCAGACTTCCAATTGAGAATTAAGGAATTAAGGCATGTTAAAATTCATGCTGCAAACCAATCTACTGCCATCTGTTTTAGCTCTATTTCCTCTAATCTGAGTAAATTTCTAATGAAGCTTCCTCACCCTAGTGCTGGCTCTGTGGGTGAAAGGGCCACAGTTGATTGATAGGAATGGAAACTCACCCAGTTTGTACTTTGTACCAAAGTACAAAACCAGATAATGATAAATTGATTCCGACTAAAGGCAACCTCATGATTGGAACGGTGTTTCATAGGATTTTCAAAGTTATGACCTTTTGGGAGTAGATTGTAAGAGATGTAACTATCCCACATACTGCCTCTGTCCCTCTTGGTTATGAGGTCATTGATGAGTTATCACAAGTGCTTACTGACAAACACTTAAGCAATCCAATCTGTACTCATTTTAGTGAGAGTGAGGCTTTTTAATTTGGTTTTGCAAAAATGGGCACCAAGCCCAGAAAACACAGGCAGATGCACCATGTAGCTATTTTGCAAAGTATTTGGTTTTCCTAGTTTGAGAAAGTCCCTCCCCTGGTTCCTCATTGACTGAGTACTATGGGGTTAAAAATCTTTATCTGATGGTAGTATTCTTATTTAAAGTTCCTACACATTGAGCAGGTTCTTTCACCCTCCCCCAATTCATCCCCCTCACATAACCCATATGCATAGGTCATTATTGCTGTGTTAATCTAAAATCTATGTCTGGTCTAGCAATTTCCTGGACCCCTTATTCCTGAAGATGGACCATCTTAAGAATTTATTTCTCACAAATCCACCCTTTTCTCTCTACACTTGTTGGTCTCATCTTCATTTATACTTCTCAAATGTGTATAGCATTTGTTGGCTTTCTTCCTCATAAAATTTATTATCTCTGGATGTCCCTAAGAGTAATAAGTTGGTTTATTGGTATGTCATGGGATTCTGTTTACTCACAGCTGTATCAGTTAGCCTCGGGACTAGTCCTACGACACAGTGCTGCACCTTCAGTATGTGGCACTGAGAGATTATTTGAACACAATTTTATATGGGGTTGCATTGTAAGTTTTGACAATGAGTTGGAGGGGACCCCTTAGAAAAATGGATCTTGCCTCCTAGGGGTTGTCAGCTTGGAGACAGTAGTCCACCCCTGGTAGTGAGTAGTACAGTGTATATCATCCCAGCAGAGGCTGTACCCTGCTCTGGCTCAGGGTAAAGATACTCATCTGCATAAGAAAGCTGTCTCTCTTTCTCCAAGCTTCCACAGGACAAAACTTGGGAAACATCTAATTTGATGTTTTTGTTGTTGTTAGGTGCCATCAAGTCGGTACTGACTCATAGTGATCTTGTTGTTGTTGTTGTTAAGTGCCTTAAAGTCGGTTCCGACCCATAGCGACCCTGTACAGGGTTTCCGAGGGTGTAAATCCTTACGGGAGTAGAAAGCCTCATCTTTCTCCCGCGGAGTAGCTGGTAGTTTCGAACCGCTGACCTTAAGGTTCGCAGCCCGATTCGTAACCACTACGCTACCAGACAGCATAATGAAACACTGCTGGATCCTGGGCCAACCTCACTAACCTTGCCACGTTTGAGCCCATTGATGCTGCCTCTTTACCAATCCATCTCACTGGGGATCTTCCTCTTTTTCTCTGACCCTCCACTCTTGTTGTTGTTTTTATGTGTTCTGGAGTCGGTTCTGACTCATAGCGACCCTATACAGGGTTTCCGAGGCTGTAAATTTTTACAGGAGCAGAAAGCCGCATCTTTCTCCTGTGGAACAGCTGGTAGTTTCAAACTGCTGACCTTGAGATTAGCAGCCTGATTCATAACCAGTACGCTACCAGAGCTCCTTACCCTACCAAACATGATATCCTTCTCCAGCGACTGGTCCCTCCTGACAATATGTCTCAAGTATGAGAGAGGAAGTTTGGACATCCTGGCCTCCAAGGAACACTCCGGTTGCACTTCTTCCAAAACAGATTTGTTGGTTCTTTTGGCAGCCCATAGAACTTTCAATATTCTCCTCCACTCCTCCAATACCATAACTCAAAAGCACCAATTCTTCTACTATGGTCTTCCTTATTCACTGTCCAACTTTCACATGCGTATCAGGTTATTGAAAATACCATGGCTTCGGTTAAGCACAACTTAGTCTTCAAGCTGACATCTCTGCTCTTCAACACTTTAAAAAGGTCTTGTGCAGCAGATTTGCCTAATGCAATATGTTGTTTGATTTCTTGACTGCTGATTCTGTGAGTGTTGATAGTTGATCCAAGAATAATGAAGTCCTTGACAGCTTCAAATTTTCTCCATTGATAAGAATGTTGTTATTGGTCCAGTGGTGAGGATTTTTGTTTTCTTTATATTGAGATGCAATCCATACAGAAGGCTGTGCTCTTTGATCTTCATCAGTAAATATTTTAAATCTTCTTCACTTTCAGCAAGCAAGGTTGTATCATCTACATATCTCAGGTTGTTAATGAGTCTTCCTCCAATCCTGATGCCACGTTTTTCTTCATATAACCCAGCTTCTGGGATTGTTTGCTCAGCATACAGGGTGCATAAGGATGGTGAAAGAATATAACCTTTCTTACTTTTAAACCATTCAGTTTTCTCATGTTCTGTTTGAACAACTGCCTCTTGGTCCATGTACAGATTTCTTATGAGCACAATTCCGGAATACTCATACTTCACAATGTCCGTAGCTTGTCATGATCCACACAATCGAAAGCCTTTGTGTTGTCAATAAAGCACAGGTAAACATCTTTCTGATATTCTCTGCTTTCAGCCAAGATCCATCGGACATCAACAATGATATCCCTCGTTCCACGGCCTCTTCTGAATCCAGCTTGTACCTCTGGAAGTTCTCTGTCAATGTATGCTTGTAGCCATTTAAGTACTACCTTTGGTAAAACTTTACTCGCACGAGATATCAAAGATATTGTCCAATGATTTCCGCATTCCGTTGGGTCACCTCTCTTTGGAATGGGCACACAATCAGTTGGCCATATAGTTGTCTTCCAAATTTCTTGGCAGAGATGAGTGAGTGCCTCCTGTGCTGCCTCACTTTCTTGAAAGATTTCAGTTTTTGTTCCATCAATTCCTGGTGCCTTGTTATTTGCCAATTCCTTCAATGCACTTTGGACTTCTTACTTCAGTACCATTGGCTCTTGATCATATGCTACCTCTTGAAACGGTTGAACATCAACCATTTCTTTTTGATACAGTGACTCTGTGTATTCCTTCCATCTTCTGTGAATGCTTTCTGTATCATTCAATAATTTGCTCAGAGAATCCTTCAATAACGAAAGTTGAGGCTTGATTTTTTTCTTTAGTTCCCCCAGCTTGAGAAATGCTGAACGTTTTCTTCTTTTTTGTTTTTTTGATTCCAGATCTTTGCACATTTTTTTGTTTGTTTGTTTGTAATATTTGTCTTTATCTTCTTGAGCTGATCTTTGAAATTTTCTGTTCAGCTCTTGGACCTCCTCATTTCTTCCATTTGCATTAGCATCTCTATGTTGGAGAGCAAGTTTTAGTGTCTCTTCTGGCATCCATTTTGACCTTTTCCTTCTTTCTTGTCTTCTTGATGACTATTTGCTTTCTACCTGTATTATGTTCTTGATGTCATCCCATGACTCTTCTGGCCTTCTGTCTTTAGTGTTTAATGTATAAAATAGATTCTTCAGATGATCTCTAAATTCAGGTGGGATATAGTCAAGGTCATATTTTGGCTGTTGTGGACTTGTTATCATTTTATTCAGCTTCAGTTTGAATTTACATACGAGCAATTGATGATCTGTTCCAAAATCTGCCCCTGGCCTTGTTTTGACTGATGATATGGAGCTTTTCCATCGTCTCTTTATGTAGATGTAGTCCATTTGATTTCTATGTATTCCATCTGGTGAAGTCCATGTGTATCTCTTTTGCTGTCTAAAGAAGGTATTTGAAATGAACAAATCATTGATTTTGCAGAATTCTATCATGCAATCTCCAGCATCATTTCTATTCCCAAGGCCACATTTTCCAGCTATTGATCCTTCCTGTTTGCTCCCAAAAGCTTGAGGGAATTATGACATGGTTACATTGACAACCAATCTGACTGGCTGCTAGTAGGTTAAGGCCCTTTGCACCACCCCCATGTCAACAATACATTCCAGCCATTCAAACTTTCAAACTCGCCCTATCCAGTAGAGCCACAGCAAGGCAGTCTAGTCTCTTCTCAGATTCACCTCAAGAGGCTCTCTGGATTACCCCCTCACCAGCAACCACCCATTCCCTGGGGAAGAGTTAGATCCTCTCCACTGGTCCCTTAATGAGTCCACATCTTCTCTGTAGTCCGGAAGGCTGTCTCAGTGGTCAACAGCACTTGATATGGGCCCTTCAAATCTGGCTGGAGTCTGTCCTCTTTCCCAGGTCTTGCTCAATATCAAGTTTCCATCTGGAAGTAATGAACAATGAATTTGAGGAGTTTGGGTCAGGAGTCCTTTTAACCTGAGGGTTTACAGAGCAGAGGAAAGGTCAGCACATACTTCCTTAGGAATTAATCTTTAGTGGACAGGTCTGTGTTTCTTCCCAGATAGGGAAGCCTATAACAATAATTCATAAAGAAACAACCCTAGATCCCTCCTTGGGTACGTACTTATTTTGAGGAGAGTTGTAGGAAGGCATTTAGTCCATAAAATGATAAAGGACCAACCAGGTTTGTACATGCCAGTATAAAATAATCCTTCAGAAACAATGCATCAGTTGAGGGTAAGTATTCTCTGAACATGAGGTTTTCACATTGGTGGGATAATGGACTCCCCAGGTTTTACTGTAGCATGGCACCACTTTAACAGTGACTGCCAATCAGCCCTTTGTCTTCAAGATTCTGTGAGGAACTCTGGTTAATATTAGCATGAAGATATTCAGGGATAACACATAACCACAAGAGTATAAGTACACTCTTTCATTTCCTCAAACTAAAAGAAACTTTACAGGCCCTGTCATCTTTATGAATGAATACAGTACTTCACTTAAAAGCTTCTCAACAAAAATGTTAATTCCATAAAAATTCTAGCTGTACGAATGGCCAGTTTTTATTTCTTCAGACATACTCTAACATTATAGCCTTGTCAAATGAACTGAAAGTCTATCAACACTCACAGGTACAGCACAACATCCATTTCTTCCTCTCTAACAAGATGAAATGCATACAAACAGGGTGGCCCAAATTTTTTAAAAAGTTAACAAAAAATGTTTTCAATTCAGAAAAAGTATTGGTACACTAAATATCTTTTAAACAGTATTATGTTCTGAGAAAATTTGAAACATTGATAGATAATATGTACACACAATATAAAAAATATGCTTACACTATAGTGTACATTAAGGAATTTAAATGTATTTAAACTTACAAAAAGTAGTTTTCAAATGTACAAACAATACTGAAAACACACAAAGGATGTCTTAGGCAATGTGCAAATTTTAAAAAATTGATATCACACCAGCCAAGTAAATCCTTAACTACTTTTTAAATGGATTCATTTATACCATTTTACTGCAGAGAGAATATCAGAGATATTAAAACAAAACAAAACAACTCTTCAGTGTCTGACTCACATTTTGCTCCCAAACCTTTTCACATTTAAGTTTCATTTTGAATGTATAAGCTCAGAATTTTGCATTGTAAATTCTACTAGTTTATTGTCTATGTTTATCTCAGGAATTATATTTGAAAACTACAATACTAAAAACTAAAACACATACTTCAAACTTTTAAAAATAAGAGACCATCTCTCACTAGGCCCTTTATTACCAGCTGCAGGTCCCTAGCCCCTTCAGAAGTCTCATTATTACCTTTACTCACCACTCCTCCACCCCTAATCCTAACCCCAATTTTATGATTAGGCCCTGGCCCAAATTATTCACCCATGCCTCTGGGACATAGAGAAAACTTTCTTCTACTTGATCTAGCCCTCTTATGAGTAACACATTAGTCTTTAAATATGGGGATCTGGAAACTTTTGCTTTTAACTCATGCTCTGTCAGTTTGTCTGATGATAACTTGGTGCCTTTCTGAGAGGTCAAGGAGGATTGGGCAGCCCCAGTGTTACTTTATCAAGGGTTCCTGGTGAGTCCCAGTCACAGGGGACCCCTGACACCGCCTTGTTGATGTTAAGTGCCATCGAGTAGGTTCTGACCCATAGTGACCCTGGATAGGGTTTCCAAGGAGTGGCTGGTGAGCTTGACCCACCAAGCTTGCAGTTCAAACGGCTTTGCAGTCTGGTGCATTAACCCATAGCGCCATTCCAGGACTCCTCAGCCCTCATCATTCTCTCTCTTTTTTTTGGGGTGGGGGAGGGAAAGATGTACACAAAAACACTCAGGAATAGATAATAATTTAAACAATCAAAGGACACATTCAAAAAGCCTGCCTGCTGGTAGCCAGCACACAACCTTTTTCTTTCCATGAGTCTAGAGTCTTCAGCTGCTCTTTCTCTCCATGTCTTCATCTCTGCAAAACTTTACTTTCATGGGATATCAAAGAGATTGTCCAATGATTTCTGCATTCCATTGGGGCACCTCTCTTTGGAAAGGGCACAAATACGTATCTCTTCTAATCAGTTGGCCAGATAGTTGTCTTCCATATTTCTTGGCAGAGATGAGTGAGTGCCTCCTGTGCTGCCTCACTTTGTTGAAAAATTTCAATTTTTATTCCATCATTTCCTAGTGCCTTGTTCTTTGCCAATTCCTTCAATGCACCTTGGACTTCCTCCTTCAGGATCGTTGGCTCTTGATTATATGCTACCACTTGAAATGGTTGAACATTAACCATTTCCTTTTGGTATAGTGACTCTGTGTATTCCTTCCATCTTCTCTTGATGTTTTCTGCATCATTCAATAATTTGCCCAGTATATCTTTCATTAACGAAAGTTGAAGCTTGAATTTTTTCTTCAGTTCCCCCAGCTTGAGAAATGCTTAGCGTGTTCTTCCTTTTTGGTTTTCTGATTCCAGATCTTTGTACATTTTGTTGTAATATGTGCCTTTGTCTTCTCGAGCTGATCTTTGAAATTTTCTGTTCAGCTCTTGGACCTCCTCATTTCTTCCATTTGCTTTAGCAACTCTACCCTGGAGAGCAAATTTCAAGTGTCTCTTCTGATATCCATTTTGATCTATTCCTTTTTTCTTGTCTTCTCAATGACTTTTTGCTTTCTTCGTGTATTATGTTTTTGATGTCATCCCACAACTCTTCTGGTCTTTGGTCTTTAATATTTAATGTATCAAATTATTCTTCAGATGATCTCTAAATTCAGGTGGGATATATTCAAGGTCATATTTTGGCTCTCATGGACTTGTTTTCATTTTCCTCATCTTCAGTTTGAATTTGCATATGAGCAATCAATGGTCTGTTGCACAGTCTTTCCCTGGACTTGTTTTGACTGATGATATAGAGCTTTTCCATCGTCTCTTTCCACAGATGTAGTCAATTTGATTTCTATGTATTCCATCTGGTGAGATCCATGTGTTTAGTCATCTCTTATGCGATCTAAAGAAGGTATTTGAAATGAACAAATCATTGGTTTTGCAGAATTCTATCATGCATTCTCCAGCATCATTTCTATCACCAAGGCCATATTTTCCAACCACCGATCCTTCCTCTTTGCTCCCTTTGCATTCCAATCACCAGTACTTATCAATACACATTGATTGCATGTCTGATTGATTTGACATTGAAGAAATTGGTAGAATTCTTCTATTTCACCCTCACTGGCTTTAGTGGTTGGTATGTAAATTTGAATTATAATGGTGTTAACCGGGCTTCCCTGTAGGCGCATGGATATATCCTATCACAGACAGCATTGTACCTCATGACTGATCTGGATATGTTCTTTTAACGATGAATGCAACACCATTCCTCTTCAATTTGTCATTCCTGGCATAGTAAATCATGTGGTTGTCAGAATCAAAATGTCCAATACCAGTCCATTTCAGCTCACTAATGCCTAAGATATCCATGTTTATGCATTCCATTTCATTTTTGACAACTTCCAATTTTCCCAGATTCATACTTTGTATGTTCCATGTTCCGATTTTCAATGGATGTTTACACCTGTTTCTCTTCATTTTGAGTTGTGCCCAATCAGCAAATGAAGGTCCCACAGGCTTTTCTCTCACGGGCTCTAGTCTATTCATGTTATCATGGTCAGCTTTACTTTGATGACCCAGTTCTTCCCCAGTCCCATTTTGAGTGTGTTCCAAGCTGAGGGGATCATTTTCCAGAACTATATCTGACAGTGTTTCTCTGCTATTCATAAGGTTTTCAGTGACTAAATATTAGGAAGTAGTTCATCACTGTTTCTTCCTAGTCTGTCTTTGTCTGGAAGCTCGTCTGAAATCTGTCCACCATGGGTGACCCTGCTGGTATTTAAAATACCAGTGGCATAACTTTCAGAATCACAGCAACTCACAAGCCACCACAGTATGACAAACTGACCAACGAGTGGTGGCCGTTTGGTTTTAAGTGGAAACTGTCTCTTTAAATTTTGAGGAGATATGTGCACATGCATATTACAACCCTCCAGGGGAGGGGATGGAATGTCCATTCGCTCTTGCATCCCCTCTATTCACCAGAATGGAGGTGTACAGACAGCGAGAGACCAATGACAGATACCAAAAAAAGAATGTCCACACCTGTATCTCCGCGGTTCTCTCAGGCGTTCCTGGCTGTTCTGATCCTTTCCCTGCTTGGTGTATCCCAAGATGGTGTCTCTGGGAGCAGCTGAGCATCTTGTATTAGAAAGCAATGGATTTCTTGACTATGCTCCAAATTCCCCTAGCTGTAAACCTTCCAAGCTTCTAAATATTCCTTTACATGTGGTTCAGAGTTCTAGCACCATCCCTTAAGCCTGCTTGGTCCAGTATTTTGTGTTGTTGCTGACAAAGCTCCTTACTGCACGTCTACTCGATATGCCAACATGAGGGATATTAGTCTATAATTTTTTTTCTTAGTGATGTCCTTTCCTGGTTTTGGTATGACGGTTATGCTTGCTTCATAAAATGTATTAGTAAGCTTTCCAACCTCCTCTGTCTTCTGGAATAATTTAAGAAGAATTGGTGGCAGCTCTTCCCTGAATGCTTGGTAGAACTTACCAGTGAAGCCATGTGGGCCTGGACTTCCTTTGGTTGGGAGCTTTTTTATGACCTGATCAATTTCTTCTTTTGTTATGGGTCTGATCGGGTTTTCTACTTCACTGTGTGTAAGTTTAGGTTGGTCGTGTTTTTCTAAAAATGTATCCATCTAAGTTTTCGTTTTTGTTGGAGCACAACATTTCTTAGTATTCCGTTACTATCCTTTTGATTTCCTTTGGTTCTATTGTGACATCACCCATGTGGTTTCTAATGTGTATTCTTTGTGTCTTCTCCCTCTTTTCTTTTGTTAGGTTTGCCAATGTTCTGTCAATTTTGTTAATCCTTTCAAAGAACCAGCTTCTTGTCCTGTTGATTCTTTCTATAGTTTCTGTCTCGTTGATTTTTACTGTAATCTTAATTATTTCCCATCTTTTGGTGGCTGTAGATTCCCTTTGTTGTTCTGTTTCTAATTGTTGCAGATAATGTGTTAATGTGTTAATTTTGGTTCTTTCTAATTTTTGGATGTGTGCATTTATTGCAATAAATTGTCCTCTCAGCACCGCTTTTGCCATGTCCCAAAGATTTTGGTATGTTGTGTTTTCATTCTCATTTGTTTCTAGGAAATTTGTGAATTCACGTTTAATTTCTTCTACTACCCAGTCGCTTTTCAGCAGGGTGTTATTCAGTTTCCATGTATTTGACTTTATTTCCTTGGTCTTCCTATTGTTGATTTCTAATTTGATAATATTGTGGTCTGAGAAGATGCTTTGTAGTATTTTGATATTTGTAAATTTATGGAGATTTGTTTTGTGGCCTAAGACATGGTTTATTCTGGAGAATGTTCCATGTGCACTGGAAAAGAATGTATATTGCATTGTTGCTGGGTTGAATGCTCAGTACACATCTATGAGGTCCAGTTGGCTGATTGTGTTGTTTAGTTCTTCTGTGTCTTTGTCAAGTTTCTTTCTAGTTGTTCTATCCATTTTTGAAAGCGGTATTAAAATCGCTCACTATTATTGTAGATTCTTCAGTTTCTTTCTTCAAATCTACTAGAGTTTGCTTTATATATTTTGGAGCTCTTTCATTGTGAGTGTAGATATTTATTATGGTTATATCATCGTGTTCAATTATCCCTTTAATCATGAGATAATGTCCATGTTTAACTATTGTGCTGGTTTTTGCCTTGAAGTTTATTTTATCCGAGATTAGTATTGCCACTCCTATTTAGTTTTCATTGCAATTAGCTTGTTATGTTTTTTTTTCCCCATCCTTTGACTTTTAATCTGTTTTTGTCTGTGTGTGTGAGATGTGTCTCTTGCAGACAGCATATTGAAAGATCTTGTTTTCTTATCCATTTTTCACCCTCCTCTTAACTGTTCCATTCAGTGTAATTATTGATAGGTATGGATTAATTGCTGCCATTATGTTTGTTTTTTTTGTGGTGTTACTCCTTTCTTTGTTCTATGTGTTTTCCTTTGCTGAGTTTATGCTTTTTGTGTTCTTTGTTGTGAGTTTCCTCATAGTTTTAATGTCCCCATGTTCTTGGATTTTCATTTTCTTGGTATGTTGTGAAGTGTTAATTTTCTTTGAGGTTACCTTATAGTCCATTAACTTGTCCCTCCATTTAGTGCAATCTATTTTATCCTGTAATCTTCCTGACCTTCTCACCATCTAGATCTCTGTTCCTACGTGTTTACCTTCTTTTCCAGTGTAATTGTTTTCATCATAGACTGACCTCCCAGATTCTCTGAGTTTGTTCTTATAGTTCTGTTCTGTTCTTGACTCTCCCTTATGACAATTTCGTTCTGGGAGGTGCTGCCACGTATGTCAATCCCTGGTTGTTGTCTGTTCTTGTTGGTTCTCAGTCCACAGAACTCTCTTTTGGATATTTTGTAATGCAGGCTTGGCTTTGGCAAAATCCCTTAGCTTCTGTTTATCCTGGAATGTTTTGATTGCACCATCATATTTGATTGATAACTTTGCTGGATAAAGTATTCTTGCTTGGCAATTTTTGTCTTTCAGGGTTTTATATATGTCTCCCCATTGCTTTTTTGCTTGCATGGTTTCTTCTGAGAGATCTGAGCTTAATCTGTCTTGTTTGCCTTTGTATATGACACTTCTCTTTTCCCTAGCTGCTTTCAGGAGTGTCTCCTTATTGTTGATTTTGGAGAACTTGATTATGATATGTCTCATTGATTTTCTTTTGGGGTCTATCCTTCCTGGGGTTTGTTGAACTTCTTGAATGTTTATCTTTTCATTTTTCAGGATGTTAGAGCAATTTTCTTCCAGCAGTTCTTCAACTATTTCCTCTGTGGACTTGTGTGATTCTTCTTGTTCAGGAATGCCAATAATTCTTTAGTTATTCCTCTTCATGTTTTCCAACATGTATCTTAGACCTTCTTCAATTTTTTTTTAATCCTTTTTCTGTTTGCTCTTCCATCTTAGTGGTATTGACAGATTTGTCTTCCAGCTCACTGGTTCTGCCTTCCATCTCATCTATTCTACTCCTTTGACCTTTCAGAGTATTGTCTATTTCTGATATTCTGTTATTGATATTTTGGACCTCTTTCTGTAGGTGTTGAGTTATTTCCAATGCTTATTTGATTGTTCCTATAGCACTTTCCTGACTTCTTCCTTATTTTTGTCAACTCCATTGTAAAGTGTTTGGAAACAGTTTATAATCATTTTTTGAATTTTTTCTCAGGTATTTCCAAGGCCTGCCCTCCTTCCAGAATGTAGCCCAAGTCTACCTCTAGGTCATTTGTCTCAGACATTTTATCTTGTTTCTGGACATGTGCTGATATGGTCATCTGCTTTTGCTTCTTGGACATGTTTAGTGTTTATCTGTGGCCTTAATACTTAATTTGAGTATGTGTTTTGGTTTTTTATTCTTTCTGATTGCTTCCAGGTTGATGTGATCAGAATGTGGGCTTCCTTTTTCACTCTTCTTATTGCTTAACTCAGAATGCCTTCCACCAGTGTTGTCTGCCTCCCTGGTGTATGGCAGTTGGTAATGGTTCTTGTCTAAATTTTGCTGTTTTATAGTGTGATTGTAGCTTAACTCTTGAAATCTATCAGACAGCTTTGAAGGTGAGAAGCTGAAAGAGTACATTAAAGTCATACTCATAGTAGGCTACAGATTTTTCCTTTTTTCTTCTCTCTTTCCTCTACATTTTCTGAGATTATAGACTAAAGTATCCAATATAGTTTTTGTTGGTGTCTTTTTTTTTTCTTTTTCTTTTTGCTGTTGCTCTTTTGCTGTTTTATGCTCCCCCTTCCACCTTTGGAGGACTCTTTCTCTCCCTATATTACCCAAGAAGAGACAGAAACTGCTGCCATAGAGTCAAGCTACAATCAAGATACCACTGTTGATTATTATGCTGTACCTCAGGATTTAATTTAATTTTTGGCCTGTTTGTTTTTAAGCTCTCATTTCCTCTCCACAGTCCTTGTTCTGTCCTTTTCCGTATTAAAAAAAAAAAAAAAAAAACTAAAAAAGCAGTTCAGGGCCAGTTCTTGTGTTGACAGTATCTCTGCACATGCGTGGCAGAATAACCCGTTAATGCTAGGGGTAGGGGGTGTTCACTTGCTGAGGCACCTCCTCTAGTCACCAGAATGGAGGTGCACAAACAGTGGAGGGCCAATGAACAGATACCAAGAAAAGAGAAAGAAAATCAGAACAAAGCAAAACCGATAAAGTCCACTTTTTCTCTGAGGTTCCTGCAGCGTTTTTCTGTGGGAAAAATTCCCAAGTTGTTGGCTCCAGGCCTCCAAGCCTGGCAGATTCAAGGGCTTCATTCTTCTTGGATCAACTATCAACACTCATGGAAGCAGCAGTTAAGAAATCAAATCACGCATTGCATTAGGCAAATCTGCTGCACAAAACCTTTTTAACGTGTTGAAGAGTGAAGATGTCAGCTTGAGGACTAAGGTTCGCCAGGCCCAAGCCATAGTATTTTCAACAACCTCATATGCATGAAAAAGCTGGGCAATGAACAAGGAAGACCGTAGAAGAACTGATGCTTTTGAGTCATGGTGTTGCAGGAGAATATTGAAAGTGCCATGGGCTGCCAAAAGAATTAACAGATTTGTGTTGGAAGAAGTTTAGCCAGTGTGCTCCTTGGAGGCCAGGATGGCCAAACTTAGTCTCTTGTACTTTGGACATATTGTCAGGAGGAACCAGTCGTTAGAGAAGAATATCATGTTTGGTAGTGTGGAGGGTCAGAGAAAAAGAGGAAGACCCCCAGTGAGATGGATTGGCAAAGTGGCAGCATCAATGGGCTCAAGTGTTGCAGTGATCATGAGGTTGGCCCAGGGTTGGACCATGGTTCGTTTTGCTGTGCATAAGTTTGCTATGAGTTGGTACCAACTTGATGGCACCTAACAATAGCAACAAAGATTCATGAGTAGTCTGTGTGTCTTTCTTCTGGGTCTGTCTTTGTCTGGAAGCTCAGCTGAAATCTTTCCACCATGGATGACCCTATTGGCCTTTAAAAATACTGGTGGCATAGCTTCCAGCATCACACACAGCACCACAAAATCCACTGCATTTCGACAAAACTGAAAGATGAGTGGTGACACTCTCTGAAAACAAAATTAATAATAAAATGATAACTCAGGTTGTTCTTAAATGAAGAAGAGATTAGCTGATAAGTGGGAAATGTGTGAAAGCTAAGCTATTTTAGAAAATTTTATGGTCATGATGACTGATTATTTATATATAAAAGATCTTTACTTTGCTTGATCCTTAGAGCACAATTTTGTCTTTATTATTTGCTGTCTAGTATGAATTGTCTATCTGCAATACAGCTCCTTTTGCTTTTATTCCTGATAGATTATTGTGTTTGTTTCTACAATCAAAGCACCTGCCTTTTTGTTAGTAGGCCATCCCTTTACACTTTGTGTTTTCCAGGAATGATTCAAATTATAAAACAGGGTGATATTAAAAGTATAAAGGTACTTCCTGAAGAAATGAAAAGCAGGAAATACCATATTTGGTGTAGAAAGTCATCAAGCAGCTATATTTAAATTTTTCATTTTATTTTGGTGCTTCATGGTCTCTTCTTTGTATATATATACTCTCTTCAACTATTTTCCTTCACTGATTATGTCTCTACTCATGGTTTCTCTTCTTTCCCATAACTTTTCCTTGTTATTTTGTATTGCAATGGCACCAACTCTGGCATAACTCTAGATTACTTTACAGGTAATTTATTCAGTCACTATGCCCCAATACCATTTATGAGAGTGAAAATATATGATTATCTCAGCCTAGCTTATAGTAGGACCAGGCAGTGTTTCTTGCTGTTGACTCAACATTACCTAACAACAATGGGTTATGGACTGATGTTGTTATTAGTGGTCAGGTGTTCACCTCAATCCAAAACATGGCCACTTATGCTTATCCATTCTTCTGAGACTAGAGTTTTTGTATTTAAAAAGTTGGTTTTGGCTAGATGACCACTTAACTCATTTCTACTATACATGCCCTCTGAGGATATGAAAGAAATAAAAGCCAACAGTTTGCGTTAGTCAGTGCTCTTTTGGTGACAGAAAGCATAGTTGAAACTAGTTCAATCAAACAATCAAAATAGGGGACTTTATCAGGTCCTTGTACCAGAAAGGTTCAGGAACAGGAGAGTCAAATTAGAGATATAGAAATCTCTATAATCTCACAGCTCTTCTTCCCTTTGTGTTGGCCTTAAACTTCAGTCTCAGCAAATCCCATTTATCTTTGACCTCTTCTAATACTTATTCCCTGCCTCCCAACAACAACACACATCCTTTAAAATAAGCTTTGAATTGTGAACAGAAGGATATTCTGAAGTTTCAGGATCAGCCCCTCTTTCCAGTCCCAGGTCTCAAATGTTAAATTCTGTTTATGAGAGTTAGCATTAAGATTCAAATCCAGAATACAGTGATAGTTGTGAGAACTGGAACTTTTTTTCCTGTGTCTCAAGTTTTCTGTCTTTGACAGAAAACAGTCTAACCACTTTTCTATTGATGGTTCCAGTGGAAAATATTTGAATTTTCCTTCTCTGACAAGCTTTTGCAGGCTTTACTGTAGGATTAGCACAAGTGGTATGAGCTTCAGGATCTTTTTAATATAAGAAAATATAACATAGATAACAAGAAATTTGATAAGTCCTAATGCCACAGGCTTGCTGAAAGCAAAGAGTACTTAAATTACTTAATGATGAAGATCAGTATGGCTTGCACCACAATGTAAAGAAAACAAAACCCCTCACCACTGGACCAAGAAACAACATCCATATAAATGGAGGAAAAAAAAAAAAAAAAGAAGTTTTCAAAGACTTCATTTTGCTCAGATCAACCATCAACACTCATGGAAGCACTAGTTAAGAAATCAAATGACATATTGCATTTGGCAAATCTGCTGCATAAGACCTTTTTAAAGTGTTGAAAAGAAAAGATGTCAGGTTGATGACTAAGGTGTGCCTGACTCAAGCCACAGTATTTTCAATAACCTTATATGCATGCAAAATTTGGACAGTGAATAAGGAAGACTGTAGAAGAATTGATGCATTTGAGTTATGGTGTCAGAGGAGAACATTAAAAGTACCATGGACTGCCAAAAGAACAAACAAATCTATGGAAGAAGAAACATACTATCAGGAGGGACCAGTCCCTAGAGAAGGATATTATATTTAGTAGAGTACAGGATCAGAGAAGAAGTGGAAAACTCCCCATGAGATGATCTGACACAGTGGCAGCAGCAAAGGGGTCAGGCGTAGCAACAATTGTGAGTTTGGCACAGGACTGGGCAGTGTTTTATTCTGTTGTGCATAGGGTCGCTATGAGTGTGTACTGACTTTATGGCACCCAACAGTAGCAATAACAATGCCACACAGACCTGTATTTAACTGTTGCTTTTGTTGCTCACCAAAAGATCTGGATCATAATCATACCAAGATTTTTTTTTTTTTTTTAAGAGCATAAAATACCCAGTGCTTAATTTTTCACTTTGGCTCTTGTTTATATTTACTTGACAGTTATTTGACTTTTATATCCTCAATCCTCATACTATATAACTATATATGTCTGCATTGTGTTCTTTGATCCCCTTTCTCAAATACAGTTCAACATTTGTCTTAGGCCATTTGTTCATCAAAATATTATGGCAAGTGAGCTCCATTATTCCATTCCTCTCTCAGTAATTTTGTGGTGTTTTCCTTCTCTAAGCTTATAAAAGATATCGAGAAGAAGCATTTCATTAAACCTGATAGGCACAATGAGTCATTTAGGATAGTTACAAAAGTCAATTCATTATATGTGTCGTATTCCAATGTCCCAGACCAGGGAGCCAGAGTACGCTCTGTGTTCCAGAGGAGAAAAAGAAAAAAACAAAAACTTTAGTTGTTCTAAATCAAATTAATTTTGTTAGTCAGCACATAGTAAAGAAAACAAAAATTCACAGCACTTAAACACGTATAAACACACAATATCACACAAATCAAACTCCTAAAATTTGTCTCAAAACTTATTTTCTCAATTGCACAGCTGTCTCTTTTTCTTATAGCACTATAGAATGAGCCTGGACTGCTAACCGCAGTAGTTTTAACAGTAGGCAGTTAAAACTCACCAGCTGCCTTGGAAATCCTATACAAGGTTGCTATAAGTTGGAATTGACTCTATGGCAATGGGTTTTAGGGTTGTTGTTGTTTTTCTCTTTCTCTAGGACCAAATTCTTTTCCAGATACATGTTATTCCAATTGGCAAAAAGGATGTGATTCATGTAAACACATACAGAGCAATGGTTTTAGCTTATACTCTGAGAAGAATTCAACTACTAGTCTCCATGCTCTTGTGTTTGTAGCCAAGGTCACTGTTTTCAGCCATTCCTAGCTTCTTTCTCTCTTACTGCCACCCATCTCCCATCTTATATATGGAGAATAGATAACTTTGACAATTTACTTGTTGGTTTTGATCTCCAAGAATATTAAAAACACAACTTTGCAGTTTACTTTTCATTTTTATATCAAGCCTGACTGTTCTGGATTGTTACAATTCTAATTGAGCAGCTCTAAGAGGATATCATGTCTGGTAAGGTGGAGGGTCAGAGAAAAAGAGGGAGACCCCTAACAAGATGGATTTGCTAAGTGGCAGCATCAATGGACTCAAGTGTGGTAATGGTAGTGAGGTTCGCCCAGGGTCGGGCAGTGTTTCGTTCTGCTATGCATAGGGTCTCTATGAGTCAGTACTGACTCGATGGCACCTAACAACAACAAGAGTTCAATAAGCAATAAGCAGTCTCTCAGGGCCATCCACCTCCCCATTCTGTATACTACCACCCCAATCCATACATTCCACCTTCTCCATCCAGGACACAAATTCCTTCAGATAATTCTTGAAATTCACCAATGATCTCTCATGAGCAGAATGCTGGCCTCCTGAATGCCTGATGTGCAATTGAAACCCAGCACATTGATGATCTACATTTCTCTGTCTCTCTTTCTCTTAACTATAGTGTCTCACTTTGGTTAGTTAGAATTTCTGGTACCAGGAGACTCTAAAATCTGCTGAATTTATACTGCTTCATGACAAAAGTCAACTCCAATGAAAGAATCAGTCTTTTTTGCTGAATCATCCACTTTATTGTTGTTTTTAAGTGCCATTGTGTTGGTTCTGTCCCATAGTGATCCTGTGTAGGGTTTCTGAGGAGCAGCTGGTAGCTGTGAACTTCTGACCTTGGGGTTCATAGTCCAGTGGTGATCCTAAACCAGGAGTCCATTTGGAGGAGACTAAATTCTTTTCTTCTTTCCCGATTCCCCAACTACAATAATTTCTGTCTACCAATAATTAATGTCATCCCAAATGATTACAGACTCTTTTTACCCTCTGGTATGCCCAAAGATCCAACATTTATAAGAGTATTTATAAGACACACGCACATTCAGATCTCAATTGTGAAAATGTCTTTCTAAGAAGTGACTCCTGAGAAGTGACTCCTAAAAATTTACTAAGAAGTTAAGTTCCATCAAGATGGTAATGACCCATAGGGACCCTATGCACAACAGAATGAAACACTGCTCAGTCCTGAGCCAACCTCACAACAGTTATTGCTACATTTGAGCCCATTGTTGCTGCCACTGTGTCAATCCATCTTGTTGAAGATCTGTCTCTTTTTCTCCAACCCTCCACTTAACTAGCATGATATCCTCCAGTGAGTGGTCCCTCTTGACAGTATGTCGAAAGTATAAGAGACAAAGTCTGGCCATCCTGGCTTTCAAGGAGCACTCTGGCTGTACTTCTTCCAATAGATTTGTTTGTTCTTTTGGCAATCCATGGTACTTTTAATATTTTCCTCCAACACTATAACTCAAGTGCATCAATTCTTCTATAGTCTTCCTTATTCACTGTCCAACTTTCACATGCATACAAAGTTATTGAAAATACCAAGGTTTGGGTCAGGTGCACCTTTGTCCTCAAACTGATATCTTTGCTCTTCTTTAAAAGAGGTCTTGTGCAACACATTTCATTTGCCCAATGAAATATGTTGTTTGATTTCTTGACTGCTCCTTTCATGAGTGTTGATAGTTGATCCGAGCAAAATGAAGTCTTACAGCTTCAATCTTTTCTCCCTTTATATGAATGTTTGTTTTCCTTACATTCAAAGGATGTGACCTTTGATCTTCATCAATAAGTATTGTAAGTCCTGTTTGCTTTCAGCAAGTAAGGTTGTATCA
Organism: Chrysochloris asiatica; assembly: GCF_000296735.1. Taxonomy (NCBI): domain Eukaryota; kingdom Metazoa; phylum Chordata; class Mammalia; order Afrosoricida; family Chrysochloridae; genus Chrysochloris; species Chrysochloris asiatica. The sequence goes on from NW_006408749.1 coordinate 4,513,508, forward strand.
TCTGCATATCACAGGTTATTAATGAGTCTTATTCTAATCCTGATGCCTCATTTTTCTTCATGCAATCCAACTTCTCAGATTATTTGTTCAGCATACAGATTTAATAATTATGGTGAAAGAGTACAGTCCTGGTGCACACCTTTCCTAATTTTAAACCATTTGATGCTCCCTTGTTCTATTTGAACAACTGCCTCTTGGTCCATGTACAGGTTCCTCATGAGCACAATGAAGTGTTCTGGAATACTCATACTTTGCAATGTTGTCCATGGCTTGTCATGATCCACACAATGGAAAGTCTTTGCTTAGTCAATAAGGCACAGGTAAACATCTTCCTGGTATTCTCTGCTTTCAGCAAAGATCCATCTGACATAACCAGTGATATTCCTCATTCGATGTCCTCTTCTGACTTTGGCTTGAACCTCTGGAAGTTCTCTGTCAATTTATGGTTGTAGTCATTTTTACATTATCTTTAGTAATACTTTTCTCTCATGGCATATCAATTATATTGTCTGATTTCCACATTCCGTTGGGTCACCTCTCTTTGGAATGGGCACAAAGACCAATCTTTTCCAGTCAGTTGGCCAGGTAGTTGTGTTATAAATTTCTTGGCATAGAAGAGTGAGTGCCTCCCGTACCATATCAGTTTGTTTAAAGATTTCAATTTGTATTCCATCAATTCACATTCCCTTGTTCTATTTCAATGCCTTCAATGCACCTTAGACTTCTTCCTTCAGGATTATTGGCTCTCGATCATATGCTACTTCTTGAAATGGCTGAACACTGACCATTTATTTTAGGTACAGTGACTGTGTAGTCCTTCCATTTATTTTTGATACTTTCTGCATTATTCAATATTTTTCCCATTGTTGTTGTTGTTGTCAAGTGTCGTCCAGTCGATTCTGACCCACAGCAACCCTATATAGAGTTTCTAAGGAGCAGCTGGTGAGATTGAACTGCTGACCTTGCTCTTCAAACTGACTTTGCAGTTCAAAGCATTAATCCACAACACCACACCAGGACTCCAGTATTGGACTCCAGTATTTTACCCATAGAATCCTTCAATACCACAATTCTAGGTTTGAAGTTTTTCTTAAGTTCCCTCAGCTTAAAAAATGCTAAGCATGTTCTTCTCTTTTGGTTTTCTAACTCCAGGTCAGGCACCTAACAACAACAACAACAAGTTATTTTCTTCTTTCTCTAATCCCCAACTTCAAAACTCTGTTTCTACCAATAATTAATGTCATCCCAGATGATTATGGACTCTTTTCACCCTATGCTGCTCCTGAAGATCCACTATTAATAGGAATAAATAAGAATATTTATAAGACACATTCACATTCCTATCTTCTTTATAAAAAATGTCTTTCTAAGAAGTTACTCCTGGTATGATGCTGTAAGATAAGCACTATAATGCATTGTTCAAACCCATCAGTCACTCCCCAGAAACCCTATGTTGTTGTTGTTAAGTACCGTGGAGTCGGTTCCAACCCTGCACAGGGTTTCCGAGGCTGTAAATCTTTATGGGAGCAGAACGCCTCATCTTTCTCCCGCAGAACCGCTGGTAGTTTCGAACTCCTGACCTTGTGGTTCACAGCCCGATTCATAACCACTATGCTACCAGAGCTCCTTATACAGGGTTATAATGAGTCAGAGTCAACTAAATGGCATTTAACCACAAGAAGTTACTTACAATGATTCTAATACAAAGGCTACAATATCTCACCAAGTACTTTTGTGATGTTCTTGTACAAGAGTTGGGGTTTGTTCATTCTCTCAACAAATGTATTATCAAGCATTTTCACTTTGTCAAGTACTGTTCTGGGTGCTGGATCTAGAGCATAGAAAAGAAAAGTGTAATTCCTGCCACTATAGAGCTTTCAGTAAACAAGTGAACAAATTAACAAGATAATTTGAGGTAGTCACAAGCTCTATGAAGTAAAATAATAACACAAAACAAAAGGATAGCCTGATTGGGACTGGGAAGAATAAAGGGCCACTTTATACTGGATGGCTAGGAAGGCACTCTTTGAGGATGTGAAAATGTGCCAACACCTTACAGATGAGAAGGGACAGGCTATGTGAAGGTGTGGTTAAAGTTTACACAAGGAAGAGGAAAAGTTGTGGCATCAGGGAATGTTGGAAATGGCAGAAAATGTTTGGGACTTAAGGAGAGATCCTTTGTGATGGGTATACTCAGAAGTCAATGAAAAATTAAAGGCAAGTTTACAGATTGGCAGCAAGGGCTCAGTTGATGCCAGACAGTATGATTTAGAAATGGACCAGCTTTGTAAAGTTCTGTGACCCTTGCTGTCTGTGGGGAAAACAAGAGATACATCGTCATTTCTCCCTATTACTTGCTTAAAGGATCTCCAGAGGAAAGTATTTATCTCCATCAAAACTAGGACCAAGAGGGAAACAGCTTTTTTTCTTCTAACTTTGTATTGTAAAATGAATGAAGGTTCACAGAGCAGATCATCAATTTTGTATTCAACAAATCATACACTTAATTTCATCTCAATGATTGCAAGCCCCTCAATGTAACATCACTTATCCCAAGGTCAACAGCTTTTAAATCAAAGCAAGAAGGAAGTGCATGGGGAAATGGTGGAGTCACCTGTGAGATAAAATTCATGCTTGTGGTGGTGTCATCTCCAGGATTCTACAGCAGTTTGACAATTGACTATAGATGCAAGGAGCTTTACTGTACTAATATTTATACCAGAGAAGGATCAATCAATAGGAAGCTTGTTATTTTTGCATCCAAAGGGTAACTTGAATCACTGCAACAATAAACACCTGTTCCTTGTTCAACTGCACTTTGTGAAATGCCCTTTAATTTCAGATGTTCCTTTTATTTTGTTGTTGAATTTTTAAAATAAAAGCTCATTATCTGAAGCACCATTAACCTTCAGCACCATTGCCATAAACATGACGTACTCTCCATATTAAACACAAACTGTTCAGCAGCTGGAGGACTGACCCATAAGCAGGACAATCAGGAGGTGACCACAGTGATATACAAAGCCAGATGGTGCACCAAAAGCACTGATGGGGGTGTTTTTCAGGGAGGTGAGTGAGTAGGAAGAGGGAGCAAAATAATTTCTGGCTAGTAAGGGGCTTTGCTTTTGTTAACCATTACCGAAGCATGAATATTTATTAATTTAGAAATGCTGGTGCCAACTCACTTGATACCTATGGGTGTCTCAGGCAAGAACATAGGACTTGCAGAATGCAACAGAAAGAACACAGGAAATGAAAACCTACTTTTGCTTAAATCTACAGATTTCCAAAGAAATAAGTGTGACTGACTTGAATTTTCTCTTCCCTAGTTTCCTCATCCCAATATGGTACTTAGAGTGAGATCATATAGGTCATTGCTTGGTGGGTATCTTTCCCCAATCCAATCTTTGGTAGTGTCTTAGTTTCTAAGTGTTACAAAAACAAAAACAGACACACAAAAAACACTGCAATATATTCATAATCAATTCTTTTTGATATTTGTTTAAGTTACTTAATACAAGAATTTCACAGACTACCTAGGAGGGTTAACTAGCTCAAGGTAAAAAGAGTTACCCAGGAAGTTTGATGTTGATTTCAGGGATCTAACTGACCCACAACTAGGACAACTTGATATCTAATGCCCTTTCTGACTTGAATTCCCATGCTTTTTGGAGCTTAGCTCTTCTGTCATTCACCCATGGGTTTTTCTTTACAATTCCGTGCTGCCTACCTAAGTATGTTAAAAAGTATAAACTACATTTAACTTCTTACCCCTTGGGAAAAGACCTTACTCTATTTTCTCAGTCATGGATATCTCTATCCAACTGAGTGAGCACAAATTAAGGTTTTCATTCCCTGCTTATTCAAACTGCATGCTTCTCAGATCCTTGACTTTTATTGCCAGTCTACTTCTCCAGCTTGGCTCTTCTGGTTTCTCAAGAAGTCTCTATCATCTCTGGTATAGAGTGCCTCCTGAATTAAAGAATCACTCTCCTTCTTTCCTTCAGAGACTTTGCTTTGAGCTATGGCTTTCTATAACTCACTGGTATTTAAATTTACCTGGAGGAGTCAAAAAGCATATCTTATTTGACCATTAAACAATATTATTATGATGTTGAAGCAGTATGATTGGATGGAAAGAAAATGAGTATCAGCAGGCCTGAGTTTTAGTTCAGTTCTACTCTGCCTTCTCTCTGGCTGTAGGATCTTACTACTTATTTTAGCTGTGCCTTGCTTTCTCTTGACATGAAGGCAATCATGGCTTTCAAAGTACTCTGAAAAATAGAATGTTCAGAAAAGGTAAGGCAATAATTAGTATCATCATCATCATCATCATCATTGTCATCATACAACAACATGACATAGGCTAAAAAAATCACCCACCTGAATATATGCATTGGCAGGTGCCAGCTCACTAGCTCTGAAAGTAAAACAGGCCCCTTACTACCCAGGAACTGCCTCTGGGGAGGGATGAGGTATGATACTAGAATTTATACAGAATATACACTCATGTAATTAAGCTTCTATACCCAGACAACTGTTCTGATATCCTGAGTTTAATATCTGTTTATTCAGTGACTTAGTTCATCAATATGTTAGGCAGACTTCCCAGGCTGTCTGACACACATTCCTTCTGTGTTCCTGTTTGCTAAATTCTTCTCTTGAAGTCAGTCTTCCCTTTTTGTATCTGCAATTCACAACCTTGTGCAAACTTCTAATCTGTTTGCATTCTCAAAAAGTATTTTTAAAAAATGTTTTCTGTATGTACTTTATATGTTGTTGTTAAGTGCCTTCAAGTTGGTTCCAATTCATAGCGACCCTGTATAGGGTTTCCAAGGAGCAGCTGGTGGGTTTGAACTGCTGATCTTGTGGTTCACAGTCCAGTGCTGATCCTATAGCACCACACCAGGAGTCCATATGTTATGGATTGTTATGTTACTAAGTGCCGACTCATAGCGACCTTATACAGGGTTTCTGAGGAGCAGTTGGTAAGTTTGAACTGCCGGCCTTTATGGCCCAAACCAACTTTGTAGTTTAGTGCATTAACTGGCAGCGCCACACCAGCAGTCCTTGATAGGAACTTGAAATAGGCTTGGGAGCAATGTATGCCTCCTCCGACTCACAAGAAAGAAGGAGGAGAATTAAATGTATCATCAGTGCAAGGTTGAATCCTATGAGGCAGGGATCAGACATGCCTCCACCCTCCAACCTTCTTTACCAATTCTGACACCAACTGTCCTTCTCAAGGCACTCTCTATTGGGTTCAATACCTGTTGCAATGGCCACACAGAACTCACAGACAATACACACAATTATAGGGTATTTTAGGAAAGTTAACAGATTATAATTCAGGATCAGAAATACTCAGATGATAATTCTTCCAGTCAGGACAGCCTCTTTTCAACTGTGCCACAGGCACACCTTTCTCTGGTCCTTGGTTTCTCAGCCACATGGTCCATTAGGACTGTTGAAAAATGCCCAAAGGGCACTGTATTCTATTATAAGCCTCAGCCTGAAGGTGCTGAGTTTTAGCTATGTGGGTTGACAAACATAGTCCTCCAGATTAAGTGCCTGGAAGCACCCCACTCCACAAGTGAGGCACCTACCTGAAAGCACTCAACTTTACTTGCTCTGTGGATCTGGAAACCCACTCTCCAGCTTTTGGTTCTGCTGCTGCTGCTTCTCTGCCATAAGAATCGAAACGGGCAACTAAAAATAGTTAAGAACTGAAAATGACAGCTGTTTGGAAACTTTAAATGTCAGTGCAAATAGTCACACAGAAATAATAACCCTAAAGGCAACATTACATTAAAGTATATGCTGGAGTCCTGGTGTGGCACTATAGGATAAGCTCTGGATTGCTAACCATAAGGTTGGCAGTTCAAACCCACCACCTGCCCCTCAGAAACCCTATACAGGATCACTATGAGTTGGAACCAACTTGACAGCACTTAACAACAACAAACAACATATGGTGCCTAATGATGACACTGAGTCATTAGGGGAAACACACACATGTGATTTATATTGTTTATTTTGTTTAAGTAAGTAGAGATCGCTAGCACCACTTTTGAATCAAGAAAAAATAATGTGAGGCAGCATGTTGTAGTAAAATCAAAACTAAAACAAAACTCCCAAACCCCAGTCTCCTTCAATTCACTCTTTCATTCATCAAAATTGAACTGAGTTTTCTGCTATGTGTAGGGCACTGGGAATAAAATGGTGAATAAGACATAACACCTGCCATCTTGGAGCTCATAGTCTAGTGGGAGGAGGTGACAAGGGAAAAGGTAATTGATGGCAATGTGATAAGGGAATTAACAGATTGCAAAGAGACCACATAGGAAGGGCAGATAACGTGGACATGAACATTTTAGGAAGGTTTACTGGAGGAGTTACTGTATGAATTAATGAGTTACATGCAAAAGGTACAGCATATTGATAGACTTGAAAAAGAATATGGCATATCTGTGGAAAAGCAAGTAGGTCAATGGGTACATGGTAGGGTAGAGTGAGGGGGTTGTAAGAATTTAGCAGGGAAAAGTAAGCAAGGACCAGATAACTAGTTAGGGTGTTTGGCATTTCTCATGAAGGCAATGGAGAGTCAATGAAGGGTTTTGAGCTTCTGAGTAATATGAATCAATTTTTAAAAAATTAAATGATTACTCTGACTGCAGTATGGAGAACAGAGAGAAGGGGTACAAGACTAGAGAAAAAGAGTGTAGTGAGGTGGCTCTTTAGTGATCCAGATAAATGAAAATGACCACTTGGTCTGTGGCTTGCTGATAGAGGGAAGGTAGATTTAAGAGAGATTTGGGACATAACATTGATGGGACATTGATTGACTGTATCTGGTGAGTACGAGAGAGGAGTCATGGATAATGCCCATTTTTCTGCCATGTGCAAAGAGAAGATGATAACAATGTTATTTTCTTTGGTAGTCTCTAGCCATAAACTAGCTTTGAAATAAATTTCAGTTTTCTCATGTGTAAAATGAAGAAATTGGATTAAATCAGTCATTCTCAACTGTGGACAATTCCCTGAGTCCACGGTTGGGAAAGTTTGGAGACATTTTGGTTGTCAAGACACAGGAGAGGGGCTACTACTGGTGTCTAGTGGATAGAAGCCAGGGATATAGCTTAACATCTCACAATATAGAGGGCAGTCTTTTCCCCTTATAAAGAATCATTTACCCCAAAATGTTACTAGTACTGAAAAGACTGAGAAACCCTGAACTAGATGGCATGAGGGCATTTGGACAAGGTCTATGAGTTTATATGGTACAGAGACTGTTTAGATTTGCATACTTAAAAAGATTAAACTTCAATGACCTAGAAGACTCTTTTGTGGGCAGCTGAATAAGTGAAGCATTACTGTAATTACTCTGGTAGCGTAGTGGCTACGAATCGGGCTGCGAACCTTAAGGTCAGCGGTTCGAAACTACCAGCCGCTCCACGGGAGAAAGATGAGGCTTTCTACTCCCGTAAAGATTTACACCCTCGGAATCCCTGAACAGGGTCGCTATGGGTTGGAACCGACTCGACGGCACTTAACAACAACAACAACAACAACAACAACATAATAAACCTATATTAGTGTATGCAGTCTCAATAGCCTAAGCCAGTTTCCAAGAGTATTGGGTGAATCATGTGCTAAAAATACTTGAAGTATATGTCCACTTTGTACGTAGAGTGTAAACACTAACTTATTCTGATCTTCCAGAGATCTTTAGTGCTTCTTGTTCATGTTCTTTGTGGCCAACCTGCAATGTGTCCACTTGTACTTTAGAGCAGTAGGAACAGGAAAGAAAATTATAGAGGCCGGTAGCAGCTCCTGTCTGAGATGTCTACTTCCTACAATCATCCTTGGCATCAGTAGCCTTTATTGTGCAGATTAGGCTTACTAACTATAACCACAGGATGGCCCTATAGTATCCATACCAGGACAAGATGAAGCTCCCATTCAGAGTTTTGCACAGCCATCTTGGGCAGTGAGTTTCTTATTTAAAGTCTTCACAATACAAAGTAGGCACTCAATTAATAAATGCTTGTTGTATTAATGATTCAATAAATGTATGGTACCCCTGCATTCTTGAGGGACAAAGAGTAATCTCTGGGTTCCTTAGAAAAGGAAATGAAGGAAGACAAATCTACGTTTCATTAACAGAAATTTATTAAGTGATTTATTGAGGACTGCTATTTGGCAGCACTATTAGAGGCACTTGGGGATTTTGAGCAGAGCTGATCTGACTTATGCTTTAATATGTTACCCTTGGTTGGAAATGAGAAGACTACATAGTTTATTACAGTAAATGAGGCAAGTAATAAAGGTGGTCAAACCAGAATGTTAGGGGGATGCAAATAAAAACGATGAGAAACCACCTTATTCCTCTTAGATTGTAGTGACTTTTTTTTTTTTTTAAGCAAAATGACTGGTGTCCAAGATACTATAGAAAATCTGGAACCATCATTCATTGCTGGTGGGAGTGTAAAACAGTATAGACACTGTGGAAAATGGTTTGTCAGTTCCTAAAAAAAGTTTAACATAGAAATCTCATGTTGTTTTTGTTAGGTGCCATTGAATCACTCATGATTCATAGTACAACCCTTATGATTCACAGTACAACAGAACTAAGTGCTCCTTGATCATGCACTGTCCTCACAATTGTTGCATGTTTGAGCTAATTACTGTTGCTGCTGTATCAATCCATGTCTTAGGGGATATTCCTCTTTTTGGTGATTCTCCAATTTACCAAGCATGATGTCCTTCTCCAGAGATTGGACAACATGTCTAAAGTACATCATGGCTTCTAAGGTGCAATCCAGCTATACTTCATCCAAAACAGATTTGTTTGTTCTTCTGGAAGCCCATGGAACTTTCCAAATTCTTAACCAACACCATAATTCAAATGCATTGATGACTCTTTTCTGGTCTCCTTATTCATTGTTCACCTTTCACATGTGTATGAGGTGACTGAAAATGTCAGAGCTTGGATCAGGCACACATTAAAATTGCTCTTTAACACTGTAAAGAGGTCTTTTTCAGCGGTTTTGCCTAATGCAAGATATCATTTAACTTCTTGATGGCTTCTTCTATGAGCATCAATTGTGGATCCAAGTAAAATGAAATCATTGACAACTTCAATATTTTCTCTGTTTATAATGATTTTATTTATTGATCCAGTTGTGAGGAATTTTATTTTATTTATGTTGAGATGCAATCCATACCTAAAGCTGTTTACTTTGGTCTTCATTAATACATCAAGTCCTCTTCACTTCCTTCTATCACATTTGTGTTATCTGCATATTGAAAGTTGTTCATGAATCTTCCTCCGGTCCTGATGCCACGTTCTTCATATAATCCATCTTTTTGGATTATTTGCTCAGCATGCAGATTGAGTAAGTATGGGGAAATGATAAAACTCTGGCTCACACTTTTCTTGATTTTGAACCATCCCACAATTCCTCATGAGTTCTTCATGAGTGCAAGTAAGTGTTCTTGAATTTGCATTCTTAGCAATGTTATCCGTATTTTGTTGTGATCCACACAGTCAAACGCCCTTGCATAATCAATACACATGTAAACATCCTTCTGTTATTCTCTGCTTTCTCTCATTCCGTGTCCTCTTCGGAATCTTGCTGGAATTTCTGCAGCTCGCTGTTGATGTACTGCTGCAGCCATTTCTGAATTTTATTTGCAAATAATATTACTGATGTTTTTTGGAGATTTCTAAACTCTGTTGAATCACCTTTCTTTGGAATAGACACAAATATGGATCTCTTCCAAATTTCTCATAGCAATCCTGCATTGGGTTTCTGAGGAGCAGCTGGTGGATTTGAACATTGCAATTTGAAGTCCTGGGCTTCTCCAATAACGTCACACCAGGATTCCATGTTATCCATAGAATGCTTCAACATTGCAGTCTGAGGCTTGATTTTTTTCTTCAGTTCTTTCAGCTTGAGAAATGCTGAACAGGTTCTTCCCTTTTGGTTTTCTGACTCCAGGTCTTCTACATATTTCCTCATAATACTTTACTTTTTCTTCTTCAGCTGCCCTTTTAAATTTTCTGTTCAACTCTTTTACTTCATCATTTCTTCCAGTTGCTTTAGCACCTCTATGATTGGTTCACACTCACCAGCCATTCCTTAGAAACCCTATACAGTCTTGCTATTAGATGGAACTAAATCGATGGCACTTAGCCACAACAAGGAACAAATACTGCCAGCATCATTTTCATAGATTAAGTATACCAGTTGCCAGTTACTATTAAGCCGATTCCAACTTATGGTGACCCCATGTGCATCAGAGAAGAACTGTGCTACACAGGGTTTTCAATGTCTAATTTTGAGGAAGTAGATACTCAGACTTTTCTTCCAAGGCATCTCTGGATGGACTTAAACCACCAAGCAATTTTACCACCCAAAGACTCCTTCAGCAGCCTCAAGAAAGGGGCTTTAGCCTCTATAAACTATGTACTATTGTGCATTCCTCTCACAGCAACATCAGCTAAATCACCCATGTGATATTTAAACTTCAAGAGGTTACATGGTTATAAATATTTATCATTTCCTCTAGGCTAATATAATTATTATTAATCCCAGTCAAATAAGAATCCAGTCTCACTAGGGTGAGGAAGGTTTTTTCTCTGCATAATTCATATGCAAATATTTTGAAAGCAGTTTGAAATGCAAGCTGCCACCTGTCAGTTTGCTTTTTGCAAGAGAGGAGGAGGTACCATTGTCCCTAGATTCTGAGAAGAGCATGTATTCTCCTTGCTTCTTGCATCTTCAACTTGTTTACAGGCTGAAAGGCTCATATGGTAGGTGTTACTCTAAGTACTACACAATATTTATCATTATTGCAAGACTGTATAGGGTTTCTAAGGAATGGCTGGTGAGTGTGAACCAATCATAGGGTACAGGCACAGAGTTGGAGTATTCATTTCTAAATGGGAAAGGGTGAAGCCTTGGGCCAAAACATTACTTCAAGATAACCAGGTTTCCTCCCAGATAAGACTGCATCCAGAATGTGCCTTAATTTGCTTGAGGCCGTTTAGGTATATATCATATTGGCTCAAGTCTGCAGGACCAGAGTAAATCTGTTTGATTTCTAAACTTATATCTCTGATGAGAATGATAATTCATACAACAGAGCTCTTAGTGCAGGGCACATGTGCTTTCTAAGATAGCAGTTTTCAAACTGGGATGTATACACCCTTGGGAGTACACGAAGACTTTCCAAGGGACATACAGACACAGTTTTAGGGAAATCAATTGCCAGATTCTCAATTTCCGTAAGTGCTTTTCCTAAAATAAAACTGTGTTGGAGTGTCATGCCAGTTCTCCTTTTACACTGCATCTTTCAAAGTCACCCTTTTCCTGCGCTACAAAAGAAAGCCATACCCCTCACCCATCCTGACTTGTACTATAATATATTCCATTTCCTGACTATTGTCAAAGAATGCAGTATTTCAGACAAAGCACTTTGTGAGAGTAACAAAAAAAGAACATTTTTTATAAGAAATACTTTTTGTAAGTTCTGCATTTACTAGTAGCCCAATACCTTCTCTTCTTGTTGTTAATTTCCACAAAGTGCATTAAATTGAAATTTTAAAAACAGAACGTCTACTTATATATAGAAGTAGGACAAAATGTTCCCCAAATGTGCAATCTAGTATGTAATGACTTGAACTTTAGAATACCAGTTTCATTTCATTAGGGTTAATTTTTCCCTCTCAAGTATGTTCTATTTCTGTCAAATTGTTTTCAACTATGAAATGAAATTATTAACCGATCTATTTTAAATGGTTCTCAAATGTCCATCTCTCAGTTCATCTGTCATACCATTTATGTTAGAAAATTAAAATTTGGCATGAAGATGTATATTCTTATTCCCAGCATTTTGAGAAATTCATAATATAGAGTTTTTAACTTTTTGGGTTATTTTCTTCTCCAAATTTGTCTAATTTTAGTTCCATAGTCTTTAAGTGAAAGCATTATATATATTGCTAATTTTATTTATTTTTGTGGATAAATTGCTTTTATTCAGGTGTAATATATATACAGATACATATGTTCTTTTGTTAAATGCTGTGAAGTCGGTTCCGACTCATAATGATCATGTATAGGGTTTCCATGACTATGAATCTTTGCATGAGCAAAAAGCCTCATCTTTCTCCCATGAAGTTGCTGGTGGGCTCAAAATGCCGACCTTGTGGTTCATAGTCCAGTGCTTATCCTACAGAGCCATCACGCTTCCATATATATATATATACACACACACAAATGTATGTCTTTATAAATTATCACAAATTGATTAAAATAAAACATCCCAGCACTAGAGAAGACCCCCCAGTGAACTTCCCATTCACTATCTCATTCTTGCTCCCTATAGGTAAGCACTCTTCTGACTTCTAATAGTATAGATATATCTGTCAGTATTGTTTTAAACTTTAAAAAAAAAAAAAATTAAATCATAAAGAATGTATTCTGGTGGGCCTGGTTTCTTTTGCTCAACATTATGTTTGAGAGATTCACACATTTTAAATATAGGATATTATACAGCAATGAAAGCAAATGGATGCTATTACAATATCCTATTGTGTAACAGTTCTTCATTCATTCTGCTGTTGATGGGCATTAGTGGTTTTCTGTTTGTTTTGCATTTTGATGCTATTTCAAATCATGCTATTTATTTGTATATATTTATGTCCTGATAATAAGATAATGGGAGTGCAAATTGGAACCACAACATTGGAAGATTTGTAGTATGCACTTCCTTTCCCTAGAGCTATATGGAGTTTTCTTCAGCTCTTGCCCCCAAAAGCAATGGATTTTTGCCTGGATCTTGGGGATGAAAGAATTTGTTGTCATACCTCCAGAAAATTAACCTTTTGTGGGAAAGAAGAATTTTGGAAGCAGCCTGTCAATTGCCTAACTACCAACAACAGTCAATTGCTTTCTGCTTTCATGGTTTTCTATCCTGTTCCCAAGCTTATTCATGACTTCCTTTGAAGAAAATTTGCAAGCTAGTGTGAGCTCTTCTTGGATATAGGATTTCTTGGGTCTAGGACTTCTAGATATTCCAAACCAATTATCTTGCCAAAACTTGCCTTTAAGAATTTAATAAGAATTTTAATAGATTTCATCTTATCTTCTTACATGGTTCTTGCTTCTTTCTCCTGTGCTATGCCAAATATAAAAAAAGTTTTATATTGTTTCTTCTTGGATGCACTTGTTGCTCTCTGGATAATTTACTTAGCTGCCTTGCACCTCCCCTGTGATGTGGTCAAGAAAAGTGATAATTTTTTAGATTATCCATTTTTTGTTGTTGTTGTTGGGGTAGGAGCAATTCTCTCCTATGGATGTGTGTCTACCTCCTAAACAAGTGTGGTGTTGTAGGATAATCACTGGACTGCTAACCACAAGGTCAATAGTTCGAACCCACCAGAGACTCCTTGGAAACCCTATACAGGGTCGGTATGAGTTGCAACTGACTTGACAGTACTTAAGCTCTGGTAGCGTAGTGGTTACAAATCGGGCTGCGAACCTTAAGGTCAGCGGTTCGAAACTACCAGCCGCTCCGCGGGAGAAAGATGAGGCTTTCTACTCCCGTAAAGATTTACACCCTCGGAAACCCTGTACAGGGTCGCTATGGGTCGGACCCGACTCGATGGCACTTAACAACAACAACAACAACAATAAAAATATATATGTATGTTCAACTTTAGACTGTACTACCAGTCTTCCAATGTGGTTGTGTCAATTTGCACTCCCAAGCAACATTATATGAAAATCCCAGTCAACACTTGATATAGTTATTTTTGCTTTTATTTTGGCCATTCTCATAGATATATATTGTTGTTATTGTTCAGAACTTTCAAGTTGGTTCTGACTCATAGTAACCCTGTATACAGTTTCCTAAGATCAACTGGTGGGTTTGAACCACAGACCTTGTACTTCACAGTTCAGTGTTTATAATTTATCTTAAATTTATCTGTTGACATGTATTCATTTGTACTTTTCTATTTCTTGTGTGAAATGACTTTCTAGTCTCTTGTCCATTTTCTTTTTAATTGTAATATTTTATGAGGGTCAAATCTGTTGCAGATATTTGCAGATATTGTCTACCACTTTGTGGCTTGCTTTTTTCCTTTTGTAATGGTCCTTTTTTTAAAAAAAAATCTAATTTATTCTTGTATCCTTGGTTGTTGTTGTTGTTGTTGTTGTTAAGTACTTTCAAGTCAGTTCTGACTCATAGTGATCCTGTATAGGGTTTCTGAGACTTTAAATCTTTTCAGGAGCAGAAAGACTCATCTTTCTCCTGCTGAGCAACTGGTCTTGATTATTCATAGTTGGGTGCTTATCCTATGGAGTCACTGTGTTCCTTAGTATACGTTATTGTTGTTGTTGTTAAGTGCCATCAAGTTGGTTACAACCCATAGCGGCCCTATATAGGATTTCCTAGCAGCAGCTGGTAAGCTTGAACTACCAACCTTTTGGTTCAAACCGACTTTGCAGTCTAGCACATTAACCCACTGTGCCACACCAGGATTAAAATGCAGCAATTTTAAGTGTACTGTTCATTATATTTTTACAAGTGTTTATACCCATGCAATAACTACTACAACTAAGATATAGAACATTTCTATCACTCCAAAAGGTTCTCTCATTTCCATTCCCAGTCAATCCACACACACACACACACACACACACCCTGACTCTGTTTTCTGTCATTGTCCATTGAATTTTTTTCTTTTCTAGAATTTTATATCAATAGAATTATATATTATGTACTCGTTTTTTGTGTGTCTCCTTTTGCTCAGCACAATATTTTTGAGGTTCATTCATATTCTATCAGTATTTTATTCTTTTTTATTGCTGATTAGTTTAATGTTGTCTTTAAAAAATGTATTGTGGATTGATTGTTAACAGAGAAATTGCCATTTTTACATTCAACAAATCATGCACTTTGTTTCATCTCAATGATTGCAATCCCTTCCATGTAATAACAGTTATTCCACTTCCTCCTTGTAGTATTCTCCTTCCCTTACTAGTGTTGATGTACCCCAATACTCCATCTACCACTTAGCAGAAAGTTGGGCCACAAGGCTGGCCATTCAGACCTGAAGCATGACCAAGGGCCATAGTCTCAGGTTCCTTCAGTCTCTTTCTGACCACTAGACATGTTTTTTTTTTTTTTTTATAATTTTGAGTTTTGATACACATTTTCTCCCATTCTAACCAGGGTCTTTTAGAGTGATCCTTTTCAGAATGGTTGGTGGTGGTAGCCAGGAACCATCTAGTTCTTACAGTCTCAGAGCCATAGAGACTGATGTTCTCATGTGCCATTGATCCACTGGAATAATTGATTCCACATGTCTTCAATTTTCATCTCTACTTTTACCTCTACACATGGAGAGAGCAATAGTTGCACCTTAGATGGCTGCTCATGAACTTTTAAGATCCCAGTGGCTACTCATTAATGGTGTCCTTTGGTGAATACTTTTCCTAGTACAAATTAGATCAATTTCTTAATCTTTTGTTTACTGTGAATGTTTTTCAATCCTTTATTTGTGTAAGAAATATTTGCCCACACAAATTCATGAAGATATTCTCCTTGTTAGCTTCTAAAAGTGCTGTTGTTTCCCTTTCACATTTATATTGAAATATACCTGAATTGATTATTTTGCATTTTTATTAAGCTAGGAATCAAGTCTTATATTCCATATAGGTATTCAGTTTACTTTATATCATTAAAAAAAAAAAGTCCTTTATTCAGTGTCACCTTTGTCATAAACCTGTGGTCCATATGTAGTTTATTTCTGTACTTTCTATTCTATTTTATTGATAAATTCTCTATCTTAATGCCAATACTGCAAGGTCTCAATTAGTATAGCTTTATAGTATATCTTGAAATTAGGTAGTGTAAATCCTTTTCTTCAAGATTATCTTGGATCTTCTTGGACTTTTACATTTCTATATGAATTTTAGAAATAGCTTATAATTTTTTCCACAAAAAAATTCTTGCTTCAATTTTCATTAACAGGTAAATTTGTGGATAATTTCTTTGCAGTGTAGTCCTGGTGTGGTGCTGTAGGATAAGCACTTGACCATAAGGTCAGTTTGAATCAACAGGTTGTCAGTTCAAATTCACCAGTTGCTCATCTGAAGCTCTGTACACGTTTGCTATGATCTGGAACCAACTCGACAGCACATAACAAAAACATTCTTTATAGAAGCCTATTGCCATATCTTTTCCCACAGAACAGATTTTGGGTTCCAATCTCAGACCCATGGATTAGAAGCTGAGTGCTCCAACCACTGCACCACCAGGGCTCCTTAATGCAGAAAAGGGGATAGAAAGCCAAAATCCTTGCCATTAGCACAGGGTTGTGAGATTAACCACAGACCATCCAGTTATATTTGAACTTTAGATACTTATACTCAGGAGTCCTGGTATAGCACCATAGGATAAGCACTGGGCTGCAAGGTCAGTTTGAACTGCAAGGTTCAAATTCACCAGTTGCTTCTCAGAAACTCTATGCAAGCTTGCTATGAGTCGGAATCGACTAGACAGCACTTAGCAGCAACAACAACATACTAATACTAATAAACTTTTCCATGACAAACCAATCAGAAGTTGTCTGCCTCTCCATCTTAGTCTGGAATTTCTCCTGAAACCCGTCCACCATGGGTAACCCTCTTGGTATTTAAAATACCAGTGGCATAGCTTCCAGAATGACAGCAACACACAAGCCACCACACGCTGACAGACAGCTGACAAACTGGGCCAATAAATAACATCATGATAAATTGAGAAAAGATTGAAATTGTCAAAGACTTTCTTTTGCTTGGATTCATGATTAACGCTCATGGAAGCAGCAGTAAATAAATGAAATGGCATATTGCATTAGGCAAATCTACTGCAAAAGACCTCTTTAAGGCATTAAAGAGCAAAGATGTCACATAGAGGACTAAAGTGCATCTGACTCCAACCTATGGTCTTTTCAATCACCTCATATGCATGTGAAAGTTGGGCAATGAATAAGGAAGACCTTAGAAGAATTGATGCATTTGAATTATGTGTTGGTGAAGAATATTGAAAGAACCACAGATTGCCAGAAGAACAAACATATTTGTGTTGGAGGAAGTACAGTTAGAAAGCTCCTTAGAAGCAGTATGGGGAGACTTTGTCTCTCATACTTCGGACATATTATCAGGAGGGGTCAATCCCTGGAGAAAGATGTCATGTTTGGTAGAGGACAATGAGTATGACCCAGAACGATGGATTGACACAGTGGCTCTAATGTAACAATTGTGAAGATGACACAGGACCCTTCTGTTGTGCATAGGGTCTTTGTGTCAGAACTGACTCAATAGCACATAACAAGAATAACCTAATATGGCAATGTGAGTTTTTAGTCTGTTAAGACAGAGAATCACACAGTTGGACTTCTAAATATTACATTGGCTTTTCATTCTTAGTACAAAACTTACCTGGTCACATCGTGTTAAACTTTTTATACATTGTAGATTTTGATTTACTGAATTTTTAAAAAAATGTTTGTTATCTATGTTAATGAGGAATATTGGTCTGTATTTTTCATATAGTGCCTCTGTCAGGTTTTAATGTTGGCTCCATAGACTAATTTGGAAAAAAATTGTTCCTTTTCAATTTTCTGGAGGGGTTTTGTAGATTTTTTTTTTTTTTCTTTTTTAAATATGTGGTAGATTTCCCCCAGTGAAGTCATTTATATCAATATATTTTTTTTTGTGAGACAGTTTTTTACTATATAATCAATTTTTAAAACATGATGTTGTTGTTGTTGTTAAGTGCCGTCGAGTCGGTTCCGACCCATAGCGACCCTGTACAGGGTTTCCGAGGGTGTAAATCCTTACGGGAGTAGAAAGCCTCATCTTTCTCCATGATACAGATTCGAATTTTTGATGTATTCTTGTTTTCACCTTGGCAGTTTGCATCTTTCAATGAAATTGTCCATTTAATCTAAGATAGTGAATTTAGTTGCACAAAATTATTGGCTTCATTACCTGATTATTATTATTTTTTTAATCTGTTGAATCTACAGGGATGTCATTTTTCTCACTCCTGATGTTGGTGATTTCTCTCTGTTCCTCTCTCTCTCCATTTCTAATATCCCACATTCCTATTTTTTTCCCTAAAAAGTATGACTAAAAGCTTACTGATTTTATTGATTTTCTCAATGAACTAGCTTTTGGTCTCACTGATTTTTCTCTATTGTTTTTGTTCTGTTGTCATTTCTTTTTAAAAATTTCTGCCCTCTTCTCTAGTATTTCCATTCATAATTTTACTTTGGATTTCATTCGCTCTATTTTTACTAGTTTTTAAAGTTTGAATCTGAGGTCATTGATATGAGTATTTTCATATTTTCTAACAGAGACACTCAGTGCTATAAGTACGTTTTTACTTTTACTTTAAGTACTGTTTTAGTTTCATCCCATGAATTTTAATATGTGCTATATGGAGTCCTAAGGAGCTCTGGTAGCATAGTAGTTACAAATCGGGCTGTGAACCTCAGGGTCAGCAGTTCAAAACTACCAGCTGTTCCGCTGGAGAAAGATGAGGCTTTCTGCTCCCGTAAAGATTTACAGCCTCAGAAACCCTGTACAGGGTTGCTATAGTCGGAACCGACTCCATGGCACATAACAACAACAATATGGAGTCCTGGTGTGGCACTGTAGGATAAGCACTGGACTACAAGTTCGGTTTGAACTGCAAGGTCGGTGGTTCAAAATTACCAGCCGCTCCTCAGAAACCCTATACAGGGACTCTTAGAGTTGGAATAGACTCCACAGCACTTAACAACATCTTCATTATATTCAGTTCAAACTATTTTACTTTTTGATTTTCCATTGATCCATATTTTATTGTTATTGTTGTTAAGTGCCGATGAATTGGTGCCAACTCATAGTGACCCTGTGTAGAATTATTGAGGCTGTAAATCTTTTAAGGGAACAGAAAATCTCATCTTCTGTTCCTGCAAAGTGGCTGGTGCTTGGCAGTTCAGTGCTTATCCTACAGCACCACTAGTGTTCCTATAATCTGTATATATTTCAAATGTTGTTATTAACTTTCCAAATCTTTGTCAATTTCCTGAGATATTTCTGTGATTGAATTCTAGCTAATTCCAATATTGTCCTAACATTTTGAATAACATTAATTATTTTACGTTTATTTGACTTGTTTTATGGTACATAATATGGTCTATCTTCTTAAATAATCCATGAACACTTGAAAAGAACATGTTTGCAGTTTATTCTAGTTTTAACATATTCTTACTGATTTTATGTCCATTTGTTCTATCAATTGTTGAGAGAAAGGTCTTGAAATTTCTGATTTTAATTGTGGATTTTTCTTGTTCTCCTTGCAGGTCTATCGATTTCTGGTTCATGTATTCTAAAGTGCACAATCATTAGGTGCACAATCATTTAGAATCGTTATTTTTTCTTGATGAACTGACTCCTTTATCATTATTAAATGTTTGTTATGTGTTTGATTATTTCATGCCTGGTAATTTCATCTCCCCATATAGAATTTAAGATCTTGGAAGATAAAAACCAGACCATCTTCTTTTATTTGTATCTTAAGAGTCATTCAACTGAGACCTAGCTCATCTCCTTCCTGAATTATCATTATTATCATTATGTGTGTGTGTGCCTGTAGGTGTGTATGTATATGCAAAAGTGCTGGTTTCTAAGACAGTTTGTGTTCACTTAGCACTATCCACTCCTTAATTTTCAGAAGCAACTCCTTGATTGGTGAGTTTAAGCTGAGATTTTGAAATGCAGACCTGTCTTGATGTCAGGAGCTGTGCTTGCATCACATCATCTGTTCCTTCATGAACTTGGCAGCTCTTTCCTGGAAAATCTATGCGTGAATCATTTTAACAAAGAAGGAAAGTAATCTCAAAGCTCTGGATCTTTATAGCTTAAGAATAAATATTCAGTATTAGCAAAATAAGGAGATGACACATCTATGTCACAGTGCCTCTAGAATAAGGAATCAGGCACTGACCAACATATGAAAAACCAGGCAGGTTTATGAAAGGGTGGAGAAAATTTTTGTCAGTAGGATTTCTTGGAAATGCAAGTGTGCTAAATAAAGGAAAGAAAGTATGGAGCTGTGAAAGGATTTCACAGAAGCAAACGTCTTGAATTTGTTTTGAGTAGCTTAGTATGCATTATGAACGGTATTTTAAGGAATCTGAAATCACACTTTGGCCTGCTCAATTCAGAACTCATTCTTAGGCTTTTGAAGTAGTGAAGTAAAAGCAACTCAGCTTCTTGTTTTTATATAGATGTGGCTGGAACAAATGCATTCCCTCTGCAAAACAACTACTCTCTCATTGCCAAAATAAGTGCTCACAGTTTTGCTTTTGTTGACTTTTTTTCATCTACTTGCCCCACCAAGTTGGCTTTGGTAAACAGACTACAGTCCAAATAGCTGTCTATTGTACACAGAAACCACAAAATTCAGCTATAATCAGGTGTTTCTATTTACAAAGAGGCAAATAAATAGACTCATGTCAGTTGAATTGTCAAGAGATATTGCTTATCTCTTCTCTCAAGGCTGGTTCATTAACAGGTTCACTGAACCGACCCCCTAGAGAAACAAAAGTACAAGGTTGAGAATCATGTAACCAAGGCACAGACTGGCTGTGTGACTTGGAGCAACTCTCTGAATTTCTGCATTTTAGGTGTCTCAACTGCAAAGTAAGGAGGTGGAATCATGTAATTTCAGAGGCACTGTCCATGGATGAAATTAATTAGGTTGTGGTCACTTTGTTGTATCCAATGTGCCCATTGAATGTCTTTTCCTTGATGGTCCTGCCTAGTCTTGGATTCTGAGAAATTTCTTCTCTCACTTCCTGGACCAATTCTTCGCTTTCTCTCCTTACTCTTTTGTTGACTAGCTCCATCTGTCTTGATTGGAGAAAGTGTGTTAACTGTTCCTTAGTTCAGAGGTCACAAACAGTCATCCCAAGGACCAGTCCAACCTTCAGTGTGTCTGTCTGAACAATGTAATATTTAGTTTGCTTTTTTTCCTCTTTTTTTTTAAACTTGATTTTTAAGTAATTGAATTAGTTATCAGTATCTAAATATCAGGTGTTCTGGTATGGCACTGTAGGATAAGCACTGAACTGCTAACCACAAGGTCAGCAGTTCAAGTCCACCAGTCACTCTTGGAAACCCTTCACAAGGTCACTGTGAGTTGGAACTGACTCAATGGCACTTAACAACCATCACAATACCTAAATATCAAGAGTTTCTACATAAATATATATATATTTACCATTTTCTGGAAGAAAACAAATATCAGGAAACAGCAGGCTTTCATTTCCACAAGGGATCAATCAGCCAGTGTAGAAGCGTGACATGCCCTTTTAGGTTGAGCCCTCCATTTCATCACAGTCCCACATTTTTATCTATGTCTCACCATAAAAAAGCAGGCCATCTCATTCTCTCACTCATCTTTTATCCAATAATTTATATAATTTCATAATCACTCACTCTGGGGCCACATGCTCGCATAAGGATTCAGAAACCATATTAAAAAAATATGTACTACTACACATTGAGAACTTCAACCAGAAAATGAAAACAACGTTCTTAATTTTTGGTTTAGGCACTGTCTTAAGTATCTAATGCTACTGCAACAGAAATATCACAAGTGGGTGACTCTAAGGAACAGAAATTTATTTGTTCACAGTCGACAAGGCTAGAAGTCCTAATTCAGGGATTATATCCAGGCAAGTTTTTTTCTCTGCAAGCTGAAGATCCTTGTGCCTTTTCAGCTTCTTTTCCTGGGTTTCTTGGTGATTTTCATGTAGTGTGGTAACTATCTTCCCCAATCTGTGCTTCCTTGTTTCTTTGCCTAATCTGCTCATTTCATATCTCAGACACACACTAAACTGCTATGGCCTCTATAACACAATAAAAACCCTATTCCTAGATGGGATCACATTCACATGTATAGGAATTAAGAGTTACAACATATTTTTGCATGTGTGTGTGGTGGGGGGGGGGCACAATTCCATCCATAATATGCACCAATCAGGAGAAGGGGACATCCAGTCTTGGCAGATCCAAGTTTCTCTCCCCCAAAACACACAGGTATCTAAAAGATAAGGAACTTCGGAAAATCAGATTTCAAACCTTATATGAATTGTTTTTCCATCTGTAAATGCAGGACTGGTATGACAGAATTCCTGTTATGACAGCATTCCTATGATGCAATTTTTTTCTGGGATGGGTGTTTTTTAAGTGAGTGGAATGGATAAGTTCTCTTTACAAGACATGCTTACTTCTTTTCTGATCAAAGTATAGATATTTAGGTAGTAGATGGAGGTTATGCATTCTAAATGCTCATTAAGAGTATGAGTTCTTCAGAGGACCCTAGGACCAATAAGGGAGAAGAATATGAGTGGAATATGGGACCCTTTCCTGAGAAGCAGTGACACCAAAGATGGAGGCTGAGATGAAGAAATGGAGAGATAGAGTAGCTGAGGACTCTAGACTCATGGAAAGAGGAAAGCTGTGTGCTGGTGGCCAGGAGGCAGGCTTGCAGAATGTGCCCTTTGGTTGTTTAAATGACTATATATTTCTAAATGTTTTTGTGTACATCCAAACAAAAACCAGAAAACCCCCAGAAGGAATAGAAGCAAATACTGTTGAATGGTGATGCACAGAGGGGGTTTATATCATTGCCATGAAATGAAATACGATAGGATGAGTGTAAAACTGATGTTCTCCCATGTAAACTTTCACTCAATTCACAATAAAAAGTTTAAAAAAAGAAAGGAAGAAAGAGTATGTATCCTGGCTAATTTGACATTACCACCCAATACTACACTTGGAGATCAATTTATCTGCTAAATCCAGGTAGGACTCTTCCTGCTGAGATCATCCAGGGATGGGGGGAAGGTACTAACACCAACATCCCCATAAACCTCCTGACTCCCTGGGGCTCTTTACTCAAGTGTAGTACCATTTGGCAAGCACATATTGGGTTTGTCACATGTACCAGGTCTGCATCAGCTGCTTGAAAGAAAATGGTGAAAACCCCATATATGATCTCTTCTCCATAGAGCTCACAGTCTAGTGGGAAAGACAATCACAAGACCACCCATATAAATTATATTTATGATAATTCCTTACAGGGATGGTTATTACAATAGGAAAATTTGACATGATTCAGAAAATAAGAAATGATCTGGATTCTGTTTTTATTAGGTGCCATTAAGTCTGTTCCAACTTATAGCAACCCTATACACAACAAAATGAAACATTGTTCAGTCCTATGCCATCCTTGGAGTCCTGATTTGGCACTGTGGGATAATGTTCTCAGCTTCAAAGTTGGTTTGAGCCACAAGGTTGGTGGGTCAAACTCACCAGCTGCTCCTTGGAAACCCTATAGAGAGTCACTATGATTTGGAATGGACTTGACGGCACTTAACAACACCAACACCATCCTTATGATTGTTGTGTTTCAGCCCATTGCTGCTGCCACTGTGTCAATACATCTCATTGGGGTCCCTCCTGACAACATGCCCCAGAGCGAGAGGCAAAAGATCTTATAAGAAGAACCTTGCTTTGAAGAAGCATTCTGACTGTACTTCTTCCATGACAGATTTGTTCATTCTTCTGGAATTTCATGGTGCTTTTAATATTCACCAACAGCATAATTCAGTTGTACCAATTTCTCTACAGTCTTCTTTATTCATTGCATAACTTTGTTATGAAAAACCATGACTTGAGTCATGCACACCTAAGTCCTTAAACTGACATCTTTGCTCTTCAATGCTTTAAAAAGGTCTTGTGCGGCAGATTTGCCTAATGCAAAAACATCGTTTGATTTCTTGACTGCTGCGTCCATGAGTGTTGATAGTTTATCCAAGAAGAATGAAGTCCTTGACAACTTCAATCTCAATTGTTTCTCCATTGATAAGAATGTTGTTTATTGGTCCAGTGGTGAGGATTTTTGTTTTCTTTACAGTAAGATGCAATGCAGTCCATTGAGATGCAAAGGCTGTGGTCTTTGATCTTCCTCAGTAAATATGCTAAGTTCTTGTCAGTTTCAGCAAAGAAGGTTGTATCATCTGCATATTGCAGGTTGTTAATGAGTCTTCCTCCCTCCAATCCTGATGCCAATCCTGACATTTCTCTTCATATAACCCAGCTTCTCAGATTATTTGCTCAGCATACAGATTGAATAAGTATGGTGAAAGAATACAACCCTTTCTTACTTTTAAACCATTCAGTGTTCCCATTTTCTATTGGAACAAATGCCTCTTGGTACAGATTCCTCATGAGCAAAATTAAGTGTTCAGGAATACTCATACTTTGCAATTTTGTCCATAGCTTGTCATGATCCACACAGTTGCACAGGTAAACACCTTTCGGGTATTCTCTGTTTTCAGCAAAGATCCATTGGACATCAACAATGATATCCCTCATTCTTCGGCCTCTTCTGAATCCAGCTTGAAACTCTGTGAGGTCTCTGTCAATGTATGCTTGCAGCCATTTCTGTATTACCTTTAGTAAAACTTTACTCGCATGAGATAGCAAAGATATTGTCTGATTATTTCTGCATTCTGTTGGTCACCTCTCTTTGAAATGGGCACAAATATGGATCTTTTCCAATCAGTTGGCCAGATAGTTGCCTTCCAAATTTCTTGACATATAAGAGTGAGTGCCTCCTGTGTTGCCTCACTTTCTTGAAAGTTTTTATTTTTTATTCCATCAATTCCTGGAGCCTTGTTCTTTGTCAATTCCTTCAATGCACCTTGGACTTCTTCCTTCACTATCATTGGCTCTTGATCATATGCTACCTATTGAAACTGTTGAACATGAACCATTTCCTTTTGGTACAGTGACTCTGTGTATTCCTTCCACCTTCTTTTGATTATCTCTGCATCATTCAATAATTTGCCCAGAGAATCCTTCAATAACGAAAGTCAAGGCTTAAATTTTTTTCTTCAGTTTTCCCAGCTTGAGAAATGCTGAGCGTGTTCTTCCTTTTTCATTTTCTGACTCCAGATCTTTGCATATTTTGTTGTAATATTTGACTTTGTCTTCCCGAGCTGACCTTTGAAATGTTCTGTTCAGCTCTTGGTCCTCCTCATTTCTACCATTTGCTATAGCATCTCTACACTGGAGAGCAAGTTTCAGTGTCTCTTCTGATATCCATTTTGATAGTTTTCTTCTTAGTGACTTTTTGCTTTCTTCCTGTATGATGTTCTTAATGTCATCCCACAATTCTTCTGGTTTTCAGTCTTTAGTGTTTAATGTATCAAATCTTTTCTTCAGATGATCTCTAAATTCAGGTGGAATATAGTCAAGGTCATATTTTGGCTCTCATGGACTTGATTTCATTTTCTTCAACTTCAGTTTGAATTGGCATATGGGTAATTGATGGTCTGTTCCACGGTCTACCTCTGGCCTTGTTTTGACTGATGATATAGAGCTTTTCCATCATTTCTTTATGCAAATGTAGTCAATTTGATTTCTGTGTATTCCATCTGATGAAGTCCATATGTATAATTGCATTTTATGCTGACTAAAGAAGGTATTTGAAATGAACAAATCATTGATTTTGCAGAATTCTATCATGCGATCTCCAGCATAATTTCTATCAGCAAAGCCATATTTTCCAAGTACTGATTCTTCCTCTTTGTTCCCACCCTTTGCAATCCAATCACCAGTAATGATCAATAAATCTTGATTGCATGCTTGATCAATTTCAGATTGAATAAATTTGTAGAAATCTTCTATTTTATCCTCACTGACTTTAGTGGTTGGTGCCTAAATTTTAATAATAGTGGTATTGACTGGTCTTCCCTGTAGGTGCATGTAATTTATCCTATCACAGAAAGTGTTGTACCTCATGAGTGATCTGGATATGTTCTTTTTGACAATGAATGCAACACCATTCCTCTGCAATTCATCATTCCTGGCATAGTAAACCATGTAGTTGTCAGATTCAAAATGGCCAATATCAGTCCATTTCAGCTCACTAATGCCTAAGATGTCGATGTTTATGCATTCCATTTCATGTTTACAATTTCCAATTTTCCTAGATCCATACTTCGTACATTCCATGTTCTGATTATTAATGGCTGTTTACAGCTGTTTCTCTCTACATTTTGAGTTGTGCCCCATCAGCAAATGAAGGTCCCACGGGCTTTACTCCCATGTGCTTACAGGGACCTTAGACCACTTAGAAAAGTTGTAGAAGATGATTCCTGCTGGGAGCAGCCGATGAGGGTAGAGGACGGCTTCGATTTACTGCTTGACACAGTCCAGTAAATAGTAGAGTAATCTGGCAGAACAGATGACTCTCAGAAGTTGCTTTCTACCTTCTCTATAGAGTATTCCTAATTTTACTTATAAAAATATATAATTTGGCAATATTCTCAGCTTTCACTATGAGTTCTACAAACCTTAGGAAAAACTAGCTTAGCAGCAATTGCTTTCAGCCTTGGTGGATTGAATACAAAGAGAAATTGTGTAAATTACTCCTTCTCATAGAAAACCTAAGTAACTGCATTTGTGAGGCCACAAAAAGAGATAGCATATTAGAGTCAAGCTGACCTACCCCCATAGGCCTCACCACAATCAGTCACTAGCTAGAATTCACAAACTCCTACATACAAACACCTGCGTAAACAAGCAGAAAATAATGAACTTATGTTAAAGATAGTTTTGATTTAATAATCTATACTTCCTGTAGCAATTAGCCAGGTTGGGCTTTATGCCATATAACTTCCAAGCGATTTAATGAATACTTTAGAAAAAATAAATAAGTAGATGTTAGTTATACCTTTATTATAAAAATAATAATACATTATGTAGGATAGAAAGTTGATAATTAATCAGTAGGAATAATGAGGTAGTGCAAGCATTAATGATTAGTAGAAACTTATGTTACTAAGAAAGTGTAATCAGTAGTCTGATAAGTAGCAATGATTTGTGCACGGTTTGACTTAATCTTTAAGTGGACACAAGAAGAAACCTCTATCACATGCTGAGGAAAGAGATGAAAGTCAGTTGAACATCACAGAAATATTTTTGTCAAAGTTGTCTAATGACCAGGTGCAAGAATGTTGTGACTAACTGTGTAATAATTCAAGAAAAGATAAAAAGTGTCAATGCATGTACTGTGTAATTTTAAGTATAAAAAATAAAGACTTGCTGAGCTGGGCTGGCAGAGAAAAAAGAAGAAGGGCAGAGCAGGCAGAAGGTAGGAGAAGAGAAAGAGAGAAGGAGTAGAGCCAGAAGAAGATAGAAGGCAAAAGTAGCAGAAGAGGAAGAAGGCAGAAGCAGGAGAAGAAGCAGCGAGCAGGAGGGAGAAGGCAGAGGGCAGACAGCAGAGAGAACAGACAGCAGAGAACAGAGGGCAGACAGCAAAGAGAACAAGAAGCAGAAGCAAGGGCAGAAGCTAGAGAGCATAGCCTGACAGCACAGCAAGTTGAAAAGCCTCTCGAGTTGTACTCATTTCTTCACCCGACGATTTTGCATTTTCACTCATGTCCTATGACCCTCGAGGGAGAGCAGGCACTCCCCCGCAGATTCCCCAGTATTATTATCCCAACTTTATAGGTGAAAATACTGATGTTCAAAAGAGTTAACTCACTTGCTGATGTTCTTAAAATTTAATAAGTGGCAGAAGAATTTGAACTATGATAGCCACAGGTTGCACTTTCTGGAGTCTTGGTCGATTTCTGGTAAATATTTTTATAATACTCAAGATAGAATCCATGGGCAGTTTTATTCACAACAAGCAAGAGACTTTTCTTCTTTTCATCTTTAATTTGCATTGCATTCTATCCTTTGTAGTGCAAACTCACATTCATTATCCTCTCTGATACTTCCAATGATTCTACTAAGTAAGTAGGATTAAAGTTATTATCACTTAATGAAAAATAAGAAACTGAACTCAGAAAACTTAAATGAGTTGCCAGGGCATTTGCACTAGTATGTACTACCCTAAAACCAAGTTATCTTGATGTCTGGTCCATGATATTTCCACTGTACATATACTCTTCAAATTTTTTACAAAATGTCTTTAATTGCATAGAAATTTTTGCAAATTTAAAGGTGATTAAGAAGGGATATTTACTTTACTAATTTGACAGGTGAAAATAATTGGTTAACACTAATAAAATTTAACTTAAGGATAAATGTGAAGTTGAACATTTATGTGAGAAAAGTTTAGTCAAATAAATGTTGGTGGAGAACTAACTTAGTTTACTAACAGTTCAATCAAAGAAAGTTCTGGATTTTTTATTGCTGTTTGTTTAGTTGCCTACAACTTTAATATAAGCTAATAATGGTATATCCCTACAGAAAAGCCCTGTATGGCTGCAGTAGTGATTTGTAGATTAATGATGTGGAACATGGGCTTTGGAGTCATACTTGGGTTCACATTACAGCTGCATGGCGGTGGTCATGTGTCGTGGAGTCGGTTCCGACTCATAGGGACCCTGTACAGGGTTTCCGAGGCTGTAAATCTTTACGGGAGCAGAAAGCCGCATATTTTTCTCACAGAACAGCTCGTAGTTTCGAACTGCTGACCTTGCGGTTCGCAGCCTGATTCGTAACCACTACGCTACCAGAGCTGCATGAACATAGGTAATTCATTTGTCTTCTGTAACTCTGCTTCTTATGAGTAAAGTAAGGTATCAATGGGATACCTATCTCAAGGAAATTCTGGAGGACTAAGTGAGATAGTGCATATAAAGTACTTAACAGTACATTTGACACAAAACAACATTCCATAAATATCAGCTATTAGTAATTAAATGGAATAAGATAACCAATTCTATGAACCAAATTAAGAGGGGTACCAACAATTGTGAACAAGTCCAGGATTGCAAAAGGGTAGCTTATTCTATATGAAGAATGGTTGAAGAAAAGGGATGCTTGATCTGGAGATATTGTACAAATTTTTGAAGACTTACCCCCTCCCCACCCTGTATTGCTCCATGGGAAGTAACCAGAGCCAATGAGAAGGGGCAGAAGGGGGCAGGAGGCATATTCTGACTCAAATTAGGAAGAAAAATCTTTCACGAAAATGGTATAGGATATCTAACAAAATATTCAGTTCCTCATCACAGGAGATGTTCAAAGACTTCTCTCAAGACTGATGATGAACTGATTGATAAGCTTTAATATCTCTTTGACTCTGAAATTTAACAATGTCCCAATTTAGAAACTAAGTCTCTGGATCCTATCAGGCAAAGATAGCATAAGGAAACCCATCTCCCTAATGAGTCTATTTATTTTTTTAACCTCTTCATATCAGTGCCTATCCTAAATTTCTATTGCTGCAATATGAAGTAACTCCAAACCATATGTTCATTTTGAAAAATAAAAGTAAAATGAACAACCACTCACTAGTACTTCATGTAATATCCTTCCCTAAGCTTTAAAGATGGTAGTGATTGGGAAACTATAGCTTCTAGGCCAAAACCACCATGACACTTACTTTGTAAATAAAGTTCTGTTTGTGCCCATTGTCTACATATTGCCTATGATTCCTTTTGCACAATAGTAACAGAAGTGAGTATCACAACAGAGACTGAATTATCTACAAGGTCTACCACATAGATCATGTAGTACTTAAATGAAAAAAAAGTTTGTTGACTCATTTTTATGTACTGTTCTCCAAAGTAGAATGTAACTCAGGGAATACATAGAACAATGTGGGGTATGGAAAGAAAGTTTTTGAATGTCTATTAATTTATTTTTTAACCACACAATTTTTCATTTATTTTTTGTGTTTATGTTGCAGTGTATATATTAAGTATTGCATTAGTTTACAAATGTTGTTGTTAGTGTGTCGAGGTCCTATGTCGGGGTCCAGCCTCGACAAGGAAGTGTGGGTGTCACGAGGAAGGGAGATCTGGCGGCGAAAGGGATAGAGAAAGAGAGAGACGAAATATATACAAAAAAGACAGACACATAGATATGATGCAAGCTGGCAGGTAGGCAGATCTGCAAACATATTGCCTAGCATTGCACA
>NW_006408749.1:4544467-4546076 GCF_000296735.1 Chrysochloris asiatica
TAGCCAACCAGTGAGTTCGCAAAAACCAATGAACCCGGGACGTCAGGAGGTCACTTCCTTTGGCCCTCAGGGTCCATGGCTCGCTATCCTGAGGAAGGCCTCGGAATTGGATTTTCGTCCATGACACAGGGCCGCTGATCAACCCAGGGTCTGCGTATGCTGTCCCCAGCATTAGTGCCTTTGAGTTATAGTGACTCTATGCACAATAGAACAATAGAATGAAACACTACCCTATCCTGTGCCATTTTTTTGGTTATATTTGAGCCCATTGTTGAGACTGCATCAGTTGTTTGAAGTATTTCATTTTGTATTCCATCAATGCCTGGAGCTTTGGTTTTCAATATCAGTCAGTGTTCTGCTGCTATTCACAAGATTTTCAGTGGCTAACCTCTCAGAAGTGTTCTGCCGCTCCTTCTTCAAAGTCTGTTTTAGTCTGGAAGTTCCTCTGAAACCTGTCCACCATGGGTGAACCTGCTGGTATTTAAAATATCTGTGGCATAGCTTCCAGTATCATAACAACACATAAGCCACCACTGTACAACAAACTGACAGATGAGTGGTGATATTTACAGATAAAGGAGCACAATTCATAATGTTGGATACCACCTGTCTATAGTCCTGGCCCTACAGTAGAATCCCCTGGCAATGTATTTTGATATTTTGCAGTTACAGGAATTCCTGAAACTTCCTTGAAGTAAGCTGAATAATTCTGTGTCCTCCCCTGAAAATGTCCATCTCTTAATTCCTGAAGGCTGTGACTATGTTACCTTATATTGAAAAAAGAACTTTGCAGATGTGATTAAGTCAAGGATATTGAGAAGGGGGGATTATCTTGGATTATTCAGGTGGACCCAATATAATCACAATGGGCCATATAAGTAAAAGATGGTGGGTGGGAAGCAACTCAGAGTCAGAGAAGGAGATGTGATCATAGTATCAGAGATTGCAGTGATAAAATTGTTGACTTTGAATATGGAAGAAGGGTCTATAAGCCAAAGAATATACTTGTCCTCCAGAAGCTGGAAAAAGCAAAGAAATGGATTCTTCCCTACCAGCCAGTGGATTCCATAAGATTAACCCAATGCAACACATTTCACACTGCATCCTTGAGAAGTGTAATATAATAAAACTGTGTTTTTATGACAAAGCTATTAGATTTGTGGTAATTTGTTGCTGTGGTAATAGGAAATCAGTGTACTACTCTTAAGTTGTTAGATACATTTGTGTGTCAGTTCTGGCTCACAGAGACACAATGCACAACAGAACAAAACACTTTCCAGTCCTGCTCATTCCTCACAATTATTGTGTTTGAGTCCATTGTTGCTGCCACTTTGTCACTCCATCTTGTTGGGGGTACTTCCTCTTTTTCACTGACCGTCCACTTTATTTATTTATTTAAAGTTTTTATTGTGAATTGAGTGAAAGTTTACAGGGAAGATCATCAGTTTTATATTCAACAAATCATATACCTTGTTACATTATAATGATTATAATCCCCCCCCATGTATCATCAGATAACAGTATTTCTTTCTATTCACTTTAGCTCTTAAAAAAACAGTATTTCTTTCTATTCACTTTAGCTCTCTCTCTCTCTCTCTCTCTCTCTCTC
>NW_006408749.1:4546176-4557485 GCF_000296735.1 Chrysochloris asiatica
CTCTTAGTGCCTCTCTTCCCATGAATTTAGAGTCCTAAGCTTCTCCCTCTCTCCATATCCCTATCTCTGCCTCCATCTCTGGTTTCCCTGAGTCTCTGGATAAGGTCCCACATTCCACTTGTGCTCTTCTACCTTGATGGTCCTAAAGTCCTCGGTTTCTGGATTGTAAAATTAACTACTCTCCGGTTTTTAATACAAAACTTCTACCAAAAACTTTTATTACAATTATGACAGTCACAATTAGTCATGATAACTATTACTCACCATTGAATCATAAGAATCGTATTCCCATCTCTTTTAACCAGACCCATCTAGACAAGATGAAAACAATTCAGTGGGAACTCTTTCTTCCCCCACACACTCTTAAGCTAAACTCCCTTTTGAAATCTTGTAAGCCAGTCACTTCATACCTCCATTGCCCCCTCATTTTAGGTAGCCAATATCTAAGTTGCCTGTCCCTATCTACCCTGTGTACAAAGGGGATAGCATTAATATTTGATTTGAAGACTCCTTCACTCTCCGTTGGTATTTAGAGTTACTACCTCCATGACTATAGTCAAGTTCATCAAATTGTAGCAATTTACCCTCATTTCCTTTATCAAACATTGTTTTTGTTTTTTAATCTTCGTCTAGTTGATTATCAAGTCATCGAGGCTAAGTCAAATGGGTACTATCTGTAAGTCGGGGTGTTTCTTGTATGTCTCCCCTCACTTCATATCAGCTGGATGCTTCACTTTCAGTTCTATCCCTCTGCGGCTATGTCCTTGTCCATGGGCTCAGGTATCACTACACTTTGGACCAACCAGCCCTCCTTTTCTCTCTCTCATCTCCAGGTCAATGGGAGTCAATGGAACGTGGTTGAACTCAGCCCATTTTTTCATTGATGCCTTTCCCCCCTCTTCCACTCACCAGTAGAACAATGTGGTCAATCAGGAAGCTTACATGCCTGCTCATGTGTTCCCTTTGAGTTTCAGTCTTGGGGGGGGGGGTTTGTCCTGAAGGAATTTGAGTGCTTGCCTTGATGGCTTCCCGGAAAACAACTTGTTTATTCTTGTAGTATCCAGTCATGTTGCCATTTTTGTTTTGTTTTTACTGTTCCAGGCTGCTCTGCTTGTCCTTTCTAGTAGGAGTGTCCCACCTTAGAAGGCTCTGGATGGGGCTCAGGATGAACCTCCATTTTAATAAACATGATGTCCTTATCCAGAGACTGATCCTTTCTGACAGCATGTCCAAAGTATGAGAAATGAAGCATCTTTATCTTTGCTTTTAAGGAGTGTTCTAGCTGTACATGATGGATTTGTTTGTTCCTCTAGCAGTCTGTGGTACTTTCAATATTCTTCGCAAACACCATAGTATAATTTCATCGATTCTTGTAATGTCTTCCTTATTGCTTAACAGAGATTTTAATTTTGATTAAATGGCTGGATATAGGAGCCTACATTCCTGAGTTTATATTTCTGGGTTCCAATAATACAATGAGACCTGGTGTGGTGCTGTGGGTTAATGCGCTGGACTGCAAAGTCAGTTTTATCTGCAAGGTCAGTGGTTCAAGCTCACCAGCTGTTCCTGAGAAACCCTATACAGGGTCACTGTGAGTCAGAACTGACTCAGTGGCAGTTAACAACAACCATCAAGCAAGCCACTCATCTCCATTTTTCAAAAGAAAAAAAATGGATCTTCTAAACATTAGTGCTTGTTTAGTTCATACAATTGTTTGGTGGAACTAGTGAGATAATGGATTAAATCGTGTTTTGAAAAAAGTAAACATATGATGCATATGTGAGCTATCATTGCCTTTCCTTGTGTCAGCACATCTAAGTTTCATTTAATATTGCTTTAGTCTTGCCATCTTTTTAAGAGATAGCTGGCATGAATCTCCCTGAAAGCTCTGAGAACATTAAGACTTACATGGAAACATCCTACAGGTTTTGCCATTTGTTATAGCAACATAGCTGGTTTTATGGATTACAAAACTCTTTAACCTGTATTATTTTACTTTAGCTATTCAGCAACTCTTTAGTTCATGCAACCACTAATGTTAATGGAATTGTTGTTGTTGTTATGTGCCATCAAGTTGATTCCGACTCATAGTGACCCTGTATAGGGTTCTCAGGAATTACTGATGAGTTTGAACTTCTGACCTTGCAGTTCAAAATGACCTTGAGGTCGAATGCTTATCCTATGGCACATATCTATCTGCAGATGCTCCTGTCTAAAATCCTTTATAGTCAAGTCAGTTCCGATTCATGGTGACTCCACAGGACAGAGTTAAACTGTGTAGTAGAATTTTCAAAGCTGTAATCTGTAACAAAGCAGATTGCCATACATCTTTACAACAGCCAGTGGATTCAAACTGCTGACTTTTTAGTTATCACCCCAGTGCTTAACCACTGCATTGCTAAGGCTCCTTCAGATGCCTCTTGTTGTTGTTAAGCCGTCGTGTCGATTCCGACCCATAGCGACGCTGTATATGCTGTATAGGGTTTCAGAGGAGCAGACCTTGCAGTTCTAACAGCTCTGCAGTCTGGCGCATTAACCCACAGCGCCACACCAGGGCTCCAGATGTGCCGTGGAGTTGGTTCCGACTCAGCGACCTGCACAGGGTTTCTGAGGCTGTAAATCTTTACGAGGAGCAGAAAGCCTCATCTTTCTCTTGCGGAACATCTGGTAGTTTCGAACTGCTGACCTTGAGGTTCGCAGCCCGATTCGTAACCACTACACTACCAGAGCTCCTTAGAGTTGGATAATTTAAAACTCTATACATGGTGGTTTGGGATTTTTGTTAGTTGCTGCCAAGTCAACTCCGGCTAATAGTGAACCTATGTACAGCATAACAAAGCACTGCCCAGTCTTGCACCATCCTCAAAATTGCTGCTATGCTTGATTCCCTTGCTGCTGCCGCAGTGCCAATGTTTTTCATTGGAGCCTTCTTTTTTTCACTGATCCTCTACTTTACAAAGCATTATGTCCATCTCCAGGGATTTGTTCCTCCTGATAGCATGTCTGAATTATGAGACTCAAAGTCAAAATGACTTCTAAGGAGTACTCTTGCTGTACTTCTTCTAATTTTTTTTTTCTACAGATTTGTTTTTTATTCTGGCAGTTCATGATACTTTCAATATTCTTCTTCAACACCATAACTTCAAATGCATTAATTCTTCTATAGTTCTCCTTATTCATTGTACAACTTTCACATGCATATGAGATAATTGGAAATACCTTGGATTGGGTCAGGCACACCTTGGTCTTCAAACTGTTATCTTTGCTCTTGAATACATTAAAGAGGTCTTGTGCCTAATGCAATATGTCATTTGATTTCTTTTCTTTCTTTTTTTTTTTTAAGTTTTTGTTGTGAGTTTACAGGTCAGCACTTCAGTTTTACATTCAACAAATCATATACTTTGTTTCATTACAATGATTATAATACCCTCCATGTACCATCAGTATTTCTCTCTATTCATTTTAACTATTTTCTTTTAAACACTCAGGCATATATAATAATTTAAACCACCAAAGGGCACCTTCTGCAAGTCTACTTCCTAGCCTCTAGCTCTCAGTCCCTCTCTTTCCATGAATCTAGGGTCCTCAGCTGTTCACTCTCTCCATGTCCTCATCTCTGCATCTCTGGTGTCTCTGCTTCTCTGGATAAAGTCCCGCGTTGCACTTGTGCTCTTCTCCCTTGATGGTCCTAGGAGCCTTTGTCATTAGGTTTC
Source organism: Chrysochloris asiatica (assembly GCF_000296735.1). Classification (NCBI taxonomy): domain Eukaryota; kingdom Metazoa; phylum Chordata; class Mammalia; order Afrosoricida; family Chrysochloridae; genus Chrysochloris; species Chrysochloris asiatica. Next base: position 4,549,890 of record NW_006408749.1, read on the forward strand.
TTGACTGCTGTTTCTATGAGTGTAGATGGTGACCTGAGCAAAAATGAAGTATTTGACAACTTCAGTGTTTTCTCCATTTATCATGTTATTTATTTCTCCATTGATGAGAATTTTTGTTTTCTTTATACTGAGATGCAATCTTTACTGAAAATTGGTCTTTGATCTTTATGAGTAAGTATTTTAAGTCCTCTTAGTTTTTAGCAAGCAAAGTTGTATCATCTGTATATCGCAGGTTATTAATGAGTTCCTCCAAACCTGATGCCATATTCTTCTTCATATAATCCAGCTTCTTGTATGGTTTGTTCAGTATACAAATTGAATAGTTATGGTGAAAGAATACAACCATGGCACATAACTTTCCTGATTTTCAAACTATTCTAACAACTGCCTCTGGATCTATGTACAAGTTCCTTGTGAGCACAATTAAGCATTTTGGAATAGCCATTCTTTGCAATGTTTTCCATTCCTTGTCATTATCCACACATTCGAATGTCTTTGCATAGTCAATAAAACACAAGTAACCATCTTTCTGACATTCTCTGCTTTCAGTCAAAATCCATCTAATGTCAGCAATGATATCTCTTGTTCTGCATCCTCTTCTGAATCTGGCTTGAATTTCTGGCAGTTCCCCATTGATGTATGGTTTCAGCCATTTTTGTATTATATTCAGCAAAATTTTTACTTTCATGTGATATTAATGATATTGTTAGATGATTTCTTCATTCCATTGGGCAACCTCTATTTGGAATGTACACAAATATGGATCTCTTCCAATAGCTTGGCCTGTTTTGGTAACTGTCTTCCAAATTGCTTGGCATAGATGGGTGAGCGCCTGCAGGGCTGCATCAATTTGTTGAAATATTCAATTTGTATTCTGTCAATTCCTAAATCCTTATTTTTCCCTAATGCCTTCAGCACTGCTTTGACTTCTTACTTCAGCATCATGAGGTTTTTTAAATAACTTTTTAACGTGAATTGCATGAAGGTTCACAGACAAGATCATCAGTTTTACATTCAACACACAATACACTTTTTTTCATCTCAATGATTGCAGTCCCTTCCATGGAATAACACTTACCCATCTTCCTACCTGTGGTTCTTATTTCCATTTCTCTCACCTTCCAATCCTCTCTCAACTTTGTCCTTAGGTACGTGCTGCACCTTTGATTTTGAATGATTGACCATTCCATCATAAATAGTGATTATACCTTACTAGTGAGTGCTGTTGTTCCCCCTATATAACTGTCTACTGCTTGGCTGAAAGTTGGACCATTAAGGTGGGTTATTGATCATATAGTACCTGTTGAAATGGTTGAATATTGACCAGTTCTTTTTGGTACAATATTCCTTGTATCTTCATTTGATGCTTCCTGACTCTTTCAATATTTTTGCCCATAGAATCTTTCAGTATTATTATTTGTATGTATTTTACATAGTTGAACTATGTCTCTCATGTCATTCACAAGTTAAGGGCTGATTTTTTTTTTTTTAATTCAGTATTTCAGTTTGAGAAATGCTGAACATGTTCCTCCCTTTTAGTTTTCTAACTCCAGGTCTTTGCAAATTTCATTATAATACTCTAAGTTTTTCTTATCCATCTGCTTTTTGAGGTTTTCTGTTCAACTCTTTTACTAAAGCTTCAGTCACTATAGCTTTTATAAGTTCAAAAGCAAGATTGAGAGTCTGTTCTGTCATTCATTTTGGTCTTTTCTATCTTTCATTCTTTTTTAATGATATTTTTGCTTTCTTCATGGATGATGCTATTGATGTCCTCCCACAACTCTTCTGGTCATTGTTCATTAGTTTCTATTGCATCAAATCTGTCCTTGACAAGGTATTACATTCAGGTGGGATATGTTGGTGTTAAGTGCTGATGAGTCAGTTCTGAATCATAGCAACTCTATATAGGGTTTCTGAAGTGTGTTTGAATGGCTGACCTTGCAATTTAAACTGACCTTGTGTTGTTGTAGTCCAGTGCTAATCTTACAGAGCCACACCAGGATCACACTCAAGGTCATACTTTGCCTGTCGTGGATGTCTTTTAATTTCCTTCAGCTTCAACAATTAATGGTATTGTTTTGGCTGATGATATTGAGCTTTTCCATCATCTCTTCCCACAGATGTAGTCAATCTGATTCCTGTATTTTCTACTTGGTGAGATCCATGTGTATAATCACCTGTTTGTTATATTGCTTAAAAAAGGTCTTTGCAAAGAATGTCATTGGTATTTCAAATCTCTATCATGTTATTTCCAGCATCATTTCTATCACCAAGGTCATATTTTCCAATTACCAATACTTCCTCTTTGTTTCCAACTTTTGCATTCCAATCAACAGTAATCATAAGTGTATAATTATTGCATTTTTGATCAATTTCAGTCAGAAAAAGACCCCCAATGAGATGGATTAGCCAAGTGGCAGCATCGATGGACTCAAGCGTGGCAATGGTAGTGAGGTTGGCCCAGGATCGGGCAGTGTTTCATTCTGCTGTACATAGGGTTGTTATGAGTCGGTACCGACTTGATGGCACCTAACAACAACAACAACAATATACCTATCTACCACTTGGCAGAAAATTGGTCCACAAGGGTATGTTCCATTCCAGACCTGCAGGGTGTCTAAGACTATGTCTAAAGGATATAGTCTCAGGTTCCTCCAAACTCTTTCTGACCAGTAAACCTGGTCTCTTTTATAATTTTGAGGTTTGTTCCATATTTTTCCCCACTTTATCTGGGACTTTCTAATGTAATCCCTTTCAGAGAAGTTGGTAGTGGTAGCCAGCTACCATCTAGTTCTTCTGGTCTCAGAATCATGGAGACTGATGTTCACATGTTCTATTAGTCCATTGGACTAATTTATTACAAACATCTTCAATTTTCATCACTCTTCTTTCATTTTGTATGGCGAAACACATTAGATAATTGCTCATGAGCTTTTAGGAGTCCTGGTGTAGCTCTGTGGGTTAATGCACTGTACTACAAAATCAGTTTGAACTGATCTTGTGGTTCAAACTCACCTTACTGTCCAGTGCTTACCCTACAGCACCAAAACAGTACTTACAAATAGCAAAGAAACACTGTCAAACATACTGCTAGAAAATGAGCCCCTCAAGTTAGAAGGTACTCAAAATGCAATTGGGGAAGAGCTGCCTCCTCAAAATAGAGTTGACCATTATGACACAAATGGAGTAAAGCCTGTGGGAGAAAAGTTTGTTGATGGGGCACAACTCAAAATGAAGACAAACAGCTGTAAACATCCATTAATAATCAGAACATGGAATGTATGAAGTATGAATCTAGGAAAATTTGAAATTGTCAAAAATGAAATGGAATGCATAAACATCGACATCTTAGGAATTAGTGAACTGAAATGGACTGATATTGGCCATTTTGAATCTGACAACCACATGGTTGACTAGACCAGGAATAACAAATTAAAGAGGAATGGTGTTGCCTTCATTGTCAAAAAGAACATATCCAGATCAGTCATGAGGTACAAATAGGATAAATTCCATACGACTACAGGGAAGACCAGTTAATACCACTATTATTCAAATTTATGTACCAACCACTAAAGCCAGTGAGGATGAAATAGAAGAATTCTATAAAATTCTTCAATCTGAAATTGATCAAACATGTAATCCAGGTGTATTGATCATTACTGGTGATTGTAATGCAAAGGTTGGGAGAAAAGAGGAAGGATCGGTAGTTGGAAAATATAGTCTTGGTGATAGAAATGATGCTGGAGATCACATGATAGAATTCTGCAAAATCAATTGTTCATTTCAAATACCTTCTTTAGACAGCATAAGAGACAACTATACACATGGACCTCACCAGATAGAAAACACAGAAATCAAATTGACTACAACTGTGGAAAGAGACAATGGAAAAGCACCATATCATCAGTCAAAACAAGGCAAGAGGCAGATTTTGGAACAGACCATCAATTGCTCGTATGCAAATTCAAACTAAAGCTGAAGAAAATGAAACCAAGTTCATGAGAGCCGAAATATGATCTTGAATATATCCCACCTGTATTTAGAGAACATTTGAAGCACAGATTTGATATATTTAACAATTAAGACTGAACACCAGAAGAGTTGTGGGTTGACATCAAGGTCACCATACAAGAAGACAGCAAAAAGTCATTAAGAAGACAAGAAAGAAGGAAAATGTCAAAATGGATGTCAGAAGAGACACTGAAACTTGCCCTCCAGTATAGAGATGCTAAAGCAAATAGATGAAACGAGGAGATACAAGAGCTGAACAAAAAATTTCAAAGATCAGCTTGAGAATATAAAGCCAAATATTACAACAAAATGTGCAAAGATCTGGGTCAGAACACCAAAAAGAACACTCTCAGCATTTCTCAAGCTGGGGGAACAGAAGAAAAAATTCAAGCCTCAACTTTCATTATTGAAGGATTCTCTGGGCAAATTATGGAATGAATGATGCAGAATGCATCAAAAGAAGATGGAAGGAACACACAGAGTTACTGTACCAAAAGGAAATGGTTTATATTCAACGAATTCAAGAGGCAGCATATGATCAAGAGCCAATGATACTGAAGGAAGAAGTCCAAGGTCATTGAAGGAATTGACAAGGAACAAGTCTCCAGGAATTGATGGGATAAAAATTGAAATCTTGCACGAAAGTGAGGCGGCACAGGAGGCACTAACTCATCTCCACCAAGAAATTTGGAAGACAACTATCTGGCTGACTGATTGGAAGAGATCCGTATTTGTGCCCATTCTCAAGAGAGGTGACCCAACAGACTGCGGAAATCATCAGACAATATCTTTGATATCCCATGCAAGTAAAGTTTTGATAAAGATAATATAGAAATGGCTAGAAGCATATATTGACAGAGAACTTCCAGAGGTTTAAGTCGGATTCAGAAGAGGCTATGAAACAAGGGACATCATTGCTGATGTCGGACAGATCGTGGCTGAAAGCAAAGAATATCAGAAAAATGTTTACCTGTGCTTTATTGACTATGCAAAGGCTTTCGATTGTGTGGATCATGACAAGCTACGGACAACATTGCGAAGTATGAGTATTCTGGAACACTTAATTGTGCTCAGAAGGAATCTGTACATGGACCAAGAGCCAGTTCTTTGAACAGAACATGGGGACACTGAATCGTTTAAAATTAAGAAAGGTGTGTGACAGGATTGTATTCTTTCACCATACTTATTTGACCTGTATGCTGAGCAAATAATTCAAGAATCTGGATTGGCATCAGGATTGGAGGATGATTCATTAACAACCTGCATATGCAGATGATACAACCTTGTTTGCTGAAAGTGAAAAAGACAAAATATTTACTGATGAAGATCAAAGAGCACAACCTTTGGTATTGATTGTATCTCAATGTCAAGAAAACAAAAATCCTCACCACTGGGCCAATAAACAACATTCTTATCAATGGAGAAAAGATTGAAGTTGTCAAGGACTTCATTCTTCTTGGATCAACTATCAACACTCATGGAAGCAGCAGTCAAGAAATCAAACGACGTATTACATTAGGCAAATCTGCTGTACAAGAACTTTTTAAAATGTTGAAGAGCAAAGATGTCAGCTTGAGGACTAAGGTGCTCCTGACTCAAGCCATGGTATTTTCAATAACCTCATATGCATTCAAAAGCTGGACAGTGATTACGGAAGACCGTAGAAGAATTGATACCTTTGAGTTACAGTGTTGGAGGAGAATATTGAAAGTGCCATTGGCTACCAAAGGAACCAACAGGTCTGTGTTGGAAAAAGTGAGGGTCAGGATAGCCAAACATTGTCTCTTATACTTTGGACATATTGTCAGGAGTGACCAGTCGCTGGAGAAGGATATCATGTTTGTTAAGGTGGAGGGTCAGAGAAAAAGAGGAAGACCCCCCAGTGAGATGGATTGGAAGAGTGACAGCATCCATGGGCTCAAACATGGCAACAATAGTGAGGTTGGCCCAGGATCGGGCAGTGTTTCATTCTGCTGTGCATAAGGTCGCTATGAGTCAGTACTGACTCATTGGCACCTAATAACATCAACAAAAAGAAGTGGGATGCATGCACTGTGCATGTAAGGATGGTTAGTTCATTATTTAAAAAATAATGTAAACCTCCACATAAATAAAACAAAGGAAAATAACCAAATGATCATGTTAATTGATTCTGAAAAAGCATTTGTCAAAATCCGACATCCATTCCTGATAAAAACATTCAACAAAATAGGGATAGAAGAGAAATTTCTCAACATAAATAATGGCTGATAAATGAATCCAATAGCCAACATTAGTGTCAATGAAGTGAAACTGAAAGCATTCCCTTTTCAAACAGGAGCCAGAGAAGTATGTCATTTATCATCACTCTTACTCAATATTGTGCTGAAAGTCTTCGCCAGAGTTATAAGGCAATAAGGGAAATTAAAGACATCCTGTTCCTGTAAAGATCATAGCCTCAGAAACCCTACACAGGGTCTCGATGAGTCAGAACCAACTCGATGGCACTTAACAATAGCAACAAAAATTGGCAAAGAAGTAAATCTCTATTTGCCAATGATGCTATCCTATATTTAGAAATTCCCAAAGGCTCAACAAATAAACTATTAAAACTCAGTAAAAGATTCAGAAAAAATGGCGTGGTAAAAGATCATCAAACAAAAATCAGTCAGATTCTTTGCTCTAATAAAGAGAGCTCTGAAAAGGAAATCAGGAAAGCAATAAAGTTTACAATATCCATCCAAAAGATGAAATACTTAGGAATAAAACTAATCAGAGAAACAAAAGACCTATACAAAACCCATCCACATACAGCCAACTGATTTTTGACAAAGTGTCTAGGTATGTTACATCGGGAGGAGATAGCCTCTTTAACAGATGGTGCTGGCATAACTTGAAAGCGATATGCAAAAGATTGGAACAAGACCTTTACCTCACCCCCTATACAAAAAACAACTCAGCATGGATTAAAGACCTAAATGTGAATTCATGAATGAAAAAATAGGGACAAACATGAGGGCTCTAATACAGGGAATATATAGACTACCAAACATTTTAAAAACTACACAAACAAAGGTAGACAAAATAGATGATTGGGACATACTAAAAATTAAAAACTTATTTGCATCAAAAGACTTCACCAAAAGAGTAAAAAGGGAACCTACAGAATGGGAAAAAAATATTTTGCAATGACACATCAGACAAGGGACTCATTTCTAAAATGTATAGGAAACTATAACACCGCTACAAGAAAAAGGCAAATGAGCCAATTAAAAAATGGGCACAGGACATGAAGAGACACTTCACCAAGGAAGAGATCTGGGCAGCCATCAAACATATGGAGAAATGTTCATGATCACTAGCCATTAGAGAGATGTAAATCAAAACAATAATGCGATATCATTTCACACCAGCAATAACAGCAAAGATCACAAAAGTAGAGGACAATAGTGCTGACGAGGATGTGGAGAGACTGGGATGCTCCTGCATTGCTGGTAGGATTGCAAAATAGTCTAGCCTCTCTGGAAAGCAATATGGTACTTCCTCAGAAGGTTAGAAATAGAAATACCTTATGATCCAGCAATTCCTCTACTTGGTATTTACACA
>NW_006408749.1:4559609-4560900 GCF_000296735.1 Chrysochloris asiatica
CTCAAGTGTGGCAGCAGTAGTGAAGTTGACCCAGGATTGGACATTGTTTCGTTCTGCTGTGCATGGGGTCGCTATGAGTTGGTTCTGACTAGATGGCACCTGACAACAACAACAACCATTATGAAATAGACACTCGACGGGGGAAAGGAATAGCCAGAAACATCACAATAGAAAGCTTGTATGCCCTTCTTCAGCCTATAGCTGATTGGAATACCGGAAAGGGGGTAGAAATTGTCCAGTGAGAGAGACCTCCTGTGGAGCTTGTGCATTGCATAAGACGATAGGTGGAAACCAGAATTCCATCCAGAATTGTCTGAGGTGGGAAATTTCCACTGGAAAGGATGAATAGATCAGCCTGGAGCGGTTAGAAGAAGAGAAGATACTTCATGAAGAAAAACCAGCAGGAAAAATCAGAAACAATAATGGCAATATGATAGATTACTACAAGAACAAGTAAGATGTTCGCCCAGTCCCCATCCAGGCAAGTGGTCGGGTCCCCTCAGAGCAAACTCCCTTCCAAGACTTATACTCAAAGGGAATACACGACCAGGCATGTGGTTTGGCTGGTGACCACGTTGGTCACTGATAAGGGGAAGAGGGGGAAAAAACAGTAGTGAAGTTGGGATCTAACTCCGACCACATTTAATAGACTCCTGTGAACACTGGAGGAGACCTGGATGGCCAGCAGTTACAGCAAGACCCGGGGACTTCTTGGCCCAGAGGCAGTGACATGGCCACAGAGGACTAGAGTGGAGAATGAAGTGTCCAGCTGATATGAAGTGAGGGGAGATGCACAAAACACCCATACTTGCAGATAGTACCCACTTGACCTGCTTTGATGGCTGGATGATCAGAACTCAACTAGAAGAAGAAAGAAGAGTGTAGGCAAAAACGAACAAACAAACAAAAAAATTGTAACCCACTACAATCTGATGACCTTCACCTATACGTATGGATATGTTGTTTTTAGGTGCCATCCAGTCAGCATCAACTCATAGCGACTTATGCACAGCAGAACGAAACAATGATGTCCTATCCTGGGCCAACCTCACTACTGTTGTCACACTTGAGTCCATCGATGCTGCCACCTGGCCAGTGCATCACGTTGGGGGTCTTCCTCTTTTTCTCTGACGTTCCATGATATCCTTCTCCAGCAACTGTTCCCTCCTGATAATATGTCCAAAGTATGAGAGATGAAGTTTGGCCATCTTAGCCTCTAAGGAGCACTCTGGCTGCACTTCTTCCAAAACAGATCTATTGGTTCTTTTGGCAGCCAATGGCACTTTCAGTA
>NW_006408749.1:4561000-4571079 GCF_000296735.1 Chrysochloris asiatica
ACCTTGAAGAACAACAAGGAAGCTGTAAGCCACCACATAACATGGATGAACCTTGAGGACATTATGCTGAGTGAAATTAGTCAGTTACAAAAGGAGAAATACTGCATAGGACCATTATTGTAAAAGAGTAAGAAAAAGAACCCACACTAAAAGGGGAAAAATTATATCTATATTTGCTGATCACAGGGATATATGGGATGAGAAGAGAAGGATGGAGGGGAAGATAGAGCACAGGGTAAGGAATAGACACAGGATAGCTTGGGGGTGGGGATATTGAGGGGGGGCAATACACGATAAGGGGGAGGAGAATGGTAGAAAAAGGTGGATGGGAAAACAGTTAAACAGGTTCGCGTGGGCTCAGTGGCACAAAATGATGTATGCCCAACCTTGGAACAACAGGGCTCCTGGATTCAGGGATTGAGGCATGGTTTGAAGGGATAAAAGAGGGGACTAGAGTTAAGATGCTTGGCTGTCTTTTCAATCTTGGTTTCCCTTGCCTACCATTGTAAAATAGACACTTGAGATGGGGAGAAAGGAGTAGTCAGAATTGTCACTACAGAAAACTTGTAAGTGGGTCTTCAGCCTATAATTGGTTGGAATACCTTAAAGAGGTTGCCCAGTGAAAGTCGCTTTCTATGGAGCCCTTGCTTACATTACACAAGACCATAGGTGGAATAGAGAACCCTATCCAGAACGGACTGAGGTAGGAAATTTCCACTGGAAAGGATGAGTAGAATAGCCTGGAACTGCTAGAAGAACAGAAGATACATCGTGAAAGAAAAACCGTCAGGAAAAATCCTAAACAATAACGTCAGTCTGATTACTACCAGAACAAGTAAGCTGTTTACCCAGGAACCATCAAGGCAAGTGGTCGTGACCCCTCAAAGCAAACCCCCTTCCAAGACTGAGACTCAAGGGGAATACATGAGCAGGCATGTGGTCTGGCTGGTGACCAAGTTGGTCACCAATAAGGGAAGAGGGGAAAAACAGCAATGAAGTTGCAAGCTTAGCCTGACCACATTCAATGTTGTTGTTGTTAAGTGCCGTCAAGTCGGTTCCGACCCATAGTGACCCTGTACAGGGTTTCCGAAGGTGTAAATCTTTACGGGAGTAGAAAGCTTCATCTTTCTCCCACGGAGCGGCTGGTAGTTTCAAACCACTGACCTTAAGGTTCGTAGCCTGATTGGTAACCACTACGCTACCAGAGTTCCTTGACCACATTCAATAGACCCTGTGAAACCAGGTGGAGACCTAGATGGCCGGCACTATGGCAATACCTGGGGACTCCTGGGCCCAGAGGCAGTGACATGGCCACAGAGGACTAGAGTGGAAAGTGAAACATCCAGCTGATATGAAATGAGGGGAGATACACAAGAATGCCCAAACCTGCAGTAGTACCCATTTGACCTAGCTTCAATAGCTGGATGATCAGAACTCAACTAGAGGAAGAATAAAAACAATGATGAAGAAAACAAGTGTAAATCACTATAATTTGATTAACTTGACCTATATTTATGGATGCAGTAGCTTAAAATACCAACCAATAGGTAAGGAATCTTCACAGCAAGGATCTTTCCCATCCATTCTGTACACAGGATTGATAGGGATAGGCAACTTAGACATGGCTACCTAAAAAGGGGAAGAGGGGGCTATAAAGGCATAAAATGACTGGCTTACAAATTTTCAAGAGTGTGGGGGGGAGGTAGAATTTCCACTGAGTAGTTTTCATCCTGTCTAGATGGGTCTGGTGTAAGGAAATGGGGATAAGATTTTTACGATTCAAGAGTGAGTAATTGGTATCATGACTAATTGTGATTGTCGCATCTGTAACATTAGAAGTTTTGTATCAAAAAGAGGGGAGTGCTTGATCTTGCAGTCTAGGAATGGAGGACCCTGGGGAACCATTAAGGGAGAAAAGTGGGAGTGGAGTGTGGAACCCTATCCAGAGAAGCAGTGATGCCAGTGATAGTGGTAGAGATGATGACATGGGTAGATGGAGCATCTGAGGACTCTAGGCTCATGGAGGGAGGGGGCTGTGTGCTGGCAGCTGGGGGACAGGCTTGCAGGGTGTGCCCTTTGGTTATTTGAATGATTGTATATTTCTGAGTGTTTTGGTGTACATCCAGAAAAAAATCAAAAATAAAAACCGAGGGAATAGAAGCAAATACTGTTCAATGATGATGTGTGGAGGAGATTGTAATCATTGCAATGAAATACGATAGGATCAGTATAAAACTGATGTTCTCCCATGTAAACTATCACTCAATTCCAAACAAAAACTTTTTTAAAAAAAGAGAGACCTTTATACTGAAAACTACAAAACACTATTATATATTTTAAAAAGAGACTCATTGAAACAGAAGAATATACAGTGCCCACGGATAGGAATACTTAACATTGTGAAAATGTCAGCTGTAACCAAAGCAATGTATAGATAAAATACCACCCCTATCCAGATTTCCAACATCATTCTTAAAGAGATGGAAAATTGATCATTAACTTTATATGAAAATTGATCATTAACTTTATATCATTAACTTTATAAGAGACCCAGAATAAGCAATGCATTACTAAAGAAGAAGAACAAATTTGGAGCCCTCTAACTTTCTGACCATAAAACCTACTACATAGTCACAGTGGTCAAAACAGCTTGGTACTAGTACAATGAAAGACAAAGATCAGTGGGACAGAATTGAAAACCCAAAAGTAAATCCATCCAAAAAAAAGCTCATCTTTGAAATGATGCCTAAACATATTACATGGGGGGAAGATATAGTCTCTTCAACAAATGGTGGTGGAAAACCTGATTTGCAGAATAATAAAACAAGACCCATATCTCACACCATATACAAAAACATACACAATATGGATTAAAGACATAAATGTAAAACCTAGAACTATAAATATCATCAATGAAAAACTAGACACAAACAGGGGCTCTGATACATGGCATAAATACACTATAGAAAACAACTGAAAGCATGCAAGCAGCAGAAGTTAAAATAGATGACTGGGATTCCTTAAAAATTAGACACTTATGCACATCAAAAGATTTCACTGAAGAGTAAAAAGAGAGCCCATATACAGGTAAAAGCCTTTTTGCAATGACAGAGAACTAATCGCTAAACTACATAGAATACTTCAACACTTCTACAAGAAAAAGACAAATGAGCCAATTAAAAAATATGCAGAGGACATGAACAAAGAAGACATTCACCAAAAAAGGCATTCAGGTGGCCAACAAGTACAGGAAGAATTATTTACAATCATTAGCCATTAGAGAGACGCAAATAAAAACAACAATGAGATATCACCTCATCCCAGCATTAATAACAAAGTTCAAAAAACCAGAAAACAACAGATGCTGGTGAGTGTGTGGAGAGACTGGGACTCTCCTGCATTCCTGTTGGGACTATAAAATGGTGCACCCAATGTGGCAAAGGAGTCCTGGTGTGGCGCTGTGAGTTAATGCACCAGCTGCAAAGCTGTTTGAACTGCAATGTTGGCAGTTCAAGCTCTACAGATGCTCCTTGGAAACCATATACAGGGTTGCTAGGATTGGAACTGACTCGACGGTGCTTAACTACAGCAACAATATGATAAATGGGGTGACATTTCCTCAGAAAATTGGAAATAGAAATATCATATGACCCAGCAATGCCTCTACTTGGCATATATTCCCAAGAAATAAGAGCCATGACACGAAGAGATATATGAACTTCCATATTCATTGCAGCACTATTCACAATAGCAAAAAGATGGAGGCAGCTTAAACACCCATAAGTCATCAAATGAACAAACAAACCTTGTTGCATACACAAAATGGAATACCATGTAAGGTTGAAGAATAATGATGAATCTGTGAAACTCTTCATAACAAGAATGAACCTGGAGGACATTATTTTGAGTGAAATTAGTCACAAAAGAAAAAATATTGCATGAGACCACTACTATAAAAACTCAAGTGGATGGCGGCAGCCAGGCAGAGTCAGGTAGGCCATGCTCCGTGGGGGAGGGACTGAAAACCCAGAGACGCAGCTCTCACAATACTGCACCAGAGCTCTGGATCTACCATAAGGGTCAGGGCATCAGTTTCCCACAACTGCCAGTGGAAAAATCATGGTATAAAGGAAAACATTGTATTTTAGAAATTGGCACGTGACTCTGTCTGTGGCCATCCCACCCTGGCAGAAGTAAGAGGATGGGACTACAGCCAGACCTGCACAGGGAACTGGTGCTAAAAGCAGCAAAATGACATTTGCAAAAGGTGATGTGCAGGGATTCTACACTTTTTTTTTTCTCCTTTCCCCGTCGCGCCTTCTTTGCCCAGCCCAGATGCCTTCAGGCAGATGGGTGCACACCCCCAAAAAAGTCCAGTATTGAGACCACAGCTTTCCCATGGCACAGAGAGAAAGAGCCCCACCGGCCCAAGGGCAAATCCTTTGGCTGCTGCTTTTAACTTCTGCCTGTGGGTCTCAACCCTAAAGTTAACTTGTGCAGGACCATTAACCCATACATACACAGAAAGAAAAATAGCAGGTTTGACCTGACAGACAAACCATATGGACAATCTGTAAAACCCCAACATAAAAAGATGCAACTATTTCAAGAATTATGCTATGCTCATGCAGATACTTAACTGACCTTCAGGGGCAAAAATAGTAAACAATCTTTCTCCCATTAACTTCTCAATATCTATCTGCGCACCTCTACGGTGGTGACTAGAGGAGGAGCCTGAGTGAGTGTACACCCCAACCCACTGCTGGAGGCTTCTAGGGTGCACACACACAATTTTATTTTTGTTCAAAAGTGGAGGTTCTTGTGTCTGCTTTTATATTGCTTCCACTTTTGGGCCGTTTGATCACACATTTTACCTGGAGATGGGGGCTTTTTCTCCCTACATTACCCAAGAAGAAACAGCAATCGTGGCCATATAGCCAAGCTATAAGCGTATCCCATAATATTCCACCATTGAGACAAGAGCCAATAACAGTTGCTAAACATTACATGCCAAAGGGAAGCCTATTTCCTGATCATACCCACCAGGAGGCAAACAGTGAGCTTAATACCACAGCAATAAACACCCATTTAAGCATTATAAAAACCACATAACTACTGGAAATGACAAACAAAAGATTGCAAACACAACAAACAATCTCAAAACATGTCCAAAACCAGAAAAGAGTAACTGAGACAAATGCGCAGGTGACAGACAAAGGCTCCCCAGAAGAGGAAGAGCAGGTTTTGGATTTGCCTGAGAAATAATTCAGAAGAATGATATGGAAACAAATTCAAATGCTCCAAAAAGGGGTGGAGGAAAACAAGGAAGAAGTCAGGAAAGTACTACAAGAGCAATCAAACAAGATTGATACACTATTGGAAACAATTCAAAACCTGCAAAAAGAGGTCCAGGTGATTTATAATATAGTATCAGAAATGGACAATACACTGAAAGGGGAAAGGAGAATAGAAGAGATGGAAGCCAGAACTAGTGAGCTGGAAGACAAATCTCTCAATACTGCTAAGATAGAAGAGCAAGCTGAAAAAAAGAATAAAAAAATCTGAAGAGAGTCTAAGATTCATGCTGGATAACATCAAGAGGAACAACTTAAGAATTATTGGCATTCCGGAACAGGAAGAATCAGAGAAGTCCTCAGAGGAGATAGTTGAAGAGCTTCTGGAAGAAAATTTCCTTAACATCTTGAAAGATGAGACGATAAACATTCAAGAAGCTGAATGTACCCCAGGAAGGATAGACCCCAAATGAAAATCACCAAGACACATAGTAATCAAGCTCTCCAAAATTAAAGACAAGGAGAAAATTCTAAATGTAGCCAGGGAGAAGAGAAGCATGACTTACAAGGGCAAGCAAATCAGATTAAGCTCTGACTATTCAGCCCAAACCATGCAGGCAAGAAGGCAATGGGGAGACATATACAAAGCCCTACAAGAAAAAAAAGCTGCCAACCAAGAATCGTCTATCCAGAAAAACTATCAATCAAATAAGATGGTGCAATCAAAACATTCCAGGATAAACAGAATGTAAGAGATTTTATCAAAACCAATCCAGCACTTCAAAACATCATAAAGGGAGTTCTTTGGACTGAAAACCAACAATAACAGACAATCAGAGATTGACAGGTGTGGCAACTCCACCTGGAACTCAGATGATAGCAGAGTCCAGAACAGAACATAATTAAATAACGAATTCAAAGGAGCTGGGAGGTCAACAAAAGATCAAAATTATATCAATGTCAAAGAAGGGACAAACGTGGCAATAGAGATACAGGTGGTGAGGATGTCAGGTAGATTATAGGATATAATGTTGTTGTTAAGTGCCGTTGAGTCGATTCCGACCAATAGCGACCCTGCATAGGCTTTCCGAGGAGCAGCTGGGGAATTGAACTGAGTCTCTTAAATGGTGAGAAACATTAATAGACTATAAGGTAACCCTAAAGAAAGTTAATACTTCACAACTTACCATGAAAATGAACTTCCAAGCAGAACAAGGAAACATGAAAACTAAGAAGAAACTGACCAAAAAAGCACAAAAAACACAAACTTAGCACAAGAAGGCATGCAAAACAAAGGAATGAACAGCACAACCAGAAAATTAATATAATGGCAGCAATTAATTCATACCTATTGATAATTACATTGAATGTGAATGGGGTGAATGCACCAGTGAAAAGACAGGGAGTGGCAGAATGGATAAGAAAACAAGACCCTTAAATATTGCTGCCTCCAAGAGACACACCTTCCACAAAAAGACAAAAACAGACTAAAAGTTAAAGGATGGAAAAAAAATATATACCAAGCTAACTGAAACAATAAACAAGCAGGAATGGCAATACTAATCTCAAATAAAGTAAACTTTAAGAAAAACAAAACAAAACAGCATAAGAGACAAAGAAGTACATTATCTCACGATCAAAGGGTCAATTGAGCAAGATATAACTATAATAAAAAGCTAACCTTACTAGAACTGAAGACAGAAATAGATAAATCTACAATTATAGTGGAAGATTTTAATATGCCACTTTTGAAAAGGAACAAAACAACCAGAAAGAAATAGACAAAGTACAGAGGAAATAAACAACACAATCAACCAACTTGACCTAAAAAATGTGTACAGAGCATTCAACACAAAAACAGCACAATATACATTCTTCTCCAGTGCACATGGAACATTTTCCAGAATTGATCATCTGTTAGGTCACAAAGCAAGCCTCCATAAATTTACAAACATCAAAATACTACAAAGCATATTTTTAGACCACAATGCTATAAAACTAGAAATCAACAGTAATAAGAACAAAGAAACAAAGTCAGAGACATGGAAACTTAATAACACACTGCTGAAAAGCGAATGGGTAACAGAAGAAATAAAACATGAATTCACAAAGTTCCTAGAAACAAATGAGAATGAAAATACAACATACCAAATCTATGGAACATGGCGAAAGCATTGCTGAGATGACAATTTATTGTGATAAATGCACACATCCAAAAAGAGGAAACAACCAAAACTAACACGTTAACACAGCATTTCAAACAATTAGAAACAGAACAGCAAAGGAACATACAGTCACCAAAATAAAAGAAATAATAAAGATAAGAGCAGAAAGAAATGAGATGGAAAACAGAAAATGTATAGAAAGAATAAACAGGACAAGAAGCTGGTTCTTTGAAAGGATTAATAACATTGGCAAAACTAACAAAAAACAAAAACAAAAAAAAAAGAGGGAGAGGACACAAATACCTCGCATTAGAAACCACATGGGCAATGTCACAACAGAACCAAATGAAATCAAAATGATAATAACAGAATACTATGAAGAGCTGTCCTCCAACAAATTCGAAAACTTAGAAGAGATGGATATATTTCTAGAAAAACACAACCTACCTAAACGTGCTCAGAGTGAAGTAAAAAGTTTGACCAGACCCATAGCAAAAGAAGTAATTGATCAAGTCATCAAAAAACTCCCAACCAAAAGAAGTCCAGGCCCAGATGGCTTCACGGGTGAGTTCTACCAAACATTCAGGGAAGAACTGTCACCAATTCTACTCAAATTATTCCAGAATATTGAAGAGGATGGAAAAATCCCTAATACTTTTTATGAAGCAAGAATAACCCTCATACCAAAACCAGGGAAGGACATCAGTAAGAAAGAAAATGATAGACCAATAACCCTCATGAACATAGACACAGAAATTCTCAACAAAATCCTAGCTAGCAGAATCCAGCAGCACATCAAAAACTAATACATCATGACCAAGTGGGTTTCATAAAAGAGATGCAAGGATGATTCAACATTAGAAAAACAATCAACATAATCCACCATATAAATAAAAAAAAAGGAAAAGAACCACATGATCATATCGATTGATGCAGAATAGGCATTTGACAAAATCCTACATCCATTCCTGATAAAATCACTCAACAAAGTAGAAATTAAGGGAAATTTTTCAACATAATCAAGGGCATATATACAAAACCAACAGCCTACATCACTCTCAATGCAGAGAAACTGAAAGCCTTCCCTCTGCAAACAGGAACCAGCCAAGGATGCCCTTTGTCACCAATCCTATTCAATATTGTTTTAGAAGTTTTAGCCAGAGCTATACAGCATGATAGAGAAATTAAAGGCATCCAAATTGGCAAAGAGGAAGTAAAACTCTCTCTATTTGCAGACAATATGATCCTATACATAGAAAACACCAAAGACTCAGTAAAAACTACTAGACCTCATTGGAGGATTCAGCAAAGTGGCAGGGTATAATATGATCAACATACAAAAATCAGTTGGATTCCTCTATAGTAATGACAGCACTGAAAAAGACATTAGGCAAGCAAGACCATTTACAATAGACTCCCAAAGGATGAAATATGTAGGAATAAAAGTAACCAGAGAAACAAAGGACTTTTACAAAACACTACTACAAGAAACTAAAAGAGACTTACAGAAGTTGAAGAACTCACCATGTTCCTGGATAGGAAGACTCAATATCATGAAAATATCAATACTGCCCAAAGCAATTTACACATATAATGCAATCCCAACCCAGATTCCAACAACATTCTTCAAAGAGATGGAAAAGACAATTACTAACTTTATATGGAAAAGAAAGAGACCCAGGATAAGCAAAGCACTGCATAAGAAGAAGAACAAGGTTAGAGGCATCTCACTACCTGATTTCAAATTTTACTACATGGCTACAGTGCTCAAAACAGCCTGGAATTGGTACAATGATAGTCTCATTGATCAATGGAACAGAATTGAGAATCCAGAAATTAACCCATCCACATACAGCCAACTGATGTTTGCCAATTGCCTAGGTATATTGCATGGGGAGGAGACAGTCTCTTTAACAGATGGTACTGTCTGAACTGGAAAGCGATATGCAAAAGATTGAAACAAGACCTTTACCTCAAACCCTATACAAAAACCAACTCAGCATGGATTAAAGACATAAATGTGAATCCCTAAAGTATGAAGGTCATCAATGGAAAATAGGAACAAATGTGAGGGCTCTAATTCAGGGTATTCACAGACTACCAAACATTTTGAACATTATACACACAAAAATAGACAAAAGAGATGATTTGGACATACTAAAAATGAAAAATGTATGTGCATCAAAAGACTTCACCAAAAGAGTAAAAAGGGAATTCACAGAATGGGAAAAAATGTTTTGCAATACACATCAGATAAGGGGCTCATTTCTAGAATGTATAGGAAACTACAACACCTCTTCAAGAAAAAGACAAATAACACAATTTAAAAAATGGACACAGGACATGAACAGACACTTCGCCAAGAAGTAGATTCGGGCAGCCTACAAACATGGAGAAATGTTCACAGTCACTAGCCATCAGAGGGATGCAAATCAAAACAACGATGAGATATCATCTCACACCAGCAATAACAGCAAAGATTAAAAAAAGTAGAGAACAATAAATGCTGGTGAGGATGTACAAAGTCTGGGACCCTCCTACATTGTGGGCGGGATTGCAAAATTGTTCAACAGCTCTGGAAAGCAATATGGTGCTTCCTTAGAAGGTTGGAAATAGAAAT
>NW_006408749.1:4575459-4588164 GCF_000296735.1 Chrysochloris asiatica
AGCAAGGTTGTATCATCTGCATATCACAGGTTGTTAATGAGTCTTCCTCCAATCCTGATGCCACATTTTTCTTCATAGAACCCAGCTTCTCATACTATTTTCTCAGCATAGAGGTTGGATATAGTAGCTCAAAAAAGGGAACAAATCTTACAGCAAGGATCAATTCCAGCCCCTTGGTACATAGGGTTGACAGGGTTGGCTTCTTAAACATTGGATACCCAAAATGGCAGGGGGTGGTGTGGCGGGCTGTAAAGGCCAGAAGTGACTCGCTTACAAGTTTTCAAGATGGAGCCTAGTTCCAGACAGGGCAGGGATAGGTAGCACCTCCACTGAATGATTTCCAATCTGTTGGGACCAGGCTGGTGAATGGAAATGGGGAAATACTATTGTGGTACAATGGTGAATAATTGCCATCAGGACTGACTCTGAGGGTAGGAAATATAGAGGTAGATGTTTTTTGAGAAAAGGAGTGGAGTGATTGATTTTGCAGCCCAGGAGAAGAGGTCCCTCAAGTGAGAAGAGCAGAGAGCGTGACCCTACCCAGAGAGGCAGTGAAGCCAGGCATGGAGACAGAGATGATGATGTGGACAGATGGAGTGTCTGGGGACACGGGACTCAGGTAGGGAGAGGGGCTATGTGCTGACTGCCAGGAGAGTGGGCCTGTGGGGTGTATCCTTTGGTTATTTGACGATGCATGGAGGGGATTGTAATCATTACAATTAAATGAAATACGATAGGATGAATATGAAGCTGATGTTCTCCCTTGTAAACCTACATAATTCACAATGAAAACTTAAAAAAAAACTCAAAAAAAGTTTTTCGTGCTAAAAGAAACATTGTTTAATGGTTATTGTGCTATAAGGGATGGGGTAATAATTCACTCACTAGAGGGTTGTTGTTGTTAAGTGCCATGAAGTCAGTTCCAACCTTGGTATTTAGTTCTTCTGTTCCACTTCTAGTAATCATTCAGTCCACTTCTCTATTCCTTCATCTGAAGTTCAGGGTTTCAAAACTATCACCTGCATCTGCTTCATTTGGTTTTCTGTATTTTTGTTGTAGAGGGTCTGTGTAGCATTTCCACCTAATCTGCCATCTTGGTGCCTTTCTAAATGGTATTAATTTTTAGACGTTTTTATTGAAACACAGTTAAACTAAGTAATTCATATCAGGTATGCAAAGATGGTTCAACATTAGAGAAAATCAATGTAATTCACTTAATAAATAAAACAAAGGGAAAGAACCATATGATCATATTAATTGATGCATTAAAGGCATTTTATAAAAGCCAAATACCGATTACTGATTAAAAAAACTCACAGCAACATAGGAATAGAAGCTAAATTCCTTGGTATAATTAAGATGTATATACAAAACAATGACCCATGTTATCCTCAGTGGGAAAAGACTGCAAGCACTTCTCATGAACAGGAACCAGACAAGGGTGCCTTCTATCAGCATTCCTGGTGTGGCACTGTAGGATAAGAAATAGACTGCTACAACCACAAGGTCAGTAGTTCAAACCCACCAGTCACTGCTTGGAAACCCCATAAGGGCCTCTATGAGTCTGAACCAATTTGATGGCACATAATAACAACAACATTACTACTACTATTGTTGTAGTAGGGACCAAATGATGTTATCGAGTGAGTTCAGACTCAGTGTCTCTGTGTAGGGTTTCTTGGGTTGTAAATCTTTGTGGGAGCAGAAAACCTCATCTTTCTCCTGTGGAGTGACTGGTGGGTTCAAATGCTGATTTTGAAAATTTCAGTCCAGTACTTATCCTACAAAGCCCTGGCACTCCCACTAATTCTATTGTTATTGCTATCACTATAACTACTGGTCCCACCACTTTGCACTTAACTTCTGATTGCTGCCAAAGCAGGACAGCTAAGTAAGTGTTGCTATTTTTTCTCTCAGAAATCCATGTTTTCTCTCAGAATCCCAGTAGCTTAGGATTATAATCAATACTTTTGCTTTCTAATGGCACATACCAGGAACCACACACCAGCCTCATATTATATATAGTTTTTCACGTAACCTTTAAGGTAGATGTTCCTATAAGTGCAGCTCTTAGAATTAGCCTTGATAGGGAAACATGGTGTGAATTCAAAGAGGGGGTCACTCATCAGTACTGGATGCTTTTGGTAAACCAGTGTGTCTTTATGTTAAGAGTTTCAACTAGGAGCTTAGAGCACTTAAGGCACTTTGCTTCAAATTTACTTGTAGGAGGATCTCTAGTCTGGGCATCAGGATAGCTGTTGTTGTTAAATACCCTTGAATCAGTGCTGACTCATAGGCAACCCTGTATAGGGTTTCTAGGAGTTTGAAATGCTGACCTTGTGGTTCACTGCCCAATGCTGATCCTGGACTCTGAAGAGTCATCCCCCAATAGGATGTATATGCTGGTATATGCTGGTTGGGTTCTTTCTAGAATGTCAAGAGAGGCATATCATTCAGGTCTTTTTTTCTGAGCGGTGAGTGTAGATCTAAGAAGGGTGGTGAGTTTGAGTGGAAAATTCTTAGTGTAAGGCCTCAAAATCTATCTTGTTCATCTCTTTACTTTAGGTCAAAACCATACACAAACCAAACTACTCATGTCAGAGAACTCACATGCAAGTTTGGTAGATGGATGGTGTCAATAAAACTGAAACTTGAAGTTTCCTTGTTTTACTCAAGTAGGGATCACAAACTAGTAATCCAGGATTTGAAACCTGCTCACAGACATTATTTAGTCCAGTGTTGTTTTGTTAGTTTTTAATTCAGTTGCTATAATTTAAAAAAATCAAGGAATTGATTTCTGTATTTCTGTCTTCATTTTGAAAAGCAAAGATCAGATAATATTGGATTAACATCCCAACAGTTACAGCTTTTCCCTTAGACAGCACAGGCTTCCTCTTATATGCCATGTTCCCCACCAGAGCTGGTGCTGGGTCACTCAGATTTTATCTATTTATTCCCTGCCACATTTGAATCTGTGTCTCCTGCTCTAGATCTTTTACCAGGAAAGATTTAGAATCAGGCCAGATTCAACTCTCCAACAAAACAAAATAAGATCTCACCAAAATATAGAGATCAGCTCTTTTGCAGTGAATTTTATGATGCAAATTACATTGCTGTTATTGTTAGGTGCTGTCCAGTCAGTACAGACTCATAGAGACCTTAAGCACAACATAACAAAACACTGTATGGTCCCTCACCAATATCACAATCAGTGTTATACTTAAGTCCACTGTTACTGCCATTGTGCCTATCCATCTCATTGGGAGTCTTCCTCTTTTTTGTTGACCCTGCACTTTACCAAGCATGACATTCTTCTCCAAAGATTGGTCCCTCATGAAAATATGTCTGAAGTATGAGAGATGAAGTCTGATCATCCTAGCTTCTAAGGGGCATTCTGACTATGCTTCTACCAACACAGATTTGTTTGTTCCTCTGGAATTCCATGGTACTTTTAATATTCTCCTCCTACACCATAACTCAAATGCATCAATTACTCTATGGTCTTTCTTATTTATTGTCCAACTTTCACATGCATATGAGGTTACTGAAAATACCATGGCTTGGGTCAGACTTAGTCTTCAAACTGACATCTTTGCTCTTGAACACTTTAAAGAGGTTTTATGGTTCAGAGTTGCCTAATATAATATGTGTCAACATTAGCCTGTCTCTCCTTCTTCCTATTTTGGCCTAGTATGGAAGCCCAGCTGAAGCCTGCCCAACATGGGTGATCCTGCTTGTATTTAAAATACTGGTGATGAAGCTTCCAGAATCATAGCAACATGCAAGCCACCATGGTAACACAAAATGAAAGACGAGTGGTGTGTTAGATAAGGGAACAGTAATGACAAACCAATTCCTCAAATACTAGACTTTAGTCACTAAATTTCTTGAAGGTCTCCAATATTGTAATATTGGAATGGTAGCAGATCTAAATGATTCAGAGAAGGAAAATAAAGACAAAAATAGAACCTTCTTCACAGGACTTTTAGGAAGAATGCATGAGATAATCTTTGCAAACCCACAGCTTTCTGCCTTAAATGTTAAGTAATACTGGCTATTATCACAAAAAAGGGACCTAACAGTGCTTAACCTAACAACACTGGGATTGTGTACCCTAAATCCCTACAGCAGCTCTTCCAGGACCTCTCCAAACACGTAGTGACTTCTAAGTGGCTATAGTTTCTGAACACAAGTCCATGAGAGCCAAAATATGACACTGAATACATTCCACCTGAATTTACAGATCATCTGAAGACCAGATTTGATACATTAACACTAAAGACTGAAGACCATAAGAGTTGTGGGATGACATCAAGAACATCATACAGGAAAAAAGCAAAAAGTCATTAAGAAGACAAGAAAGAAAGAAAGAAAGAAAAGGTCAAAATGAATGTCAGAAGAGACACTGAAACTTGCTCTCCAGCATAGAGATGTTAAAGCAAATGGAAGAAATGAGGAGGTAAAAGAGCTGAACAGAAAATTTCAAAGGTCAGCTTGACAAGACAAAATCACATATTACAATGAAATATACAAATATTTGGAGTCAGAAAACCAAAAAGGAAGAACACACTCAGCATTTCTCAAGCTGGGTGAACTGAAGAAAAAAAAAATCAACTCGACTTCAAATTATTGAATGATGTAGCAGGCATCAAAAGAAAATGGAAGGAATACACAGAGTCACTGTGCCAAAAAGAAATGGTTGATATTTAACAATTTCAAGAGGTAGCATATGATCAAGAGCCAATGATACTGAAGGAAGAAATCCACAGTGCATTGAAGGACTTGGCAAAGAACAAGGCACCAGAAAAGATGGAATAAAAATTGAAATGTTTGAAGAAAGAGAGGTGGCACTGGAGGCACTCATTCATCTATGCCAAGAAATTTGGAAGACAACCATCTGGCCAACTGATTTGAAGAGATCCGTATTTATGCCCATTCCAAAGAGAGGTAACTCAATGGAATGCGTAAATCATCGAACAATATCTTTGATATCCCATGAACAAAAAGTTAAAAAAAAAAAAAAAAAAAAAAAAAAAAAAAGTAATACAGAAACGGCTACAAGCATACATTGACAGAGAACTTCCAGAGGTTCAAGCCAGATTCAGAAGAGGATGTGGAACGAGGGATGTAATTGCTGATGTCCGATGGATTGTGGCTGAAAGCAGAGAATACCAGAAAGATGTTTACCTGTGCTTTATTGACTACACAAAGGCTTTCGATTATGTGGATCATGACAAGTTATGGACAACATTGTGAAGTGTGACTATTCCCAGAACACTTAATTGTGCTCATGAGGAATCTGTACATGGACCAAGAGGCAGTTCGAACAGAACATGTGAACATTGAATGGTTTAAAATTAAGAAAGATTTATGACAGGGTTGTCAACCTGTTCAACCTGTATGCTGAACAAATAATCTGAGAAGCTGGGTTATATGAAGAAAAATGTCACATCAGGATTGGAGGAAGACTCATTAAGAACCTGTGATATGCAGATGATGCGACTTTGCTTGCTGAAAGTGAAGAGGACTTGAAATACTGATGAAGATCAAGGTTCACAGCCTTTGATATTGATTGCAACTCAATGTAAAGAAAACAAAGTTCCTCACCACTCGATAAATAAACAACGTTCTTATCAACAGAGAAAAGATTGAAGTTGTCAAGGACTTCATTCTTCTTGGATCAACCATCAACACTCATGGAAGCAGCAATCAAGAAATCAAACGATATATTGTATTAAGCAAATCTGCTGCACAAGACTTTTTTAAAGTGTTAAGAGCAAAGATGTCAGCTTGAGGACTAAGGTGCATGTCTCACCCAATTCATGGTATTTTCAAGAACCTCATATGCATGTGAAAGCTGGACAGTGAACAAGGAAGACTGTAAAAGACTTGATGCATTTGAGTTATGGTGTTGGAGGAGAATATTGAAAGTACCATGGTCTGCCAAAAGAACAAAAAGATCTGTGTTGGACGAAATGCAGCCAGAGTGCTCCTTGGAGGCCAGGCTGGCCAAACTTTGTCTCTGATTCTTCGGACATATTGTCAGGAGGTACCGGTCACTGAAGAAGTATATCATGTTTGGTAAGGTGGAGTGTCAGAGAAAAAAAGGAAGACCCCCGACGAGATGGATTGGCAACAATTGTGAGGTTGACCCTGGACCGGGCAGATTTTCATTCTGTTGTGCATAGGGTTGCTGTGAGTTGGTACCTCCTTGATGGAACCTAAGAACAACAACAACAGTTTCTGAGTCAGATCTCCAAGAACCTCAGAAGCTCTTTAGTGATGAAAGACAAAAAAAAAAAAAAAAAAAAAGTACATGCAAATACTCAAGTGGCCAGGGAAGTGATGACAACCTGATTTTGCATTATTCAAGCAATGTGATTTAAAGTATCTACATTGTTAAGGGCTGGGCAACCTGAGTTCTACCTTTGCCTCTACTTCATATTGGAAAGACTAAATTTGTCTATGCTTTAGTTTCCTCATATATTGAAAGACAATGGTACTTGCGCTGTTTAATTTACAAGGTCAAATAAAACATATAACTAATTTGAAGGTTATAAAATTCCATATAAGGTAAGGTATGTTTATTCATGTTTATGTATTAGGGGTCTAAATCAGGTGAGAGGCCTACCCTCACAGAAAGGTTAATGTAACTAAGATTCTTTTTGTAACAAGCGAGAACAACGGGGTTGAATTTAACATTATAGAACCATTGTGTTTGTAAAAACTCTCTAGAGAATGGTGATGCTCCTGGCAATCAGAACAGATGTAGCACAGGCTACCATATGTCATGAAATTAAAGATCTTCACGCAAAGTAAAATAATCAAATCAGAGTCCTTACCCTGTCAAAGAATGGGAAATATCAACCTACCTAGATATTTGGAAATCTAGAGCTCCAAAGCATAGAAAATTATACTCACACACAGAAATGGGAAATTTCTTCTTTGGGAAGAGCTAAGCTGTCATTAAGAAAGCGGGTAGGTGTTTTTCCTTCTGAAATTTTGATGTATCTTCATAAAATTTTGATGTATCTTCAAACAGCTGTTTAGAAATGTATTAGCACCATAATATCTCCTCACACACAGAGTTGTCTAGATAACTTTAGATAATTCACCCATTGAATATGGGATGGGTGGAGTCATTTTTCTAGTGAAACAGTCAGTGGGTCACCTTGATGAACAAAGCGTAGGCATATATTCAACTCAGGCAGGGGCTGGAGGTACTGAGGTTTAAGGATCAAGCTAATCCCTAATGTACCTTACCATATTGTTCCATCTGGAACTGGTAGATTCAGGAAGTAGTCACCAGTAGGTCCTTCTAACTCATTTTGTTAGGCAATATAGGGGAGTGGTAAAGAGCATACATAGTCTGTAGCATCAAACAGACCTAATTTATAGCCTGCCTCTGCCACTTAAGTTCTGAGTCAAATATAAAATGAGACAGAAAAAATATTGATCACATGCAGTCCTTGTGAGAAAGCATGTAGCACATGGTGTTGTCAGGTGCCATCCAGTCAGTTCCATAGACCCATAATGACACTTTTCACAACAGACTAAAACACTGCCCATTCCTACACCATCCTCAAATAGTGTGTTTGAGCCCTGTGTTGCTGCCAGGTGTCAATCCACCTCACTGGAGTTCTTCCTCTATTTTACTGACATACTTCTTTGGAAGTTCATGATGCTTTCAATATTGTTGTTGTTGTTGTTAAGTGCCGTTGAGTCGTGTCCGACCCATAGCAACCCTGTACAGGGTTTCCGAGGGTGTAAATCCTTACGGGAGTAGAAAGCTTCATCTTTCTCCCGCGGAGCGGCTGGTAGTTTCGAACCGCTGACCTTAAGGTTCGCAGCCCGATTCGTAGTCAACACCAATTCAAATGCATCGATTCTTCTAAGTTCTTGTTCATTGTACAACTTTCACATGCATATGAGGCAATAGAATATACCGTGGATTGGGTCAGGTGCACTTTAGTTGTCAAAATGACATCTTGGCCCTTGAACACTTAAAAAGGTCTTCTGCAGCAGATTAGCCTAAGAAATACATTGTTTGATTTCTTCCATGAGTGTTGATTGTGGATCGAAGCAAAATGTAAATCTTTAACTTCAATCTTGTATATATACAGATATATATAATGATGCTCTTTATCAGTCATTGTGAAGATTTTAGCTTTCTTTACATTGTGGTGAAATCCATAGTGAAGGCTGTGTAGTCTTTGATCTTCATTAGTAATTATTTCAAGTCCTCATCACTTCCAGCAAGCAAGGTTGTGTCATCTGCATATTGCTGGTTGTTAATGAGCCCTTCTTCAATCCTGATGCCATGTGCTTCATATAATCCAGCTTTTCAAAAATTTTGCTCAGCATACATATTAAATAAATATGGTGAAAGGAAACAAACCTAGTGCACACCTTTCCTGATTTTAAACCATTTGATATCCCCTTGTTCTGACCGAATGACTGCTTTTTGGTCTGTACAGGTTCTTCATGAGCACAATTAAGTGTTCTGGAATAGACATTCTTTGCAATGCTATCCATGCTTTGTTATGATCCACATAGTTGAATAACTTTACATGGTCAATAAAACACAGCTAATCGTAATTCTGATAGTCTCTTCAATGGCATCTCTTGCTCCACATTTTCTTCTAAATCTAGTTTGAATTTCTGACAGCTCCCTGTTTATGTACTGCTGCAGTTTTTAAATTTTCATCAGCAAAATTTTACTTGTATGTTATATTAATGCTATTGTTTGATCATTTCCACATTCCATTGGGTGAGCTTTTCTTTGAGTGGCCACAGATATAGATTTTTTCCAATTGGTTCGCCAAGTAGCTGTATCCCAAATTTCTTGGTATAGAAGAGTGAGATGCCTCCAGTCAGCATTGCATCAGTTTGTTGAAACATTTCAATTTGTACTTAGTAAATACTCTGTGGCCTTGTTTGTTTCCAATACCTTCAATATCTTCCTTCAGTACCATCAGTTATTGATCATATGTCATCACTTGAAATGAATCAACATCAATCAATTCTTTTTGGTACAGTGATTGTATATTCCTTCCTTCTTCTTCTTTTTTTAATTATGTTTTATTGTGAATTATGTGATAGTTTACATGGGAGAACATTAGCTTTACATTCATCGTATCATATATTGTTTCATTGCCATGGTTACAATCCCCTCCCTGCATCCTCAACCAATCCTCGGTTGTCAGCACACAGCCCCTCTCTCTCTCTCTGGGTCTAGAGTCCCCAGCTGCTCCATCTCTCCATGTCATCATCTCTGACTCCATCTCTGGCATCACTATTTCTCTGGGTAGGGTCCCACACTCTGTTATTCTCCCTTCATGGTCCCAGGGACCTCCGCTCCTGGACTGCAAAGTCAACCACTCCCCTCCTTTCACTACAAAACGTCGACCTTTACATTTCCAACCCTCATAGTCAGTTCTAATAGTAATTATTCACTATTGTACCACATAAGTGCTTTCCACATCTCCTTTCATCAGTCCCACCCAGACAGATTGAGTACTACTCATTGGAGATTCTACATTCCTCCATGTCCTCTGGATCTAGGCTCCTTCTTGAAAGCTTGTAAGCCAGTCACTTATTGCCTTTGTAGCACCCCCACCCCCCCATTTCGGGTAGCCAATGTCAAAGTTGTCCATCCCTGTCTACTATGTGTATGGAGGCGTGGGAATGATCCTCGCTGTAAAGATTTATTCCCTCTTTTGAGCTACTGCATCCATAGGTGTAGGTCAAGTTCTTCAACTTGTATCAGATACTCTTTTTTTCTTCTTCAAGTTGAGCTCTGATCATCCAGTCATTGAAGTTAGGTCAAGTGGTTTTTATCTGCAAGTGTGGGTGTTCTTATGCCCTCTCTTCTTATCAGCTGGACACTTCACTCTGTGGACACTTCACTCTATGTCACTGACTCTGGGTCCAAGAGTCCCCAGGTCTTACCACACTGCTGGCTGACCAAGTCTCCACCCGGGTTCACAGGAGTCTATTGAACATTGTAGGGCTTAGCTTGCAGCTTCATTGCTGTTTTTTCATCACTTGCCCTTATCAAAGACTCAAAGTGGTCACCAATCAGAGTGTGTACTCCCATTGAGTCTTAGTCTTGGAAGGGGTTTTGCCCTGAGGTGACCTGACCACTTGCCTTGATGTCTCCAGGGCAAGCAACTTGCTTGTTCTTGTAGTAATCAGCTGGACTGTTTATATTGTTTTGTATTTTTCCTGTCGGTCTTTCTTTCAAGAAGTATCTTCTGTTCTTCTAGCTGCTTCAGACTGGTCTGCTTGCCCTTTCAAGTGGAAATTTCTCACCTCAGAAGATTCTGGATGTGGTTCAGGATTCCACCTGTGGTCTTATGTAATGCAGAGGCTCCGCAAGAAGCCTTCTTCACTTTTTATGTTGTAGCCCATTTTAGGTATTCCAATCAGTAAAAAGCAGAAGACGGACTTACAAGCTTTCTATGGTGATATTTCTGGCTATTCCTTTCTCTTGGCCTCAACTATTTTATAATGGTATGCCAGGGAAACCAAGATTCAACAGACAGCCAAGCATCTTAACCTTATTTCCCCAATTTTACTCATTCCAACCATGTCTCCATCTCTGTATCCCAGAGCCTTGTTGTTCCAGGGTTGTGTATACATCATTATTTACCCCTTTCCCACATAACCCATGCAAATCTGCCTGTTTTCCTGTCTGCTTTGTTCTTCCATTCCCCTCCCCTTTCTTGTGTATTGCCCCCCTCCCTAGCACCCAAACTATCCTTTGTCTTTCCCTGCCCTGTACTCCACCTTCCCTCCCTCCCCTCCCCACCTCCACATACCAGTAACCAGCAAAGAACCCCGCCCCTTTAGTATGGGTTCTTTTTCCAGTCTTTTCCAGTAGTGTTCCTATTCAGTATTTTTCTTTTTGTGACTGAATAATTTCACTCAACATAATGTCCTCAAGGTTCATCCATGTTACACGGTGGCTTGAAGCTTCCTTGTTAATATTCAAGGTAGCAAAATATTCCATTGTGTGTATGTACCACAGTTTGTCCAGTCTTCCGTTGATGGGCACTTAGGCTGTTTCCCTATTTTTGCTATTGTAAATAGTGCTGCTATGAACATTGGTGTGTATATATCTATTTGTGTTATGGCTCTTATGTCTTGTGGGTAAATACCAAGTAGAGGAATTGCTGGATCATAAGCTATTTCTATTTCCAACCTTCTGAGGAAGCACCATATTGCTTCCAGAGAGGTTGGACCATTTTGCAATCCCACCAGCAATACAGGAGCGTCCCAGTCTATCCACATCCTCACCAGCATTTATTGTCCTCTACTTTTTTGATCTTTGCTGTTATTGCTGGTGTGAGATGATATCTCATTGTTGTTTTGATTTGCATCTCTTAATGTCTAGTGATCATGCACATTTCTTCATATGTTGGTTGGCTGCCTGAATCTCCTCCTTGGTGAAGTGTCTTCATTTCCTGTGCCCATTGTTAAATTGGGTTGTTTGTCTTTTTCTTGTAGTGGTGTTGTAGTTTACTATATATTTTATAAATTAGTCCCTTGTCTGACGTGTCATTGCAAAAGGTTTTCCCCCCATTCTTTGTGTTCCCTTTTTACTCTTCTGGTAAAGTCTTTTGATACACATAAGTTTTTAATTTTTAGTATGTCCCAATCATCTATTTTGTCTACTTTTGTTTGTGTAGTTTTCAAAATGTTTGGTATTCTGTGTATGACCTGAATAAGTGCCATCACATTTGTCCCTAGTTTTTCATTCATAATTCTGGGATTCACAGTTAGGTCTTTAATCCATGCAGAGTTGGATTTTGTATAAGGCATGAGGTGAAGATCTTATTTCAGTCTTGTGCATAACGCTTTCCAGTTCTGCCAGCACCATCTGTTAAAGAGACTATCACCTCCACATGCAATATATTTAGGTGTTTTGTCAAAAATAAGTTGGCTGTGTGTAGATGGGTTAATTTCTGGATTTTCCATTCTGTTCCATTGATCTATGTATCTTTCATTGTAGCAGTACCAAGCTGTTTTGACCATATAGCCATGTAATAAATTTTGAAGTTGTGGAGTTATAGTTTTCCAACCTTATTCTTCTTCTTAAGCAGTGCTTTGCTTACCCTGGTCCTCTTTGCTTTCCATATAAAGTTTGTAATTTTTTTTTTTTAATCACTTTGAAGAATGTCGGTGGATTCTGGATTGGGATTGTATATGTGTAAACTGCTTTGGACAGTATCGACATTTTCACAATGTTAAGTCTTCCTATCCAGGAGCATGGTACATTCTTCAATTTTTATAGGTCTCTTTTGATTTCTTATTGTCTTGTTTTATAGTTTTCTTTGTACAGGTCCTTAGTTTCTCTGATTACATTTATTCCTAGATATTCCATCCTTTGGGCAGTTGTTGTAAATGGTATTGCTTTATTAATGTACTTTTTAATACTGTCATTTTTTGTAAAGTAATCCAACTGATTTTTGTATGTTGATCTTATATCCTGCCACTTTGCTGAATCTTCCAATGAGGTCTAGTAGCTTTTTTTAACTGAGTCTTTGGGGTTTTCTACATAGAGGATCATATTGTCTGCAAATAGGGAGAGTTTTACTTCTTCTTTGCCAATTTGGATGCCTTTAATTTCCCTGTCTTGCCGTATAGCTCTTGCTAAGACTTCCAGCACAATATTGAATAGGAGTGGTGACAAAGGGCATC
>NW_006408749.1:4589514-4591006 GCF_000296735.1 Chrysochloris asiatica
AGGATGTGGGCTTCCCTTTTCACTCTTCTTATTGTTTAACTCAGAGTAACTTTCACAGGTGTTGTCTGTTTCCCTGGTATATGGCTGGTATTTGTTCTTGCCTGGATTTTGGTGTTTCATAGAGTGCAGTTATAGCTTGGGTATATGGCAGCAGTTACTGACTTTTCTTGTGTAATATAGGGAGACAAAGAGTCCTCCAAAGGCACAGGAGGTGGGGGGGAGGGGGCATATAACAGCAAAAGAAACCAGTGGGGGAAAAAAAGAGAGAATGAAAAAAATAATCACCAACAAAAACAAGACTGAATACTGCAGTCTCTAATCACAGAAAAGGGAGAGGAGGGAAAGAAGAAAAAGAAAGGGAAAAAAAAAATCTGTAGCTTAATATGAGTATGGCTTTAATGTTCTAAGTTCTTGCCTTCAAAGCTGACTGAGAGATTCCAAGTAGCCAGTGTTGGTTGTTATGTTATACCTCATGCTCTAATCCAACCTTTGGCCTGTTTTGCCTTTAAACTCTCTTTCCCTCTCTTTAGACCTCTCCTGCTCTTTCCTGTGATAAAAAAATGCATCATAAGGGAAACAGATATTAAAAGTTCAGGGCCTCCACTTGGGCTGAGTATCTGTGTGCATGCGTGGCAGAGGAATCCACCAACAGTGAGGGTGAGGGGTGGCCACTTGGCTCAGGCTCTCCCTCTATTCACCAGAATGGAGGTTGGCAAACAGTGAGCATGCCAAATACCAGATACCAAAGAAGAAAAGAAAATCAGAACAAAGCAAAACTGACTAAGTATATTGTGCACCTTTGTCCCAAGGTTCCCGTGGGGTTTTTCCATGGTGTTTCTGCTCTCCCCTGTTTCGTCTTGCCACTTGGTCTCACCCAGGATGTCAGTTCAGGCCCCGAGCCCAGCCTGGCAGATTCAAAAGTATGTGATTCTTTACTTCAGCTCCAAACTCCACAAGCTATAAGCCTTCAAACCTTTAAAATATTCCTATCTCTGTGGTTCCGAGTTTTGGAGCTCTGCCCTGGATCTGCTTTGCCTGGTATTCTGTGTTATTGCTGATGTCGACCTTCACTGCATCACCACCCTCGCCGCCATCAAGCCCCACCTCCACCTTTCTTAATTTTAAAACATTCAGTATTCCCATGCTCTGTTCGAACAACTGCTTCTTGGTCCATGTATAGATTCCTCATGAGTACATTTAAGTATTCTGGAATATTCATACTTCGCAATGTTGTCCATTGCTTGTCATGATCCACACAATTGAAAGCTTTTGCATAATCAGTAAAGCAGAGGTAACCATCTTTCTGATATTCTCTGCTTTCAGCCAATATCCATCAGACATCAGCAATAATATCTCTCATTCCACGGCCTCTTCTGAATCCAGCTTGAGCCTCTGGAAGTTTTCTATCAATGTATGATTGTAGCCGTTTCTGTATTACCTTTAGCAAAACTTTACTCGCTTGAGATATCAAAGAGATTGTCCGATGATTTCC
>NW_006408749.1:4591449-4626968 GCF_000296735.1 Chrysochloris asiatica
GAGCTGATCTTTGAAATTTTCTGTTCAGCTCTTGGACCTTCTCATTTCTTCCATTTGCTTTAGCATCTCTACACTGGAGAACAAGTTTCAGAGTCTTCTGACATCCATTTTGACCTTTTCCTTCTCTGTTGTCTTCTAAATGACTTTTTGCTCTCTTCACGAATGATGTTCTTGATGCCATCCCACAACTCTTCTGGTCTTCGGTCTTTAGTGTTTAATGTATCAAATCTTCAGATGATCTCCTAATTCAGGTGGGATAAATTCAAGGTCATATTTCATATTTTGGCTCTCGTGCACTTTTTTCATTTTCTTCAATTTCAGTTTGAATTTGCATATGAGTAATTGATGGTATGTTCCAGAATTTGCCCCTGGCCTTGTTTTCGCTGCTGATATGGAGCTTTTCCATCTTCTCTTTCCACAGATGTAATCAATTTTATTTCTATGTATTCCATCTGGTGAGGTCCATGTGTATAGTCTTCTGTTATGCTGTGTAAAGAAGGTATTTGAAATAAACAAATCATTGTTAATACATAGAAAGTGTTAAAAAGTAGGAATAGCTATTAATATATGTTCATTAACATGGCATTCCAAGCCCTTTCCAATATAACCCAAGTCTATCTTTCTACTTTATTTCCCATCACTCCCGGACACATGCTGTATGCTTGGCCACTCAGAAACTACAAGACTGGTAACCAATCTCAAATTTCATCATATACTTCCACTTCTTCACTTTGTTTATGCTAATCCTTATGACCAGGATGCCTTTTCACTATTTCATATTGTGTAAAAGATCCTATTAGCATAGTGGTTATGAATCAGGCTGCTAGTTTCAAGGTCAGCAGTTCAAAACTACCACGTATATGATGCATGGAGGGGATTGTAACCATGGCAATGAAATAATATACTATAGAATGAATATAAAACTAATGTTCTCTCATGTGAACTATCACATAATTCCCAATAAAACATTAAAAACAAAAACAAAAAACTACCACTTGTTCCTCAGGAGAAGCTTTCTGCTTCTGAAAAGATTTATAGCCTTGGAAACCTTATGCAGTGTTGCTATGAGTTAGAACCAACTTCACAGTTCCTAACCACCACAACCATCATCCATTGAGTCCTGCTATAGTTGCACTATTTTGATTATCTTTCTCCTTCTTTTAATTTAGACAGGATTAAAGCATTTTGTATTGTCACTGCATTTTTAATAAAATTTCTGAAGTGCCATACTAACTGATCTTATAACTGCTGCACACATTTTAGTAATCCACATTCCTCTGTGAAGGTCATGGATTGAACAGTGTCCCTTCAAAATATGTATCAACCTGATGAGGACATGAATTCCAGTAATATGTGGTTGCCTCACATTTTGTGATCATATGTAATATTTCTCCATTTTTTCATGTGATGTGATCCTAACTTGTATATGTTAATGAAGCAGGATTAGTTTGAGGTGTGTCTTGAATCAAAGTCTTACAAGAAGGCATGACTAATGTCCCATCCCTCCTCAGCTCATGCCCTTGTTTTCAATCTTACAAGAGATAAAAGGGAGAGAAACAAGAAAAGAGGGGAAGGAATGCATTACTACCAAGACAGAAGAGGCAAGACTTGATACATGTCCTATGGGTCTGGGATCACTGTGCTGAGAACCTCCTAGACTCATGTGAAGGCTGATGCCAAGACATATGGAGGAATGTCAGGCCTACAAATGTTAAAAGATACAAGGACCTTCCCCTAGAGCTGTCTGATGCTCTTAATTAAGTCTTCCTAGAGTCTTAAATTTTTAGCAAATAAATTTTTGTTTGTTAAATTCACCTTTCTATGTTATTTCTGTTATAACAGCACTAGATAACGAAGACAAGAAGCTCTGGTAGTGTAGTGGTTATGAATCGGGCTGCGAACCGCAAGGTCAGCAGTTCGAAACTACCAGCTGCTCCATGGGAGAAAGATGAGGCGTTCTGCTCCCGTAAAGATTAGCAGCCTCGGAAACCCTGTGCAGGGTCGCTATGAGTCGGAACTGACTCCATGGCACATAACAACAACAACAGATAACTAAGACAGAATTTGACACCAAGAAGTGGAGTGCTGTTCTAACAAATACCTATGATGTGGAAGTGGTTTTGGAATTAGGCAATTGGTAGAGGCTGGAAGAGGACACCATGGTTGGCAAAATGGAGGGTCAGAGAAAAAGAGGGAGATCCCCAACAAAATGGATTGGCACAGTGTCAGCAGCAATGGGCACAAGTGTAGCAACAATAGTGAGGTTAGTGCAGGACTGGGTAGTGTTCCGTTCTGTTGTGCATAGGGTCACTATAAGTCATTGTTGATGGCACCTAACATCAACAACAAAAGCAACAGTAAAAACCTAGATTGCTCTGAAGATCCTGTTTGTGGAATTATAATTGTCTAAGACAATACTGATGAGGGCACAGAAGGAAATTAGGGAAGCTATAAAGATAGTCTCTTTCGTTTTAGAGAATGCATATGACACCAGCAACAGCATGTTGCTAGAAATGTGGATGTTGAATATTCTATTAATAAAGCTTAAAAAACAATGATGAGCTTGTGATTGAATAATGGAAGAAGGGTGGTTTTAATGCAGTGACAAAGAACTTGTCTGAATCATATTCAAATACTTAGTAAAATGTAGAACTTACAAGTGATGAACTTGAATATTTAACTGAGGAGATTTCTAAGCAAGATCTTAAAGAGGATGCCTGGTTTCTCCTTTCTGCTTATTGTGAGAGGAAAGAGATGAACTTAAAAGTGTATTGTGCAAAATGAAAAACAACAAAAACTTTATAGATTTGGAAAATTCTGTTGTACAGACTAAGTACAAATATCATAGAATAATTATCAATGACATGGCTACACAACATTATGTTAAAGAGATTAAAACTGTGACTGATTGACCTAATCAACTATAAGAGCAGAAAACCCATCAGTTTGACTGAAGGAGACAGAGAAAGAACAAAAGAAGCGAGAACATTGTTTACTTCATGGAATTCTACAGACAGAAAACAGGAAAAGGAGCAACATCTGTTGATCTCCCCTCCCCTCCAAAAATCCTTGCGGAAACTTAGAGATCAGCAGAACTGTTGGAAAGAGCATAGAAAGAACTGCTTAGGTCGCAGTGGATGGAGCCATGGCCTCAAGGGTTTACAATGATGGGGCCAAGGTTCCCTGGATCTTAAAGGGTGTTGTCACAGCTTCCTAGATTTAAAAGAGTCAAATATTCATTAACATGGTTCTAGAATGTTGGGCTGCCATTCATGAGTCCCAGAGTAATGGAGCAAGTGCCCACAGCTGATAGGGTGGGGCTGTCATGCACAAGGGGAAAAAAAATAGGGCTTAGTGAGGCTGAGGAGATGAGTCATACTCAGACTAGGAGAATAGGGCCACTTAAAGCTAAGTGAGCAGAATTATCATCTCAGTGGGCTTAGAAGGCAGGGCTGAAGTCCAGGGTCAAGGGACCTCCAATCACAGTCCAGAGATCATGGCCACCAACTAGAGTCTGGGGAGAAGGACCATTCCCCAGGTGGTCTAAGAAAACAGAATATTATTTTTAAGCTTTGTTCTACTGGATTGTGGACTTGTTTGGTGTTGATTTCTATTTGTAATGGAAGTGTCTATGCTATCTGTGCACTACCACTGGTTTACAGATGAAGAAAAATTTTGCCCCAAGATGGATTTCATCTAATATTTCACATATATTTGATCTAAATGATTCAGTATATGAGTTTTTCTTTTTAACTTGGAGTTGATTTAAGACTTTTAAGAAGATATGATGAGTTGAATGTTTTACAAATGGCATGAACATGAATTTTTGTGAGTCAAAGTGTGGAATGCCATGGGTAGAATTGTGCCACACCCAAACATGTGCCAATTTGCCCATGCCATTATTCCCAGTATTGTGTGATAGTTCTGCATTTTGTAATCTGATATAATCACCTCTATTTTATATGCTGTAAATTATAACTTCTATATATTACTGCTACCACTCATCTATTAATTTGTCATACTGTGGTGGCTTTTATGTTACTGTGATGCTGGTAGCTATGCCATAAATATTTTAAATACCAACAGAGTCACCCATGGTGGACAGGTTTCAGCAGTGCTTCCAAAACAAGACAGACTAGGAAGATTACCCACTGAAAACATTATAAATAACAGTGGAGCATTATGCCGTATAGTGCTGAAAGATGAACTCCTCAGGTGAGAAGGCACTCAAAATATGACTGTAGAAGAGCTACCTCCTCGAAGTAGAGTAGAACTTAATGACTTGCAAGGAGCAAAACTTTCAAGACCTGGATTTTGTGATGAAGCACAACTTAAAATGAGAAGGAACCGCTGCAAATATCCATTAATAAATGGAACATGATATGTATAAAGTATGAATCTAGGAAAATTGGAAGCCATCTGAAATAAAATGGAATTCATAAACTTCCATATCTTAGGCATTAGTGAGCTGAAATGGACACATATTGGCCATTTTGAATTGGACAATCATACTGTTTAACATGCTGGGAATGACAAATTGAAGAGTAATGGCATCAAATTTATCATCAAAAAGAGCATTTTGAGATCTTGAAGTACAATGCTATCAGTCTGGGATAATATATAAATTCCTAAAAGGAAGACCAGTTAATACCATTATTATTCAAATTGACACACCAACTACTAATATTGAAGATGATGAAATTGAAGAATTCTATTGCTTTTTTTCAATCTAAAATTGATCAAATATGTAATAAAAATTGAATTGATAATCCCTAGTAATTGGAATAAGAAAATTGGAAACAAAAGGGAAGGGTCAGTAGCTGGAAAATATGGCCTTGATGACAGAAAAATTCTAGGGATCACATGATCAAATTTTGTGAGACCAATGACTTATTCATTGCAAATATGTTTTTTCCAATAACATAAAAGCTTACTATACATATGAACCTCACCAGATGGAATAGACAGGAATAAAATTGACTACATCTTTGGAAAAAGACAGTGGAGAAACTAAATAACATTAGCTCAAACAAGGCCAAGGGCCTACTGTGAAACAAACCACCAATTGCTCTTATGCAAATTCAGACTGAAGCTGAAGAAAATTGAAACAAGTCCACAATAGCCAAAATACGATGTTATGTCCCTTATTGAACAGAGACTATCTCAAGGATAGATTTGATGTATTAGACACTAATGACCATAAGCCATAAGAATTGTGGGATGACATAAAAAAAAAACATCACATATGAAGAAGTGGAAAGGTCTTTAAAAAGACAGGAAAAAAGAAAAGACTAAAATAAATGTCAGGAGAGACCCTGAAACCTTCTCTTGAAAATAGAAAATCTAAGGAGATCGGGAGAAATGATAAAGGAAAAGAGATGAGCAGAAAATTTCAAAGGGCAGCTCTAGAAGACAGTCAAGTATTTAAAATGAGATAGATGTACAAAGATATAGAGTTAGAAAACCAAAAGGAAAGAACATGCTCAGCATTTCTCAAGCTGAAAGAACTAAAGAAAAACTCCAAGTCTCAAGTTGCAATACTGAAGTATTCTATCAGCAAGATATTTAATGAGGCAAGAGGCATCAAAAGAAGATGGAAAGAATATAGAGTCATTGTACCAAAAAATAATTGTTTGATGTTCACCCATTTTAAGAGGTAGATTGTAATAAAAACTGATGGCATTGTTGGAAAAATTTCAAACTACACTGCGATCATTGACAAAAAACAAGGCTCCAGTAATTGATAGAATGAAAATTGAAATGTTTCAACAAACTGATGCAGACTGCAGGTGTTCATTGGTCTATGCCAAGACATTTGGAAGAGAGGTACCTGGCCAGCTGATTGGGAGATATCGAAATTTGTGATCATTCTAAGGAAAGGTATCCCAACAGAATATGGAAATCATCAAACAAAATCATTCATATCATATACAAAAAAAAGTTATTTTGAAAAAAATTCAACAGATATGCAGTACATCAACAGTAACCTGTCAGACATTCTAGCCAATTCAGAAACATATCATTGCTTATGTCAGAAAGCAGAAAATGCTAGAAATATTTACTTGTATGGCAAACATTTAACTGTGTGGAATGTAACAAACTATGGATAGCATTGTGAAGAATGGGCATACTTTATTGTGCTCATTCCTTAAGAACTTGTACATAGACCAACAGACAGTCACTTGAATAGAAAAAAGAACAGAACAAAGAATTAGGAAAGATGTGCACCAGGGTTGTATCATTCCACCATATGTATTCAATTTGTATTCTGAGCAAATAATCTAACAATTTGGATAATATGAAGAAGAACATAGCATCAGGACTGGAAGAAGACTCTCATTAACAAACTGTGATATGCAGATGACACAACCTTGCTTGCAGGAAATGAAGAGGAATTAAAATACTTACTGATGAAGATCAATTACTACAGCCTTCTGTATGGATTGTACCTTAATGTAAAGAAAATAAAAATCCTCACATATGGACCAATAAATAACATCATGATAAATGGAGAAAAATAATTAAGATATGAGTGACTTCATTTTGCTTGAATCCATAAGCAATGTTCATGGAAGCATCAGTCAAGAAATAAAATGACATATTGCTTTTGGCAAATCTGCTACAAAAGATCACTTGAAAGTATTAAAGAGCAAAGATGACAGTTTGAGGACTAAATTGTGCCTGACCCAAGTCATTGTATTTTCAATTGCCTCATATTCATGTGAAAGTTGGACAATGAACAAGCAAGACTGTAACATAATTGCTGAATTTGAATTATGCTGTTGGTAAAAAACAATAAAAGTGGAGAACAAACAAGATGGCAGACCGGGTAAAAGTGCAGTGAGGAGCTCCGTCAGCAACAACACAGAATACTGAACTAAGCAGCTTCAGGGTATGGTCCCAGAACTCTGAACCACATATAAAGGAATATTTAGAAGGTTGGGAAGCTTACAGCTAGGAGAATTTGTAGCAGAAGCAAGAAATCTATTGCTTTCTAATTCAAGACACTCGGCTGCTCCTGGAGCTGCCATCTTGGGCGAGACCAAGTAGAGGAAGGATCAGAGCAACCACGGATGCCTGACAGAACTGCAGAGATAAAGGTGTAGACATTATTATTATTATTATTATTATTATTATTATATCTGTTCATTGGTCTCTCACTGAGCACCTCCATTCTGGTAACTGGAGGGGGTGCCTGAGCAAGTGGACACCCCACCCCTGGAGGGTTCTACTACACATGTGCACAGATCTCCTCAAAATATAAAGTGACAGTTTCCACTTAAAATCAAATGGCAGTGCAAAACAGCCACAGCCAGCACTGAACTGTTTATCACTAGGGAAAAAGGCCTGAATGGGGATTGTGGAGTGGAACAAACAGACTAAAGAGGAAATAGGCTGAGAATTAAATACTGTTATGTCACAATGACCAACAGTGGCATCTTGAAATTTCTCAGGAAGAAGAGTGAAAAAGGAAGCCCATCTCTTGATCATATCTACCTGGATGCAAGCAGAAAGCATAAAAAATACACACCCATCTAAAGTATTCAGGCCACAGATAACTCATAAATATACCCAGAAAACAGAAACAGATGACCGTATTACTACATATTCAGCATTTCTCAAGCTGAAAGAACTAAAGAAAAACTCCAAGTCTCAAGTTGCAATACTGAAGTATTCTATCAGCAAGACAAATGAGCTGGAAGTAGACCTACACTCCATACTGGAAGATGGGCAAGTTATGGAAATGCCTGAGAAGGAATTCAGAAAATGATTATAAAATGTATCAAAACAATGAAGTTGAGCAAAATAAGGAAAAAGTCAGGAAAGCACTAAAGGAATAATCAAATAAGATAAATACAGCATTAGAAACAATTCAAAACCTACAGAAAGAAGTCCAAATGATTAATAATAGAATATCAGAAATGAAAAATATACTGAAAGGGCAAAGTATTAGAATTGAAGAGATAGAATCCAGAACTAGTGAGCTAGAAGATAAATCTCTCAACATTACTAAGATAGAAGAGCAAGCACAAAAAAAGGATTAAAAAAATCTGAAGAAGGCCTAATATTCTTGTTGGACAACATGAAGAGGAAAAACTTAAGAATAATCGGCCTTCTGGAACAGAAAGAAACACACAAGTCCGCAGAGGAGGTAGTTGAAGAGATGTTGGAAGAAAATTTTCCTAACATCCTGAAAAGTGAAAAAATAAGCACTCAAGAAGCTCAACGAACCCCAGGAAGGATAGATCCTAAAAGACAATCACC
Source organism: Chrysochloris asiatica (assembly GCF_000296735.1). Taxonomy (NCBI): domain Eukaryota; kingdom Metazoa; phylum Chordata; class Mammalia; order Afrosoricida; family Chrysochloridae; genus Chrysochloris; species Chrysochloris asiatica. The sequence goes on from NW_006408749.1 coordinate 4,599,715, forward strand.
AAGACATATAATAATCAAGCTCTCCAAAATCAAAGATAAGGACAGAATCCTGAAAGCAGCTAGGGAAAAGAGAAGTGTAACATACAAAGGCAAGCAAATCAGATTAAGCTCGGATCTCTCAACAGAAACCATGTAGACAAGAAGGCAATGGGGGACATATATAAAACCCTGAAAGACAAAAAGCTCCAACCAAGAATCCTCTAGGCAGCAAAGCTGTCAATCAAATACAATGGTGTAATCAAAACATTCCAGGATAAACAGAAGCTAAGGGATTTTGCCAAAGCCAACCCTGCTATGATAAACATCCTAAAGGAAGTTCTGTGGACTGAGAACCAACAAGAGCAAACAACAACCAGAGAATGACATACGTACAGCATCACCTTGAACTCAATCGACAAATGGAAGAGTCAAGAACAGAATAAAATTATAAGAACAGAAGATCTAGGAGGTCAGTCTATGATCAAAACAATTACAATGTGAAAGAAGGTAAACATAGAAGAACAGAGATCCAGGTGGTGAGAAGATCAGGTAGATTACAGGATAAAATAGACCATCTTAAATGGAGGGAAGAATTAATGGAATATAAGGTAAGCACAACAGTGGGGATAGGGTGCGGAGTTTAGTTCAGGTGTTGGGGAAAAAAATACAAGAAGGGGGATGAAGCAAAAGAACAAGATTTATAGGGGAACACTGAGACAGGTTTGCATGGCCTAAGTGGGACAGAGGTAAACAGTGATACATGCTCACCCTTGGAACAATAGGACTTGTGATACAGGGATCTAGGCTTAGTTTGAAGAGGGGAAATAACACTAAAATGCTTGACTGTCTTATGAGTATTGGTTTCCCTTGCCTACTATTGTAAAATAGACACTTGAGTAGAATAGAAAGGAATGTTGGGAAACATGATTACAGAAAACTTGTAAGCCCGTCTTCAGCCTATAACTGATTGGAATACCTAAAAGATGTTCTAGAACTTGCCTAGTGAAATAGGCCTCTTGCAAAGCCTTTTCAGAATATAGGAACTTAGGTGGAATCCTGAGTCCCATCCAGAACTTTATGATGTGGGACATTCCCACTAAAAAGGACAAGCAGACCAGCCTGGAACTGATAGAGTAAAAGAAAATGCATCTTCAAAGAAAGATCATCAGGAAAAACCCAAAGCAAAAATGTCAGAATGACTGACTACTACAAGAATAAACAAGCTGTTAGTTGGGAATCCATCAAGGCAACCAATCAAGTTCCTTAAGGACAAACTCCCTTCTAACACTGAAACTCAAGGGGAACACATGCACAGGCCTTTAAGCTTGCTGGCGACCACATTGGTCTACTGGTGAGTGGAAAAGGGGGAAAGGCAGCAATGAAGAAATGGGCTGAGTTCAACCACTGTACATTGACTCCAATTGACCTGGAGATGAGAGAGAGAAGAGGAAGGGCTGGTAGGTTCAAAGCATGGTGAGACCTGGCCACAGAAGGCTTGAGCTGAGAGTGAAGCATGCAGCTGATATGAAGTCAGGTGAGATGCACAAGAACACCCAAACTTGCCGACAGTACACATTGACCTAGCTTCGATGGCTTGATAATCAGAACTCTACTAGAGGAAGATTACAAAAAAAAAAAAAAAAAAAAACCCAACAAAAAGCAAAAAAGGTTTTTTGATAAAGGTAAATTGATACAATTTGATGAACCTGACCTATACTCATGGAGGTAGTCACTCTAAATACCAACAGAGAGGGAAGGAGTCTTCACATCAAGTATTAATGCTATCCCCTCTGTACACAGGGTAGATAAGGATGGGCAATTTAGACATAGGCTACTGAAAATGAGCAGTGATAAAGGCATGAAGTGATTGGCTTACAAGATTTCAAGAAGAAGTTTAGTTTAAGAGTATGGGGGTGGGGGGAAGTGTCCCCACTGAATAGTTTTCATCTTGTCTAGATGGCTCTGGTGAAAAGAGATTGGGATAAGATTCGTATGATTCAATAGTGAATAACTGTTATCATGACGAATTGCAACTGTCACAATTGTAAAAGTTGATGTTTTGTAACAAAAACAGGGGAGTAATTAATATTCCCGCCCAGAAACAGAGGACCTTAGGGCCATCAAGGGAGAAGAGCATTAATAGAATGCAGGGCTTTATACAGAGAAGCAGTGACGCCAGAGACGGAGGCAGAGATGGGTTCAAGGAGAAGGGAAGCAACTGAGGACTCTAGATTCATGGGAAGAGAGAGACTAAGAGCTGGTGGCCAAGAGGTGAACTTGCAGAATGTGTCCTTTGGAGGTGTAAATTGTTATATATGCCTCAGTGTTGGTTTTTTTTGTTCATTTTTTTTTTTAGAAAAGATAAAGTGGATAGAGAGAAATACTGTTAACTGATGGTACATGGAGGGGATTATAATCATTGTAATGAAACAAGGTGTATGATTTGTTGAATGTAAAACTGATGGTCTGCCCTGTAAACTTTCACTCAATCCACAATAAAAACCTTAAAAAAAAAAAAAAAAAAGAATATAAAAAGTACCATGGTCTGCAAGAAGAATGAACAAATCTGTTTAGAAAGAAGTACATGGAGGGACCAGTCCCTGGAATAATGCATCATTCTTGGTAAAGTTGAAGATCCGCCAAAAGAGGTAGACCTCCGCCAAAAGAGGTAGACCTCCATCGAGATATATTCACAAAGTTGCAGCAACAGTGGTCTCAAACACAACATTAATTGTGAGGATGGTGAAGGACTGGGCAGTGTTTCTTCTGTTGTGCACAGGGTCACTAATAGTCCACAATTACAGGAAAAACAGTAATAACATATGTGAATGAGACAGGGTTAGATTAGTGCTACATGTATCTTGTGTCACCGTCTTATAGGAGGGCATGACTTAAGTCACACCCTTATTCAAGTCACATCCTTACTCAAGTTACACCCTTACTCAAGAAAGAAGGGGCTTCAAAAAGTTCATGGGAAATTTTCATTATCTTTTAGTTCCATTTTCCTATGAATTTTTTGAAGCTCCCTCATGCACCCTTAGGGTTGTGGCATGCATCCAACATATGTATATGGTTTCTCTGTCAAGACTTTGCCTTGCTCTGGATCCTTTATTGAGCTCATCATCATCTGACTTCTGTATCTTGGAAGTTGGGTTAGCAGTCTGTTCTCTAACCTGCTAATTGGGGGATTGTCAGCGTCTGCAGCTATATGAGTCAGGAGAAGCTCCAGACTGATGCTTGACTTGCAGATTTGGGACTTGTCAACTTCCACCACCTCATGAGCCATTTCTCTGTGGTAAATCTCTCTCTTTATATATAAGAAGGGACTTCAAAAAACTTCATGGAAAAATTCTATTTTGCTATGAACTTTTTAAAGCCCTCTCATATATTTCACTAATTTTGTTTCTCTGGGGAACCTGAAAACACCGTATGCATTTTTACATCCCCAGTGCAGTAAGTTAAGTGCTGTCGAGTCAGCTCCAGCTCATAGCCACACTGTATGGGGTTTCCTATGAGAAGCTGGTGAATTTGAACCTCCAGTCTTGCACTTAGAAGTCCAGTGCTTATCCTACAACTCTACACTAGGACTCCACATGTTGTTATCATTAAATGCTATAGAGTCCACATAGGAGGTACTTATTAGAATTTTTGTCCAGAACTGCATCTGTCAAGGGTATTGTTAATGTCTATTCCACCTACTTCATTAAGGTTGCCATGAGGAAAAAGAGTGTGAGAACATACATAAAATACTTCATAAATAAAATTTTGTACATATGTAAAGAATCCATTACCTAGAGATTTTATTGTTGCTGTATGTCGTTCAAGTCAGTTCTGACTCATAGCAACTTTGTATAGGGTTTGTGAGGCAATAAAACTTTACAGGAGCAGAAAGCCTCCTCTTTTTACCACAAAGCCACTGGTGAATTTGAACTTCTGACCTTGCTATTAGCAGCCCAAGCAGTAACTCATTATGCCACCATTGTGCAAACTTAGTATTTAAATAAGCATAGTTCATATGTAGTCTTGTCAAATGATAAACAATATGCATATTCAGATCCAAGTGCATTTCTAATTTATTCTTAATAAATTAATACTTTCTGAAGTATCGCAAGTTTTTAACAAAAGTGTAATCTGATTCTTTGAATTTGGGGATTTATGGACAACATCACATCCCTTATATAATTAAAACATTTATTAGACCAAAATACCCCAATCCCCAACAACTCTGGAGAAATGAGATTATCATGTATACAAGAAAGAGTGGGAATATTAGCAGCCTAAATACCATCAGCAAAGGCTGATTCAATGCCTTGAATGATAAAAGAGCCCCCCTTCTAGAGCACACAGTATAATTTCTATCTGTAGTACTCATAATAGATAATGAACTTGAGTTTGGGATTTGGTTCCATACACTTAATTCTTTATTAATGGGTTTGTGGACAAGTGTGACTTTACCTGCCACTTTATAAACTCCTTGAGTTCAAAGACTTGGTTGTCTATTTATTTGTTAACCAAAAAAATACTGTCTTAAAGTTCTCTAGAGAAAAGAATCAGTCTCTCTTTCTCTCTCTCACAACACAGAGAGAGATAGAGGAAGAGGAGAGTAAGTCAAAGAGTATTGCTACAAAATCATAGCAATCTTTATTAAACAAAAATATAAAAATGTAAAGTTGCTGTTTCAAAACATATCTTCCAGCTAGGTCTATATACCTTTGAAGGCAGTATTTACATCTCTCTAATCTTTCCCCAAAGAATTCTGTGCTCTTTGATTTATACCACACCAGAATTGTAGTCCTTCATGGGACCCAATCCATTATCCCTTTAAATGTTCTTTGAGGTGTTTTTTTTTTTTTTTCTTCATGTTTTATTGTGAATTATATGATATTTTACATGAGAAAACTTTAGTTTTAAATTCATTCCATCGTATATCGTCTCATTGCCAATCCCCTCCATGCATCATCAACCGATCAAAGGGTATACCCTATAAACCCGCCCCCTATACTCCCCCTCCCCTATTCTTCAGCACACAGTCCCTCTCCCTCTCTGGATCCAAAGTCCCCATCTGCTTCATCACTCCACGTCATCGTCTCTGCCTCCATCTCGGGCCTCGCTGCTTCTCTGGGTAGGGTCCGGCTCTTGGCTCTTCTCCGTAGGTATGATAAGCAGATGGTCCTTGTTTTGGAATAAAGAGAACATTTTAATAGAAAAACAAAGATCCCTGGAAACAAGACCTTAGACAAAGCCAGGCTAAAACAAGAAGTTCAGCAAACACAATATATAGAAATATATTTTGTTAGAATGGGAGCAAGAACTTGTAGGCTCATTGTAATGAGAGCTTTAACTACAGTTTAAATGGGCAGGAACTTATAGGCTCATTGTAACAAGTGCTCTAACTACAGTTAAAATGGTCATTTTTATGGTGATACCTCAGAACTTCATTCTCAAAGGATTCCCATTTTCAGTCCAACCAAAAGGTCTGAGTGGATTGACTCTTCTGCTATACAAAGGTTTTACTTATGTGATCATTTTGCATGGACTCATTCCCATTAAAAAATTGTAGACCTATACCTATGGAAGCAGTCGGTCAAAAGAGGGAACAAATTCTTACAGCAAGAATCATTCCCACCCCCTCCATACACAGAGTAGACAGGGCTGGGCAACTTGGACATTGGCTACCCAAAATGGGGGGGGGGTAGGGCTACAAAGGCAAGAAGTGACTGGATTACAAGCTTTCAAGAGGGAATCTAGAGACAGGGGGCCTGGAGGAAGGCAGAATCTCCAGTGAGTAGCATCCAATCTGCCTAGGTGGAGTTGATGAAATGAAATGCAGATGGGTCTCCTGTGATACAATAGTGAATAATTGATATCAGGACTGATTGTGAAGGTTGGAAATGTAAAGGTAGACATTTTATAGCAAGGAAGGAAGTGATTAACTTTTCAGTCTAGGAGCAGAGGTCCCTAGGACCATCAACGGAGAAGAGCCGAGAGCGGGACCCTACCCAGAGAAACAGTGATGCCTGAGATGGAGGCAGAGACAATGATGAGGAGCGATGGAGCAGCTGGGGGCTTTAGATCCAGAGAGGTAGAGTGACTGTGTGCTGAAGACAGTGGGGGAGGAGATAGTGTAGGGGGCAGGCTTGCAGGGTATATATACCCTTTGGTTGGTTGATGATGCATGGAGGGGATTGTAACCATGGCAATGATACGATGTACGATAGAATGAATGTAAAACTAATGTTCTCCCATGTAAACTATCATATAATTCACAATAAAACACTAAAAAAAAAAAAGTTTTAAACAGATTGAGAGGAAGAAAAAATAAAACATAAGGGCTTTATTTTAAAAGTCGAAGAAAACAGACAAAATACCTTCCCCATTACCTACTGGCTCCTGCTGTTTTATTTTTCTTTTTTGCTGTATGACATGTTTTTCATATCCATACCATGTATTAAAATCTTTTCTACTTAAAAAAAAAAAAATGTAAATGCTTAGTGTAGGTGCATTCTGGTAACCCAACAGAATGCAGAAATCATCAGACAATATCTTTGATATTCCATGAGACTAAAGTGTTACTAAAGATAATACAGAAATGGTTGCGACCATACATTGGCAGAGAACTTCCAGAGGTTCAAGCTGGATTCAGAAGAGGATGTGGAACGAGGGATATCGTTGCTGACGTCAGATGGATCTTGGCTGAAAGCAGAGAATACTAGAAAGATGTTTACCCATTCTTTATTGACTACACAGAGGCCTTCAATTGTGTGAATGACAAGCTATGGACAACTTTGCAAAGTATGAGTGTTCCTGAACACTTAATTATGCTCATGAGGAACCTGTACATAGATCAAGAGGCAGTTGTTCAAACAGAACATGGGGTCATTGAATGGTTTAGAATTAGGAAAGGTGTGCAGCAGGGTTGTATTATTTCACCATATTTATTAAACCTGTATGCTGAGCAAATAATCTGAGAAGCTGGGTTCTATGAAGAAAAATGTGGCATCAGGATTAGAGGAAGACTCATTAACAACTTGCAATATGCAGATGATACAACCTTGCTTGCTGAAAGTGCAGAGGACTTAAAATACTTAGTGATGAAGAACAAAGACCATAGCCTTTGGTATGGATTGCATCTCAATGTAAAGAAAACAAAAATCCTCACCACTAGACCAATAAACAACATTCTTATCAATGTTTCTCCATTTTGATTGAAGTTGTCAAAGACTTCATTTTTCTTGGATCAACCTGGTGTGGTGCTGTGGAATAATGCGCCCGACTGCAAAATCATTTGAACTGCAAGGTCGGTGGTTCAAGCTCACCAGCAGCTCCTTGGAAACCCTATACAGGGTCGCTATGGGTCAGAATCGACTCGATGACACTTAACAACAACAACAACCATCAACGCTCATGGAAGCAGCAACCAAGAAATCAAAAGACGTATTGCATTAGGCAAATCTGCTACTCAAAACCTTTTTAAAGTGTTGAAGAGCAAAGATATCAGCTTGAGGAGTAAGGTACGCCTGACCCAAGCAATGGTATTTTCAGTAACTTCATATGCATGTGAAAGTTGAACAGTGAATAAGGAAGATCGTAGATGAATTGGGGTGTTGGAGGAGAATATTGAAAATACCATGAGCTGCCAAAAGAACAAACAGATCTCTATTGGAAGAAGTACAGACAGAGTTCTTCTTGCAAGCCAGGATGGCCAGACTTCCATATTTCATACTTAGGACATATTGTCAGGAGGGACCATTCACTGGAGAGGGATATCATGTTTGGTTAGGTGAAGGGTAAGAGAAAAATAAGAAGACCCCCGTCGAGATGGATTGGCAATATAGCAGCATCAATGGGTTCAAGTGTGGCAACAATTACAAGGTTAGCCCAGGGCCAGGCAGTATTTCATTCTGTTGTGCATAGGGTTGCTATGAGTCGGTACCAACTCGATGGCACCTAACAACAGTGTAGATGCTGACTCACTTTACTTGTGTCGAAGACAAAACAGCACTCTTTTTCAGATTGTCTAGAATCCACTTCAATCATTCTTGATAACAGCATTGCAGATGGCCACTACCAATCAATTACCGTTGGTATGTGTGATGAATCTTATTTGTCATTTATGCCTTGGAATATACGGTTTTATTCAAAGGAATCACAGATAGGAAACATAAGTAATGAGCTATGTGCTTCTTAGCAATGGAGGTATCCTTTCCTGGTCCTGTTTATATCATTCATGACTCACAAACAGTACAACTTTTCTCAATAACAGAAAATAATTTATTAGGCGTGAGATACCGTTAGGAGGATCTCAGTGACCAAAAGAGGCCATGCACACTTACTACTTTTTTACCTATTTAGATCCTGAAGAGGGTCTGATGTTGAATATACATTCTTCCTAAGAATTTAACTTATACTTGTAAAATGATTATTTCATTTTAGTTCCTTGTGTCATAGTGTGAGTTGATAAGCAGCTGAAAGAATAGTGGATGACAAATAAAATGACTTAGCTTCTAGTGTTGTGTTTACTTCCTTAGTTATAGTTCTCCCTTCTAAGCATCAGCTTCTCTGCTGGTATTATGAAGATTGCAATACCTACCTAATGGCTTGTGAAAGTGTTAAGTCATTCATCCTCTTCCCTTTTTAATGGTAATTCTGTGTTACTATTCTGCAATTGTTTTGCTTCACATTTCTGGGTAGGATTATGACTGACTTGAGAGACTATTTAGACTGGGTACCTTACAAGCATGTTTTTGTTTGGGAAGAGTTGGTTCTCAGCTCCCCTCCGCCCCATAAGAAACTTTATTTTTCATAAGGGACAGGGAAATAAATTTACTTGAGCCCCAGTCATATGTCCATATATCATAGTAGAGATGACAGGACTTTGTCAATGTGTGTGGATGTCAGTTTTATGAGAATGACACAATTTAGGATTAGTCCAGTCTTTAATTAGGAGTTAAAACTACCAGTCAACCCTTAACAGGAAAGGAGGCGCAGTTTCTTTAGAATTCTATTGGCCAACACCAACTCCCAAAAGTGCCTTGGTCATCTAGCCCAGTGGTTTTCAAAACATATTATTAAATTTTCTAAGTCTCCACAGAGCTGTCTCAGGAGCTTTCTCATATGATTTTAAAATTGGCCTTGCTTTGATGAATACAAAGTTTGAAAGGCAAAGCTTATTCTTTATCTCCCCTGGATTTAGATTCTTGATTCCAGGTAGTGAATTAGTTAAGAGGTTTGGTGGTGTGATGGTTAACTGCCTAACTGCTAACTGGGAAGTCTGCAGTTCAAACTCTCTGGCAGCTCTGTGGGAGACAACATCTGGTGAGTTTGATCACAGTCTAGAAAATGCTATGCAGTAGTTCTACTTTGTCTTATAGGTTTGTTATGAGGTCACAATCGACTTGCCTGCACACAACAACAACAGTGCACTAGTTAATTGACATCCTTCTTGGACTCTGAGACTGTGCATTCTCCTTTTACCCTCCTTATCTATTATCCTAAATATCTTCAGAACAGAGAGTGACTTTTATTCAATTGATTTGAATGTTTCCATGTTTTTTGTCTTTGCACAAATTTGTTTTTCAAATCCGGATCCAAGGTCCTCATTGCTGAAACCCATCTTTAGTTCATGCACCCAATGTCTGGGATGATTTTGCAAAGCACTCTGCAGGATTAATAAAAATCATCCCTTTAAATCCAAAAGGGAACCTTTTTCTAGTTGAGACTTGGTGTTTCTGAATTAATATAAATGAAAGAACATAAATAAGATCAAGCACAATTATAACAATCCCAGGACATGCTGAAGATGGTATTGATGAGAAACCTTTAATAAATATTCTATTTAGAAGGCAGAGGTATATAATTCGTGTTAATATCCTTGGCTATCTTTGACTTTGACAGAATTATTTACAATTAGAGATTGTCTTTGGTCTAGCTATACTCCATCTGATTTATCTTCTGGACTCTGAGTTATAGAAAAGTTCACAGGCATTGCAAACCACTCATGGGAAACATAGGTTGATTATTATTGTGTGAGGAGGTTGAAAATAAATCTTTTGGCAGCTGCTATATCTGGGGTTGCAGTTAATGACCTTTTTGGATGAGTGCCCAGGACACAGATTTTCCCTGCACACATTTCTGCTAAGGTTGTAACCAATATGACACAGACAGAGTAGCAATTTAATAAAACAGTCCCATAGGAGCAGCAGGTTAAGAGCATTACAGTCATTAATGTCTACCTACTACAGGAGCTCTCCAGTGGCCTGACCTTTATTTTGTCCCTGGACTGCCAGGTTGATTTGAACCACAAGGTCGGCAGTTCAGACTGACAACCTGCTCCTTGGAAGCCCTATACAGGGTTGCTGTGAATCAGAACCAACTTGACACCATTTAACAACAACATGTATGGATTGGAAAGGCAAAAAATAAAGTTGGTAATTGGTCAGGGGAGGCAAACGTGTTGTCTTCTGGGCACCAGAAGACACCTCTTAGCACCAGCTTTTTAATCCTCTGATAAAGCTACAACAGCACCAGACTACCACCAGCCAGCAGCACAATCAAAAAAAAAAAAAAAAAAAAAAAAAAAACCCATTGCCATTGAGTTGATTCTGACTCAAAGCAATCCTATGTAGGGTTTCCGAGACTATAAATCTTTATGGGAGTAGATATTCTCATCTTTCTCCCATGGAGCAGTTGATGAGTTTGAACCACAGGTAGTCTCAGATTTACAATGGGGTTCCCTTACAAGGACTCTGAATTAAGTCAGTTCTGACATGTCCGATACATCTTTTATTTTATAATTTTTATTACAATTGCGTTTTATTATCACTATTTTTATTGATCCAATCTTTATTTGTCTTTGGTTATTGGAAATATTACATACAAACTTACAGATATGAGGACATCAATAAACTTTGGCAGCAATATTGTATGTAATACATATTACTAATGATAAGATTTATTTATTTATTAAAAGAAGATGGTCGTTAATTGTGACTGTCACAACTGTAGAAGGTTTTATAACAAAAAGAGGGGAGTAGTTAATCTTACAGTCCAGGAACAGAGGACCCTAGGACCATTAAGGGAGAAGAGCATAAGAGGAATGTGGGACCCTATCCAGAGAAGCAGTGACACCAGAGTTGGAGGCAGAGATGACGACATGGAGACAGGGAGCAGCTGAGGACTCTAAATATATGGAAAGAAGGGACTGAGAGCTGGCAGCCAAGAGGCAGGCTTGAAGGATGTGCCCTTTGGTTGTATCAATTATTATATTTGTCTGAGTGTTAAAAAAAAAAAAAAGCTAAAATGAATGCAGAGAAATACTGGTAACTGATGGTACATGGAGGGGAGTATAATTTTTTGTAAGGAAACAAAGTATATGATTTGTTGAATGTAAAACTGATGATCTGCCCTGTAAACTTTCCTTCAAATCACAACAAAAACTTGAAAAAAAAAAATAGCTTAACAACTGAAACCATTGTTTGTTTTCAAGACAGCAAAGATAAACAATTATATCATCAGGCAACAGAAGATACATACTCAAACAAAGATCAGCAGGAAAAACCCAAAACAAAAATGTCAGTAGGATTGGCTACTACAAGAATAAACAAGTTGTTCGCTGGGAAGCCATCAAGGCAAGCAATCAAGTCCCTTGAGGACAAATCCCCCTCTAAGACTGAAACACATGAGTAGGCAGCCATGTTAGCTTCCTGGTGACAATGTTGGTGTACTGGTGAGTGGAAGAGGGGAAAAGGCCGCAATGAAGAAATTGCCTGTTGACCGAAGATGAGAGAGATAAGAGGAAGCACTGGTTGGTGCAAATGTGGTGAGACTTGGGGACTCCTGGGCCCATGGACAAGGATATAGCCACAGAGGGCTAGAGCTGTGAGTGATGCATCTGGCTGATATGAAGTGAGGGTAGACACACAAGAATGCCCAAACTTGCAGATAGTACCCATTTGACCTACCCTTGATGGCTTTATAATCAAAACTCAACTAGAGGAAGATTAATTTTTTTTAAATAAAGGAAACAAGTGTAAATTGCTACAATTTGATGCACTTGACCTATACTTATGGATGTAGTAGTTCACAACACCAATGGAGAGGGAAGGAGTCTTCACATCAAGTATCAATCCTATCCCTTTTGTATACAGGGTTGATAGGGACAGGCAACTTAACCATTGGCTACCTAAAATGGGGGTGGGGGATATAAAGGCATGAAGTGACTGACTTACAAGTTTTCAAGAGGGAGTTTAGTTTAAGAGTGTGCAGGGGAAGGTAGAGTCCTCACTGAATAGTTTTCATCTTGTCTAGATGGGTCTGGTGAAAGGAGATGGGGATAAGATTTGTATGATTCAAATAGTGAGTAATTGCTATCATGACTAATTGAGACTGTAACACCAGTAAAAGAAGATTTGTAAAAAACAAAAAAAGGGGCAGGGGGAGTAGTTAATCTTACAGTCCAGGAACAGAGGATCCTAGAACCATCAAGGGAAAAGAGCACAAGTGGATTGTGGGAACCTATCCAGAGAAGCAGTGACACCAGAGATGGAGACAGAGATGAGGACATGGAGAAATAGAGCAACTGAGGACGCTAGACTCAGGGAAAGAGAAAGGCTCTGTGCTGGTGGCCAGGTGCTGGTGGCCAGGAAGCAGGCTTGTAGAATGTGCCCTTTGGTTGCTTCAATGATTATATATTCCTGAGTGTTTTTGTGTACATCCTAAAAACAACAACAACAATAGCAAAACAGACGTAATAGAAGCAAATACTATTGAATGATGATGCATGGAAGAGGTTGTAATCATTGCAATGAAATGAAGGAGGTGAAACTGATGTTCCCCCATGTATAACTCAATTCACAATAAAAACTTTTTTAAAAAAGGATAGTCATAAATTCAGTTTGTCATAACTCAAATACGTGGTAAATCAGCAACCACCTGTATTCACAACTCTTTGTACATGTGTAAGTTCTTCAAAACATCCTCACATTGAATCTTCTTCAAAACATCCTCAGCTGTGTATCCACTTGTTTGTATGTATGTTTGTTTCCTAAGCAGGTAGTTCCATGTGTTTGAACTTTGGTATAATTGTTTATAATTTATGGTATTTTTAATATCTCCTTGAGAGATTTACAATGTTACATTATAATCTCTTGGGAGAATTTTTTGGTTTGTAGAAAAATTATATTGTGAAAAAAACAAATTTGAGAAAAATGATTGCAAACAAATCCCCTTGCCCTCACTATTGTTGTTTTTGTTGTTAAATGCCATCGAGTCAGTTCATACTCATAACGATTCTATGTACAACAGAACGAAACACCTGGTCCTGTGTCATCTTTACAATTGCTCCTACTGTTGAGTCCATTGTTGTAGCCCTTGTGCCAATCCATCTCGTTGGACCTCTCCCTTTTTTTCTCTGTCCTTCTCTTTACCAAGCATGATGTCCTTCTACAAGGACTTGTCCCTCCTGATAGTATGTCTGAAATATAAGAGATGAAGACTGGACATCTTGACTTCTAAGGAACATCCTGGTTGTACTTTTCTCAGTACAGATTTGTTAATTCTTCTGACTGTCCATGGTAACTTTAATATTCTTTTTCAACATTCACAGGCATGTGAGGCTATTGAAAGCATCATGGCTTGGGCCAGCATACTTCAAGATTTTAAAGAGTTCTTGTGCAGCAGATTCGCCTAATGCAATGCATCATTTGATTTCTTGACTCTTGCTTCCATGAGCATTGATGGTGGAACCAAGCAAAATGAAGTCTTTAACAATGACAATCTTTTCTCCATTTATCATGATGTTATTTATTGGTCCTCTTGTGAAGATTTTTATTTTCTTTACATTGAGGTGCATCCCATAATGAAGACTGTGGTCTTTGATCTTCATCAGTAAGTGTTTTAAGTCCTCTTCGTTTTCAGCAAGCAAGGTTCTATCATCTTCATATCACAGGTTGTTAATGAGCTTTCCTCTAATCCTGACGCCACATTCTTCATCATAGAATCCATCTTCTCAGATTATTGGCTCAGCATACAAATTAAATAAGTATGGTAGAAGAATACAACACTGGTACACACTTTTCCTAATTTTAAGCCATTCAGATGTTTTTGGGTTATCTTTAGTACAATTTACTTGCATATGAAGATAATGATACTCTTCTATGATTTCTGCATTCTCTTGGGTTATCTCACTTTGGAATGGGTACAAATATGACTGTCTTCAAATCAGCTGGCCAGGTTTATGTTTTCCAAATTTCTGGTCATAGATAATTGAGTACCTCCAGTGCTACATCAGTTGAAAGATTTCAGTTTGTATTCCATGAATTCCCAAAGCTTTGTTCTTTGCCAATGCCTTCAGTACACATGGAACTTCTTCCTTGAGTCCAATTGCCTCTTCTTCTTCTTCTTTTTTTTTTTTTTAAGTTTTTATTGTGAATTGAGTGATAATTTACATGGGAGAACATCAGCTTTACATTCATCCTATTGCACTGATTAAAATCCCTTCCATGCATCATCATTCAACAGTATTTGCTTTTATTCCTTCTGTTTGTGTTTTTTGGATGTACCCCCAAACACTCAGGAATATGTAAACATTCAAACAAACAAAGGACATGCCCTGAAAGCCTGCCTCCCAGCCACAAGCACACAGCACCGTCCTCCATGAGTCTAGAGTCCCCAGCTGCTCCATCTCTCCACATAATCATCTCTGCCTCCATCTCTGGCGTCCCTGCTTCTCTGAATAGAATCCCACACCCCGCTCCCACTCTTCTCTCTTTACAGTCCTCCATTCCTGGACTACAAGATCAATGACTTGTCTCTTTTTGTTACAAAATGTCTACGTTTGCATTTACAACTATTGCAATCAGTCCTGATAACAATAACTTAGTATTGAACCACAAGAGTCTTATCACCATCTTCTTTTACCATCCCTGTCTAGACAGGTTGAAAACCACCCAGTGGAGATTCTACTTTTCCCCACACCCTCTAAAACAAAACTACCTCTTGAAAACTTGTAAGTTAGTCACTTTGTGCTTTTATAGCACCCCCCCACACACACACCATTTTAGGTAGCCAATGTCTAAGTTTCCATCCCTATCTTAGAGGGGGTGGGAATGATCCTTTCAGTGAAGATTCCTTCTCTCTTTTAAGCTACTACGTTCATAAGTATAGGTCAAGCTCATCAGATTACACTTTTTTTTGTCTTATTTCTTCCTCTGGTTGAGTTCTGATCATCCAGCCATTGAAGCTAGGTCAATTGGGTACTATTTGCAGGTATCCGCATTCTTGTGCATCTCCCCTCACTTCATATCAGCTGGACACTTCACTCTCTGCTCTAGCCCTCTGTGGCTATGTCACTGTCCTTGGGCTCAGGAGTCCCCAGGTCTCACCATACTGCTGCCCAACCAGTTCTCACTCCAGATTGACAGGAGTCTATTGAACATGGTCGGGCTCAGCCCACATCTTCATTGCTTCTTTCCCCCACTTCCCCTTGTCACTAGACCGACTTGGTCACCAGCAAGATTACATGCCTGATTGTGTATTCCCTTTGAGTTTCAGTCTTGGAAGGGGGTTTGCCCTGAAGGGATTTGATTGCTTGTCTTGATGGCTTTCCTGATGAAAACTTGCTTGTTCTTGCTGTAGTTAATCTGACTGCCGTTTTTATTTTTTATTTTTCCTGCTGATCTTTCTTTCAAGAAATATCTTGTATTCCTTTACTACTCCAGGCTGGTCTGCTTGTCTTTACAAGAAGAAATTTCCCACCTCAGAAGATTCTGGATGGGGGGGTCATGATTCCAAATATGGTCTTATATAATAAAAAGAACCTGCAGGAAATCTCTTTCGCTGGGCAAGTTCTAGCACCCCTTTTAGGTATTCAAATTAGTTATAGGTGAAGACAGACTTACAAGCTCTCTACAGTCATGTTTCTGGGTATTCCTTTCTTTCCCCTGCAAATGTCTATATTATAATAGTTGTTGTTGTTGTTAGGTGCCATCAGATCGGTACCAATTCATAGCGATGCTATACACAACAGAACAAAACACTGCCTGATCGTGGGCCAACCTTACAATTGTTACCACACTTGACCCCATTAATACTGCCCTTTTGCCAATCCATGTCACTGATGATCTTCCTCTTTTCTCTGACCCTCCGCCTTACCGAACATGATATCCTTCTCCAGTGACTGATCCAGCCTGACAATATGTCTGAAATATGAGAGGTGAAGTTTGGCCATCCAAGGAGCACTCTGGATGTACTTCTTCCAACACACATCTGCTTGTTCTTTTGGCAGCCCATGGCACTTTCAATATTCTCCTCCAACACCATAACTCAAAACCATCAATTCTTCCACAGTCTTCCTTGTTCATTGTCCAGCTTTTGCATGTATATGAAGTTATTGAAAATACCATGGCTTGGGTCAGGCACACCTTAGTCCTCAAGCTGACATCTTTGCTCTTCAGCACTTTAAAAAGGTCTTATGCAGCAGATTTGCCTAATGCAATACAATAGTAGGCAAGGGAAACCAAGATTCATAAGACAGTCAAGAATCTTAACATTATGTCCCCTCTTTTACCCATTCAAACTATGCCTCAATCCCTATACCACAGAGTTCTATTGTTCCAAACATGGTTGAGCATACATCACTATTTACATCTGTCCCATTTAGCCCAGGCAAACCTGCCTAAATGTTCTCCCATCTGCCTTGTTCTTCCATTCTCCTTCCCCTTCTTGTGTATTGCCCCCCACTCCCAATACCCGAACTATCGTGTGTCTAGTCCCTACCCTGTGCTCTACTTTCCCCTCCCTCCCCTCACATCCCTCCTCACCCCATCCCCCCAAACCCCCGCCGGTAATCAACAAAGATTTTTTTTTTTCTTTTAGTGTGGTTTTATTCTTAAGCTTTTACAGTAATGGTCTTTTGCAGTAGTTGCAGTATTTCTCCTTTTGTGACTTACTAATTTCACTCAGTATAATGGCCTTAAGGTTCATCCATGTTATGTGGTGGCTTAAAACTTCCTTGTTATTCTTCAAGGTAGCATAATATTCCATTGTGTGGATGTACCAAAGTTTATTTATCCATTCTTCTGTTGATGGACACTTAGGCTGTCTCTATCTTTTTGCTATTGTGAATAGCACTGCTATGAACATTGGTGTGTATATATCTACTCATGTTATGACTCTATTTCTTGTGGATAAATACCAAATAGAGGAATTGCTGGATAATAAGGTATTTCTATTTCCAACTTTCAGAAGAAGCGCCATACTGTTTTCCAAAGTGGTTGGACATTTTTGTAATCCCACCAGCAATATAGGAGGGTCCCAGTCTCTCCACATCCTCCCCAGCTAGAATTTATTATCCTCTACTTTTTTGAACTTCACTGTTATTGCTGGTGTGGGATGTTATCTCATTGTTGTTGTGATTTGCATCTCTCTGATGGCAAATTATCGTAAACATGTCTTCATATGTTTATTGGCTGCCTGGATCTCCTCCTTGGTGAAATGTCTGTTCAAGTCCCGTGCCCATTTTTCAATTGGGTTATTTGTCTTTTTCTTGTAAAGGTGTTGTAGTTTCCTATATATTTTAGAAATTAGTCCCTGTCTGATACGTCATTAAAAATGATTTTTTCCCATTCTGTGGGCTCCCTTTTTACTCTTTTAGTGATGTCTTTTGATGCACATATGTTTTTAATTTTTAGTATGTCCCAATCATCAATTTTGCCCTCTTTTGTTTGTACAATTTTCACAATGTTTGGTAGTTTGTGTGTGCTCTGGATTGTTGTTGTTAGGTGCCATTGAGTCAGTGGCGACTCATAGCGACCCTATCTATGCACAACAGAATGAAACACCTCCTGACCCTGGGCCAACCCCACAATTATTGCCACGCTTGATCCCATTGATGCTGCCACTTTGCCAATCCATCTCACTGGGGGTTTTCCTCTTGTTCTCTGACCTTACCAAATATGATAAGCTTCTCCAGCGACTGGTCCCTCCTGACAATATGTCTGAACAAGGTGCACCTGACCCAAGCCATGGTATTTTCAATAACCTCATATGCATGTGAAAGCTGGACAGTGAATAAAGAAGACCATAGAAGAATTGATGCTTTTGAGTTATAGTGTTGGAGGAGAATATTGAAAGTTCTGTGAGGCTGCCAAAAGAACAAACAGATCTGTGTTGGAAGAAGTGCAGCCAGAGTGCTCCTTGAAGGCCAGGATGGTCAAACTTCGTCTCTCGTACTTTGGACATATTTCTCTATCTTGCCTTATAGCTCTGACTAAGACTTCTAGCACAATATTGAATAGGAATGGTGACAAAGGGCAGCCCTATCTGGTTCCTGTTCGCAAAGGGAAGGCTTTCAATTTCTCTCCATTGAGAGTGATGTTGTTGGCCATTGGTTTTGTATGTATGCTCTTAATTATGTTGAAGAATTTTCCTTCAATTCCTACTTTGTTGAGTTTTTTTATCAGGAATGGATGTTGGATTTTGTCAAATGACTTTTCTGCATCAATTGATATGATCTTTTCCTTTTTTCTTATTTATATGGTGGATAACATTGATTATTCTTCTAATATTGAACCATTCTTGCATCCCTGATATGAATCCCACTTGGTCATGATGTATTGGTTTTTTTTGATGCATTGTTGAATTCTGTTGGCTGGGATTTTGTTAAGAATTTTTGCATCTATGTTCATAAGGGATTTAGTCTATAATTTTATTTTTTAGTGATTTCCTTCCCTAGTTTTGGTATGAGGATTATGCTTGCTTCATAAAATATATAAGGAAAATTTTCATTCTCTTCTAGACTATGGAATTATTTGAGTACAATTGGTGACAGCTCTTCCCTGAAATTTTGGTAGAACTCACCAGTGAAGCCATCTGGACCTGGACTTCTTTTGATTGGGGTTTTTTTTTGATGACCTGATCAATTTCTTCTTTTATTATGGCTCTGTTCATGTTTTCTACTTTACTCTGTGTAAGTTTAGGTATTTAGATATTTATATTTAGGTACTCATGTTTTTCTAAAAATGTATCCATCTACTCTAGATTTTCAAATTTGTTGGAGTACAACTCTTCATAGTATTTTGTTAATATCCTTTTTATTTCCTTTGTGACATCATCCATGTGGTTTCTAATGTGTGTTATTTGTGTCTTCTCCCTCTTTTCTTTTGTTAGGTTTGCCAGTGGTTTATCAATTTTATAAATACTTTCAAAGAACCAATTGATTTATTCTATAGTTTTTCTGTCTTCTTTCTCATTTATTTCTGCTCTCTAATCTTTATTTTTTCTTTTCTTCTGGTGACTGCAGGCTTGCTTTGTTGGTCTGTTTCTAATAGTTGGAGATGCTGTGTTAATGTGTTGATTTTTATTCTTTCTTCTTTTGGGATTTGTGTATTTATTACAACAAATTGTTCTTTCAGCATTGCTTTCTCCATGTCCCAAAGATTTTGGTATGATGTGTTTTCATTCTCATTTGTTTCTAGGTACTTTGGGAGTTCATATTTTATTTCATCTTCTACCCAGTAGCTCTTAAGCAGGGTGTCATTCAGTTTCTATGTATTCAACTTTATTTCCTTTGCTTCCTATTGCTGATTTTTATATTTGTAGGATTGTGGTCTGAGAAGATACTTTGCAGTATTTTGATGTTTGTTAATGCATGGAGGCTTCTTTTGTGGCCAAACACATGGTCAATTCTGGAAAATGTTCCATGTGCTTGGGAAAGGAATGTGTATTGTGCTGTTGTTGGGTTGAATGTTCTGTACACATCTATGAGATCAAATTGGTTGATTGTGCTGTTTAGTTCCTCTGTATATTTTTTGGGTTTCTTTCTGGTTGTTCAATCCTTTTTCGAAAATGGCATATTAAAATCTCCCACCCACTATTATTGTAGATCTGTCTATTTCTTTTTTCAATTCTTTTAGGATTTGTTTTTTACATCTTGGTGTTCTTTCATTGGGAGCGTAGATATTTATTACGATTATGTCATCTTTTTCAATTGACCCTTTAATCACAAGATAATGTCTTTCTTTATCTCTTATGCTGGTTTTGGCCTTAAAGTTTATTTTATCAGCGATTAGTATTGCCACTCCTCATTTTTTATTGCAATTATGTTGAGATATATATATATATATATATATATTTTTTTTTTCCATCCTTTGACTTTCAGTCTGTTTTTGTCTTTGTGTGTAAGAAGTGTCTCTTGCCGGCAGCATATCAAAGGGTCTTGTTTTCTTATCCATTCTGCCACTCTCTAGCTCTTCACTGGTGCAAATAATACATTGACATTTAGTTTAATTATTAATTGTTGTTATGTGCCTTGGAGTTGTTTCCGACTCATAGCGACCCTGTGCAGTGTTTCTGAGGCTGTAATCTTTACGGGAGCAGAAAGTCTTATCTTTCTCCCGCAGAACAGCTGGTAGTTTTGAACTGCTGATGGTGAGATTAGCAGCCTGATTTGTAACCACTATGCTACCAGAGCTCCTTTTAATTGCTCTCATTATGTTAGTTTTGTGTGTGTGTGTTGCTGCTGGTTCCTTTGTTTTGCATGCCTTCTTGCGCTGATTTCATGATTTTTGTGTTATTTCTTGTCAGTTTCTTCTTAGTTTTAATGGGTCTGCGTTCTTCTTGGATCTTCAGTTTTGTTGTATGTTGTGAAGTATTAATTTTCTTTAAGGTTACCCTATAATCTACCAATTTTTACCTCCATTTATGGCAGTGTATTTTATCCTTCAATCTACCTGACCACCTCATCACTTGAATCTTTGTTCCTATATTTTCCCCTTCTTTGACATTTTTATTATTTTGAACATTGATTGACCTTCCAAGTTCTCTGAATTAATTTTTGTAATTTTGTTCTATTCTGGACTCTTCTTTCTGTCTACCAAATTCTGAGTGGTGTTGCCACATCTGTCAATCTCTGTTTTTTGTCTGTTCTTGTTGGTTTTCAGTGCAAAGAGCTCTCTTTAGGATGTTTTGATGAGCTGGGTTGGCAAAATCTGTTAGCTTCTGTTTATACTGGAATGTTTGATTGCACTGTCATGTCATATTTAATTGACAGCTTTGCTGGGTTGACAATTCTTGGTTGGCAATTTTTTTCTTTAGGGATTTATATATGTCTCCCCATTGCCTTTTTAAAAATTTATTTTAAGTTTTTATGGTGAAATTAGGTGGGTTTACATGGGAGAATACATGCTTTACATTCATCCTGTTATATTTCATTTCATTACAATAATTACAAGCCCCTCCATGCATCATCAAATAATCAGTGGTAACCCATAGGCCTGCCACCTGGCCATCAGCACACAGCCCCTCTCCCTCCCTGAGTCCAGTGTCCCCAGCCGCTCCATCTGTCTGTATCATTGTATCTGCATCCATTTCTGGTATCACTGCTTCTCTGGGCAGGGCCCACACTCAGATCTTTTCATTTGATGGTATCAGAGACCTCCGCTCCTGGACTACAAAATCAGTCACTCCTCTCCTTTTGTTAACAAAACATCGACCTTTACATTTCCGACCCTCACAGTCAGCCCAGATAGCAATTATTCACTATTGTACCACATGACTCTTATCCCCATCTCCTTTCATTAGCCTCGTCCCAACAGGTTGGAAATCATTTGGTGGAGATTCTACCTTCCTCCATCCCATCTGAAACAAGGCACCTTCTTGAAAGCTTGTAAGCCAGTCACTTCTTGCCTTTGTAGCCCCCCTCCAATTTGGGTAGCCAATGTCTAAGTTGCCCATCCCTGTAAACCCTGTGTAGCAATAGGGTGGAAGTGATGCTTGATGTAAAGATTTGTCCACCCCCCCCCCTTTTTTAGATGTTTTATTGTGAATTATGTGATACTTTACATGGGAGAACATTAGTGTTATATTCATTCTATCGTATATCATTTCATTGCCATTGTTACAATCCCCTTCACGTATCATCAACCAACTGCAAGTCTGCCCCCAGTCATCAGCACAGAGCCCCTCTCCCAATATGGGCCTAAAGTCCCCAGCTGCTCCATCTCTCTATGTCATCGTCTCTGCCTCCATCTCTGGCATCACTGCTTCTCTGAGTGGGGTCCTGCTCTCCACTCTTCTCCCTTGATGGTCCCAGGAACATCTGCTCCTAGATTGCAAAGTCAATCACTTCCCTCCCTCCTTTTTCTACAAAATGTCTACCTTTACATTTCCAACTCTCGCAATCAGTCCTCATAGCAATTATTCACTATTGTATCACTAGAGACCTATCCACATCTCCTTTCATCAGCCCCGCCCAGACAGATTGGATACTTACACAGTGGAGATTCTACCTTCCTCCACGCACTCTGGATCTAGGATCCCTCTTGAAAGCTTCTAAGCCAGTCACTTCTTACCTTTGTAACCCCCTCATTTTGGGTATCCAATGTCCAAGTTGCCCATCCCTGTCTAATCTGTGTATGGAGGGGGTGGGAATGATCCTCGCTGTAAAGATTTGTTCCCTCTTTTGAGCTACTGCATCCATAGGTGTACATCAAGTTCATCAAATTGTATCAGATTACTTTTTTCCCTGTTCTTTTCTTCTTCTAGTTGAGCTCTGATCATTCAGTCATTGAAGCTAGGTCAAGTGAGTATTATCTGTAAGTGTTGGTGTTCTTATGCATATGCCCTCATATCTTATCAGCTGGACGCATCACTCTCCACTCTAGTCCTCTGTGGCTATGTCACTGACTCTGGGCCCAAGAGTCCCAAGGTCTTGCAACCCTGCTGGCCAACCAGGTCTCCACCTGGGTTCACAGGAGTCTACTGAACATTGTAGGGCTTAACTTGCAGTTTCATAGCTGTTTTTCCCTCACTTCCCCTTATTGGTAAGGAATGTGGTCATGAATTAGAGCGTGTATTCCCATTGAGTCTTAGTCTTGGAAGGGGGTTTGTCCTGAGGGGATCTGACCACTTGCCTTGATGTCTCCTGGGGGGGCAACTTGCTTGTTCTTGTAGTAATCAGATGGTTTGCCATTATTGTTTTGTATTTTTCCTGTCAGTCTCTCTTTCAAGAAGTATCTTCTGTTCTTTGAGTCGCTCCAGGCTGGTCTGCTTGTCTTTTCAAGTGGAAATTTCTCACCTCAGAAGATTCAAGATGCAGTTCAGGATTCCACCTATGGTCTTATGTGATGCAGAGGCTCTGCAGGAAGTGTTCTTCACTGGGCATGTTGTAGCCCCATTTTAGGTATTCCAATCAGTTATAGGCAGAAGAGGGACTTATAAACTTTCCATGGTGATGTTTCTGGCTATTCCTTTCTCTCCCCTTCAAGTGTCTATTTTGCAAGGGAAACCAAGATTCAAAAGACAGCCAAGCTTCTTAACATTATTCCCTCCCTTTTGCCCATTCCAACCATGTCTCAATCCCTGTATCCTAGAGCCCTGTTGTTCCAAGGTTGTGCATACATCATTATTTACCTCTGTCCCACTTAGCCCCTGCAAACCTGTCCAATTGTTTTCCCATCCACTTTGTTTTTCCATTCCCCTTCCCCTTCTTGTGTACTGACCCCCCTCCCTAGCACCCAAACTATCCTGTGTCCATTCCCTGCTCTGTGCTCCACCTTGCACTCCCTCCCCTCACCCCACCCACCAAATCCCAGTAACCAGCAAAGAATTCTCCCCACCCCGCTTTAGTATGCGTTATTCTTTTTCTTAGTCGTTTACAGTAGTGGTCCTATTTCTCCTTTTGTGACTGACTAATTTCACCCAACATAATGTTATCAAGGTTCATCCATGTTATGTGGTGGCCTGCACCTTCCTTGCTTTTCTTCAAGGTAGCATAATATTCCATTGTGTGTATGTACCACAGTTTATTTATCCAGTCTTCAGGTGATGGGCACTTAGGCTTTCTCCATCTTTTTGCTATTGTAAATAGTGCTGCTATAAATATTGTTATGCATATATCTACTCGTGTTATGGCTCATGTTTCTTGTGGGTAAATACCAAGTAGAGGAATTGCTGGATCTAAAGGTATTTCTATTTCCAACCTTCTGAGGAAGTGCCATATTGCTTTCCAGAGAGGTTGGACCATTTTGCAATTCAACCAGCAATGCAGGAGCGTCCCAGTCTCTCCACATCCCCGTCAGCATTTATTGTCCTCTACTTTTTTAAATCTTTGCTGTTATTGTTGGTGTGAGATGATATCTCATTGTTGTTTTGATTAGCATCTCTCAGCATGGTGGTTACGAATCAGGCTGCTAACCTCAGGGTCAGCAGTTCAAAACAACCAGCTGTTCTATGGGAGAAAAATGAGGCTTTCTGCTCCCGTAAAGATTTACAGCCTCGGAAACCCTGTACAGGGTGGCTATGAGTCGGAACTGACTCCACGGCACAAAACAGCAGCGGCAATGGCTAGTGATTGTGAACATTTCTTCATACGTTTGTTGGCTGCCTGGATCGACTCTTTGGGGAAGTGTCTGTTATGTCCTGTGCCCATTTTTTTTAAATAGGATTATTTGTCTTTTTCTTGTACAGGTGTTATAGTTCTCTATATATTTTTCTGATGTGTCGTTGCAAGACGGTTTCATATTCTGTGGGTTCCCTTTGTACTCTTTTGGTGAAGTCTTTTGATGCACATATGTTTTTAATTTTTAGTATGTCCTAATCATCTATTTTTTGTATTTTGTTTGTGTAGTTTTCAAAATGTTTGGTAGTCTGTGTATTCCCTGAATTCGTGTCCTCGCATTTGTCCATATTTTTTCAATTATGGTCTTCATAATTCTGGGATTCACATTTAGGTCCTTAATCCATGTTGAGTTGGTTTTTGTATAAGGTGTGAGGTGAAGGTCTTGTTTCAATCTTTTGCATATCGTTTTCCAGGTCTGCCAGCACCATCTGTTGAAAAGACTATCACCTCTCCATGCGATATATTTAGGTACTTTGTCAAAAACCAGTTGGCCATATGTGGATGGGTTAATTTCTGGATTCTTGATTCTGTTCCATTGATCAATGTATCTTTCATTGTACCAGTACCAAGCTGTTTTGACCACTGTAGCCGTGTAATAAATTTTGAATTCAGGGAGGGAGAGGTTTCCAACCTTATTCTTCTTCTTAAGCAGTGCTTTGCTTATCCTGGGTCTCTTTCCTTTCCATATGAAGTTTGTAATTGTTTTTTCTATCTCTTTGAAAAATATTCTTGGAATATGGATTGGGTTTGCATTATATGTGTAAATTTCTTTGGGCAGTATTGACATTTTCACAATGTTATGTTTTCCTGTCAAGGAGCATGGTACATTCTTCCATTTTTGTAAGTCTCTTTTGATTTCTTATAGTAGTGTTTTGAAGTTTTCTTTTTTAAGTCCTTTGTTTCTCTGGTTATATTTAGTCTTAGATATTTCATCCTGTGGGCGGCTATTGTCAATGGTATTGTTTTCCTAATGGTATTGTTTTCCTAATGTCCTTTGTAGTGCTGTATAGGAATCCAAATGATTTTGCATGTTGAACTTATACCCTGCCACTTTGCTGAATATTCCAATGAGGTCTGGTAGCTTTTTTCTGAGTCTTTGGGGTTTTCTACATATAGAATCATACCGTCTGCAAATAGAGAGAGTTTTACTTCCTCTTTGCCAATTTGGATGCCTTTAATTTTCCTGTCTTGCCATATAGCTCTGGCTAAGACTTCCAGCACAATATTGAATAGGAGTGGTGACAAAGGGGATTCTTGTCTGGTTCCTATTCGCAGCGGGAAAGCTTTCAGTTTCTCTCCATTGAGAGTAATGTAGGCTGTTGGCTTTGTATATATGCTCTTTATTATGTTGAGAGAAAATTCTCTTCAATTCCTACTTTGTTGATTGTTTTTATCAGAAATGGATGTTGTATTTTGTTAAATGCCTTTTCTGCATCAATTGATATGATTATATGGTTCCTTTCCTTTTTCTTATTTATATGGTGAATTACACGATTGTTTTTCTAATGTTGAGCCATCCTTGCATCCTTATTATAAAAACCCACTTGATTATGATTTATTATATTTTTTGATGTGCTGCTGGATTCTGTTGGCTAGGATTTAGTTGAGAATTTTTGTATCTATGCTCATGAGGGATATTGGTCTATAATTTTCTTTCTTAGTGATATCCTTCCCTGGTTTTGGTATGAGAGTTTTGCTTGCTTCATAAAATGTATTAGGAAGTTTTCCATCCTCCTCTATATTCTGGAATAATTTGGGTAGAATTGATGACACCTCTTACCTGAACGTTTAGTAGAACTCACTAGTGAAGCCATCTGGTCCTGGACTTCTTTTGGTTGGGAGGTCTTTGAAGACCTGGACAATTTCATCTTTTTTTATGGGTCTGTTCAGGTTTTCTACTTCACTCTGTGTAAGTTTAGGTAAGTCATATTTTTCTAAAAATGTATCCGTCCCTTCTAAGTTTTCAAATTTGTTGGAGTACAACTTTTCATAGTACTCTTTTATTATCCTTTTGATTTTCGTTGGTTCTGTTGTGACATATCCCATGTGTTTTCTAATGCGTGTTATTTGTGTCTTCTCCCTCTTTTCTTTTGTTAGGTTTGCCAGTGGTTTGTCAATTTTATTAATTCTTTCAGAGAACCAGCCTCTTGTCCTGTTGATTCTTTCTATAGTTTTTCTGTTTCTATCTCATTTATTTCTGTTCTGATCTTTATTATTTCTTTTCTTTTGGTGACTGTAGGTTCCCTCTCTTGGTCAGATTCTAATTATAGGAGATGCTGTGTTAATGTGTTAATATTGGTTCTTTCTTCTTTTTGGATGTGTGCATTTGTCTTAATAAAGTGTCCTCTCAGCAACGCTTTTGCCGTGTTCCAAAGATTTTGGTATGTTGTGTTTTCATTCTCGTTTGTTTCTAGGAACTTTATGAATTCACATTTCATTTCTTCTAGTACCCAGTCGCTTTTCAGCAGGGTACTATTCGATTTCCATGTATTCAACTTTATTTCTTTCCTCTTCTTATTGTTGATTTCTAGTTTTATAACATTGTGGTCTGAAAAAATGCTTGTAGTATTTTGATGTTTTTAAATTTATGAAGGCTTGCTTTGTGACCTAACACATGTTCAGCTCTGGAGAATGTGCCATGTAATTATCGATAGGTATGAATTAATTGCTGTCATGTTAATATATTTTTTTGCTGCTGTTCATTCCGTTTTTTCTGCATGCCTTCTCCTGCTGATTTCATTTTTTTTGTGCTATTTCTTGTCAATTTTTTCTTGGTTTTCATGCTTCCATCTTTTGATTGGTTCTTCCTTTTCATGGCAAGGTGTGAATTATTAACTTTATTTGGGGTTTCCCTATACTCTATTAATTCTCTCCCCCCCCC
>NW_006408749.1:4627308-4638061 GCF_000296735.1 Chrysochloris asiatica
TTTTTTTTTGTTTTTGTTTTTGTCTTTTAGGGTTTTGTATATGTCTCCCCATTGCCTTCTTGCCTGCATGGTTTCTGCTGAGAAGTCAGAGCTTAATCTGATCTGCTTGCCTTTGTAGGTAACACTTCTGTTTTCCCTGGATTCTTTTAGGTTTCTCTCCTTGTCTTTGATTTTAGAGAGCTTGAATATGATATGTCTTTGGTGATTTTCTTTTGGGGTCTATCCTTCCTGGAGTTTGTTCAACTTCTTGAATGTTTATCTTGTCATCCTTCATGATGGTAGGGAAATTTTCTTCCAATAGCTCCTTAACTATCTCCTCTGTCGATTTCCGTGATTCTTCCTGTTCCGGGATGCCAATAACATTATTCCTCTTCATGTTATCCATCATGACTCTTAGGCTCACTTCATATTTTTTATCCTATTTTCTGCTTGCTCTTCTATCTTAGCAGTATGATAGATTTGTTATCCAGCTTGCTGATTCTGGCTTCCATCTTTTCAATTTTACTCTTTTGCCCTTTCAGTGTATTGTCCATTTCTGATATTTTGCTATTTATTACCTGGATCTGTTTTTGCAAGCTTTGAATTGTTTCCAATGCAGTATATATCTTGTTTGATTGCTTCTATAGCACTTTCCTGACTTCTTCCTTATTTTCCTTCACCTCTTTTTGGAGCATTTGAATTTGTTTCCATATCATTCTTCGGAATTCCTTCTCAGGCAGACCCAAAACCTTCTTCTACTGGAAATACTGTGTCTGTCTCCCACTGATTTGTCTCAGTTACTCTTTTCTCTTTTTGGACATGTTTTGAGATATTTTGTTGTGTTTTCCTGGACACTTTCAGTAGTTAGGAGGATTTTTAATGCTTAAATGGATGTATGTTGCTGTATTTTTAAGCTTGCTGAGTGTCTTTTGGTGGATATGATCTGGAGATAGGCTTCCCTTTTCATGTGTAATGTCTAGCAGCTGGTATTGGCTCCTGTCCCAATGGTGAGATATTATGGGGTATGATTGTAGCTTGGCTACATTGCCATGATTGCTGTCTCTTTTTGGGTAATGTAGGGAGGAAAAGGTCCCAACTCCAGGAAAAAAGTGTGATCAAAAGGACCAAAAGCAGAAGTGATAATAAAGCAGAGACAAAACCCACTATTCCCAAATAAAAATAAAACCAGAGCTGTCTGACCAGTGGTGGGAGTAAAGGGACCCATCCAAGTCAACTTTAGGGCTGGGTCCCAGTATCAGACATCATAAGCAGCTGCCAAAGGTTCAGTCCATGGAACCAATGGGGATCTTCCTCTCTGTTGTGCTGTGGGAAAACTGTGAGCTCAATGCTGGACCCTTTTGTGGGTGCACGCTCACTTGCCTGAAGGTGGCTGGGCTGGCCAGAGAGGGAACAACAGGGAAGAGGAGGAAAAAATGTGTAGACTTCCCCACTCCTCTTTTTTCAAATGTCGCTGCATGGGTTTCACTGTGTCAGTCTGACTGTGGCCCCACCCTCTAAACTCAGCCTGGGTGAGAGTGCTGTGCAATCAGAGTCCCGAGCCCTGATTGAGTCCATAAATGCAGTTTTTCCTTTATGCAGTGATTTTTCCACCAGTGGGAATGGGAAACTGATGCCCTACACCTTATACTAGATCCAGAGCTCTGGAGCAGCTCTGTAAAAGCATCTTCTCTGGATTTTTGGCACCTCCCCCACAGAACTCATCCTACCTGACTCTGCTTGTCCTGCCTTCAAAACCAGAGGACCCCCATTGCCTTCTTTCCCACATGGTTACTGCTGGGAGATCAAAGCTTAATCTGATTTGCTTGCTTTTGTAAATAGCATTTCTCTTTTCCCTAGCTCCTTTTAGGATTCTCTTCTTGTCTTTGATTTTGGAGAACTTGATTATGATAAGTCTTGCTGATTTTCTTTTGGGATCTATCCTTCCTGGGGTTCATTCAGCTTCTTGAATGCTTATCTTCTCAATCTTCAAGATGTTAGGGAAATTTTCTTCTAGCAGATCCTCAGAGTCCCATTGGCTCTTGAAAATAGAGAATCTGCATATTCCTTAC
The DNA here is from genome assembly GCF_000296735.1 of Chrysochloris asiatica. Classification (NCBI taxonomy): domain Eukaryota; kingdom Metazoa; phylum Chordata; class Mammalia; order Afrosoricida; family Chrysochloridae; genus Chrysochloris; species Chrysochloris asiatica. Next base: position 4,629,357 of record NW_006408749.1, read on the forward strand.
ATCTTCTTTTTATGTTTTCTGCATCATTCAAGATTTTGCTCATAGAATCCTTCAATATTGCAAATTGAGGCTTGATTTCTTTCCTCAGTTCTTTTAGTTTGAGAAATGCTTTGCATGTTCTTCCTTTTTGGTTTTCTAACTCCATATCTTTGTGCATTTCATTATAATATTTGAGTTTGATTTATCATGATGGCCTTTGAAATTTTCTGTTCATCTCTTTTAACCCTTCATTTCTTCCATTTGCTTTAGTATCTCTATACTGGAGAACAGAGAATGACTATTATGAAACATTTAATTGTGCTCATCAAGAACCTGAACACTCACCAAGAGACAGTTGTTCTAACAGAACAAGGGAACACTGAATTATTTGAAATTAGCAAACATATGCACCAGGATTGTATTCTGTCACCATATTTATTCAATCTGTATATTGAGGAAAAATCAGAGAAGCTGGATTATATGAAGAAACACTACCTGGCCAACTGAATGGAAGAAATCCATATTTGTGACCATTCCAAAGAAAGGTGACACAACAGAATACAGTAATTATTGGACAATATCATCAATATCACATGCAAGTAAAATATTGCAAAAGATAATACAAAAATGGCTGCAACCATACATTGACACAGAACTTCCAGAGGTTCAAGCTGGATTCAGTGAAAACTAAATGGTTTAAAATTAGGAAAGTTGTGTGCCAGGTTTGTATTCTTTCATTATACTTATTAAATCTGCATGCTGAGCAAATAATCCGAGAAGCTGGAGTATAGGAATAAAAATGTGGCATCAGGAGTCCAGGAAGGCTAATTTACAACCTTTGAGATACAGATGTTACAACCTTGCTTGCTTGAAGGTAAGAGGACTTAAAATACTTATGGATGAAGATCAAAGACCACAGCTGTAAGTATGGGTTGCATCTCAGTGTAAAGAATACAACAATCCTTACCACCAGACCAATAAGTAAGTAACATAAGTGGAGAAAACACTGAAGTTGTCAAAGACTTCATTATGCTTGGATCTACCTCCAACACTCACAGAAGCAGCAGTCAAGAACTGAAATCACATTTTGCATTAGTCAAATCTACTGTACAAGACCTCTTTGAAGTATTGAAGAGCAAAGATGCCAGTTTGATAACTAAGGTCCCCCTAATCCAAGCCGTCCGATATTCAGTAACCTCATATGCAAGGGAAAGTTGGACAGGGAATAAGAACGACCTTAAGAGAATTGATGCATTTGAGTTATGGTATTGGAGGAGAATATTAAAAGTATCATGGACTACCAAAAGAGCAAACAAATCAGTGCTGAAAGAAGTACAGCTAGAGTGTTCCTTGGAAGCCAGCATGGTCAGACTTCATCTCTCGTATTTTGAACATATTTTCAAGAGGGACCAGTCACTGGAGAAGGTTATCATGTTTGGTAAAGTGGAAGGTTGGATAAAAAGAGGAAGAGCTCCAATGAGGTGCATATGAGAAAATGATGGCGTGTTTCAAAGTCTACCCTGGCCTTTTTTTGGGCAGGTGAGATGGAACTTTTCTATTATCTCTTCTCACAGATGTTATCACTTTGATTTCCAGGTATTTCATCTGGTAAAATCCATGTATATAATTGTCTTTTATGTTGTTTGAAAAAAGATATTTACAATGAAGAAATCATTGTTCTTACAAAATTCTATCATGTGATTTCCAGCATCATTGTTATCACTAAGGCCATATTTTCCAACTACTGATTCTTCTTTCTTTCCAACATTTGCATTCCAATCACCAAGAATTATAAATACAACTTGATTGTATGTTTCATCAATTTCAGACTTTAAGAATTTGGTAGAATTCTTCAATTTCATCTTCACTGGCTTTAGTGGTTGGTGCATAAATTTGAATAATAGCATTATTAACTGGTCTTCCTTGTAGATGTATGGATATTATATCACAGATAGTATTATACTTCAAGATAGATCTTGAAGTTTTCCTTTTGATGATGAATGCAACCTTATTCCTCTTCAATTTGTCATTCCCAACATAGTAAACCATGTGATTGTCAAATTCAAAATGGTCAATATCAGTTCATATCAGTCCACTAATGCCTGGGATATTGATATGTATTTGTTCTATCTCATTTTTAATAAGTTCCAATTTTCATTGATCCATAATTTATACCTTCCACATTCCAATTATTAATTGATGTTTTTATCTGTTTCTCCTCATTTTGAGTTGTGCTCCATCAACAAATGAAAGTCTGAAGGTTTTTACTCCATTCACGTCATGGTCAACTCTACTTTAAGGAGGCAGCTCTTCCCCAATTGTATTTTGAGTGCCTTACAACCTGAGGGCACTATATATGAAAATATTCTGGTGATAATCATCATGTTTTTATAACCAATATTTTGGTGCTATCTGACAGTGTTTTACTGCAATTCATAAGATTTTCTGTTGTTTAAACATTTGGAAGTTGTCTGCCTCTCCTTCTTCTGAGTCTGTCTTAGTTTGGAAATGCAGCTGAAACCTGTCCATCAGGGTTGACCCTGCTGGCATTCAAAATACTGATAGCATAGCATCTAGCATCACAGGAGCACCCATGTCACCACAGTATGACAAGCTGACAGACAAGTGACCTCATAAAACTCCAGCAATTGGCTTCCCTTGAACTTGAGCTTGTTTTTAGTAGGGGAAATGGAGCTGGAAGGAAAGTGAAAGGTTCTCAAAGTGCCAGAGAGGAGGCTAAAGGAAAACTCACTGTGAGGAGGAGGCCAGATAAAATCCCAAATAAGCTGAGTGATATTTATTACCTTTAGGACAATCTAAAAAGCATTAAAAAAAAAGACTTTTAAAATTTCTTTTTAAAGCAACTTTGTTTTTTTGCCTAAGAATATGGTAATTCATTAGGTTAGTTAATCTAACTGCATATACCTTATTTTTCTCTTACCCCCTTGAGGATGATATTTATCACATGGTCACATTTAAACTTTTCACGCTTCTGCATATTATTTTATTATAAATATCATACCAGAGATTTCTTCTTCTAAATGAACTTTAGAATAAGTAAATGGGAAAGGTGAAAACTTTGTATCCAACATGATTAGTTAGGGATGATTAATGAAGAAAGGGGATGGGTAGAAGTTCAATGAAGAAACAAAATCTTCTCAATGATTGAAAGTTCCAGGCCTTCATCCCCTCAGGTGTGGGCATAGGTGTTTGAGAGGAAATCATGTTATTTTAGGGGGGAAAAAATAAATAGGTCTCACAAAATTACCAGTCTTCTCATGAACACAGAACAATGTTGTCTGAAAGAAAATATGATTTGTTGTTCTATTCTACATGTGTATTGATAGAAATCGATGGGTGAGAAGGAATAACCAGAGAATGTCTTGGCAGCCAATGATAAATTACTTTTCCTTCAGTTGTGGGAGAATGAAGAATTTTTTTTTTTCCATTGTGGGCCTTCTAGAATAAAGTTCACTGACTTCTCCAGAGCCACAGATGTGAAAAGTACAACCCAAGATGCATTGTTCAGCATAATGCTCAATTTATTCCTTTGAGCTGGAGAGCTTGACTTTAAAGCTTATGAATCAGGCTGTGAACCTTAAGGTCAGCAGTTCAAAACTACCAGCTGCTCCGTTGGAGAAAGATGAGGTTTTCTGCTCCAGTAAAGATTTACAGCCTCGGAAACCCTGTTCAGGGTCGCTATGGGTCGGAACTGACTCGATAGCACTTAATAACAACAACAACAAACACAAATTTTGCCGAGTGGAACATTTCCTCACCAAACAGATAAAGTGAACCATCAAGTGGAAGCCCCAATGGCAATCACAAGACAGCCTATTAAATAATCAGTCTGGTTTATCCTACAGGATAAAGTATCATACAGGATACTCTCTTATCTCAGACAAGTTGGCTTTCTATGCCTTTGTCCTAGTTTGGAAAGGGTCAAGAAGGGTCAAGAAGACAATTGAATCAGGAATGCAGAAGGAACAAGTCAGGAATTTAAAGGAAACCACCAATTAAAAAGTTGATGCTTCTCTCAAATCCAATATATCTGTTTTCAAATCATCTCTACTAGACAGACCAGCATAATTTATTAAGATAAGGTTTAAAGTTAGGTAACAAAACATAGGTTTGAATCTTGGCTCTGCCATTTACTAGCTATTGGGTCTTGGGAAAATTACCTAATCTTTTAAGCTCAATTTCTTTTTCTGTGAAATGAAGATATGTGCCTTCCTTAGGTTATTTTAATGGTAAAGATGTAAAAGATGTACAATATTTGACCCAAAATCTGTAAGTGATTATTGTTGGTTTTTTTGTGCCATTGAGTCAGTACTGACTCATAGCAACACTATGCACAACAGAGCAAAACAATGCCCAGTCCTGCACCAACCTCACAATCTTTGATAGATTTGAGTCCATAGCTGCTGCCACTGTGCCAATCCAGCTCATTGTGGGTCTTCCTCTCCTTCTCTGATCCTCCATTTTACAAAATATTATATTCTTCTTTAGTCCCTACTTTTATTATGTCCAAAATATGAGAGATAAAGTCTGGCCATCCTGACGTCCAAGGAGCATTCTGGCTGTACTTCTTCCAACATAGATTGGCTTGTTCTTTTGGCAATTATTGGAGGTGATGGTATTTTTTTTTTACTATTATTATGCATTGCTTTTCTTTGAAATCCATATCCTTCAGCCATTTGATTTATTTTAGCATTGTTGTTAGGGGTTGTGAATTCAGTGCCCAATGTGCAAGGTGTCCAAAATATCTGTAGTTTTTGGGTACCCATATTCAAGTTTATTTTTCAAAGTCCCTTCTTGCCTGTGTAAAGCGCCTACTCATATTTGAACACAAATTGATTTTGGGTTATGCCTCTGGGCACTAAGGACTTTACAGGGAGTCAAAAAGTAGATTTACTTTCAGTCATGATTAGCTGGTTATCACACTAACTACCAAAGGCTCTTAGCAGAAGTTTTACCCACATTTCATAACTAATCTGCTAAAAGAATCATTCAATTAAACTGAACTGAAAAGGTTTGTTTCATACCACTCATGCTTCACAAGATAACAAGACCCATGAGAGTGAATGTTATACTATAGGCCCTGACCTCAGAAAATTTCAATTACATTGAAAATTGGGGGAGGCAATGTCTGCAGGGAGCCCAGAAGGAAGTAGACATATCCTTTTACCCTAGCCCATCATAGCTTATGGGTCTTAATGCTCCTTAGAAGAATAGCTGCTTATTTGAATGATAAGACATCTTTCTGGCAGAAAAAAAAAAAACAAAGAAAGGATGAAAGGAAGAAGAACACAGGTGTCCTTTATACAGCTGCTAATACCTGTGTATTGGCAGTACTCACATATCTGAGGTCATCAGTCTTAATGTGTACCACCACTATAGTTCAACTCAAATCTATCTGATGGCTAGTGGTTAAACTTTCCCTGGGATGTGGTTTCTATTTTTAGTTCATCCCCAGATATAAATGAGCATTTCATGGATGCAGTTCCATTCTGTTTCTTTCTTAGTTTATATATTTATTTTTAATGAAAAAGAAGATCTTGTGGTTTGGAGAGATGTTACTCTGGCACATCTGTGCAGGGTCTCCCTGAAGACTGAATCTCTGAGGCCTGTTGGCAGGTCACAACCAGTTTCCTTTACAGTGATACATTTCTACAGAAGACAGGAAGACTTGACAGTCTGACAGACACTTAAAGTGTGAAGATGAATAAAAGATACATCACTCCTGGTGGATGTATAAAAAAAGTTGTCAGTTGATGTAAGCAGGATTCTAAAAAAATACAGTACCATATTAGGGCCAGAGGGTGTTGGATAGAGAAAAGGATTGGCAGATGGACAGTTTTTGATAGGTCTCTGATGATGTGAAAACTAAGTTGAGAAAGAGTTTGTTAGTGCTCATCCATTGCCTTGCTTTGGAAACTGTATTTGGAAGTTTTGTTTCTCTCTCTCTCTGACTTCCCTCATGGTTTGCATTATTAGCCAGTAGGTAGACTGGATGATGATCTAGGTACTATACCTAATATGAATAGATGACAGGAAGGAAATGCTAGCCAAAACATCTTACTCACTGACTGTTGCTTTGCCTTAAATTCCACCATTAGATTTTCTTATTTTGGTGATGTGTTATAACTCAGATTCTCTGAGAGAGTGAAAGTTTTAGTTTATTCTGTGGGGATTGATATCTAGCCACTTATGATATAAGAATGTTAAAAGTCAGGTGAAAGGGCAGGGTACATAAAGAAAATTTACAAGTCACAAAATCCCAATATTATGTGCTTCACACTCCCATAGAGATATTTTTGGGCACTCATCAAACCTTAATCTGGTGTATGAATCTGCTTTAAAGTAGCTCCACCAAATGTTCATCCAATTGCCACTTGAATACCCCTAGTGATGTAGTTATAAGCCATTGAGTCAGTTTTGACTCATAGGAAACCTGTATAGGGTTTCTGAGGAGCAGCTGGTGGGTTTAAATCACCAACCATGCAGTTAGCAATCGGCAGTTATAAATTTTTGGAAATTCTATCTTGAAGGGGTCCTAAATCTGCTTCTTTGCAGTATTCAGTTCAGTGATAATTGTTCTTCAAGAACTTAGATTACCTGTTCGTCTCAGTGAAGGTTATATGTGTATAAAAGAGGTGTTCAAAATGTTTGTAGAAAAATTCCATTATCTCTTCATTCTATTTTCCCCCAAACTTTTCTTTTTTTAATGTTTTATTGTGAATTATGTGATAGTTTACATGGGAGAACATTAGTTTTACATTCATTCTATTGTATATTGTTTCATTGCCATGGTTAAAATTCCCTCCATGCATCATCAACCAACAAAGGGTATACACTACAAGCCTGACCCCTGGTCATCAGCACACAGCCTCTCTCCCTCTCTGGGTCTAAATCCCCAGAAGGTCCATCTCTCCATGTCATCTCTGCCTCCATCTCTGGCATCACTGCTTCTCTGGGTAGGGTCCCGCTCTCTGCTCTTCTCCCTTGATGGTCCAGGGACCTCCGCTCCTAGACTACAAAGTCAATCACTCCCCTCCTTTTGCTACATACCTTTACATTTCCAACCCTCACAGTCAGTTCTGATAACAATTATTCACTCTTGTATTACAAGACACCTATCTGCATCTCCTTTCATCAGCTCCGCCCAAACAGATTGGATACTATTCAGTGGAGATTCTACTTTCCTCCACACCCTCTGCATCTAGGCTCCCTCTTGAAAGCTTGTAAGCCAATCACCTCTTGCCTTTGTAGTCCCCCTCCCCATTTTGGGTAGCCAATGTCCAAGTTGCCCATCCCTGTCTACTTTGTGTATGAAGAGGCTGGGCATGATCCTTGCTGTAAAGATTTGTTCCTCTTTTGAGCTACTGCATCCATAGGTGTAGGTCAAATTCATCAAATTGTATGAGATTACTCTTTTTTTCCTCTTCTTTCTTCTTCTAGTTGAGCTCTAATAATCCAGTCATTGAAGCCAGGTCAAGTGGGTACTATCTGAAAGCGTGGGTGTTCTTATGCATATGCCCTCTCTTCTAATCAGCTGGATGCTTCACTCTCCACTCTAGTCCTCTGTGGCTATGTCACTGACTCTGGGCCCAAGAGTCCCCAGGTCTTGCCACACTGCTGACCAACCAGGTCTCTACCCGGGTTCATAGGAGTCTATTAAACATTGTAGGACTTAGGTCACAACTTCATTGCTGTTTTTCCCTCACTTCACCAATCAGAGCACGTATTCCCATTGACTCTTAGTCTTGGAAGGGGGTTTTCCCTGAGGGGACCTGACCCCTTGCCTTGACGTCTCCTGGGCAAGCAACTTGCTTGTTCTTGTAGTAATCAGTAAGAGTGCCTTTATTGTTTTATATTTTTCCTATTGGTCTTTCTTTCAAGAAGTATCATCTGTTTTTCTAGCCGCTCCAGGCTAGTCTGTCCTTTCAAGTGAAAACTTCCCACCTCAGAAGATTCCAGATGTGGTTAAGGATTCCACCTATGGTCATATGTAATGCAGAGGTTCCTCAGGAAGCCTCCTTCACTGGTCACGTTGTAGCCCCATTTTAGGTATTCCATTCAGTTATATGCAGAAGACGGATTTACATGCTTTCTATGGTGATATTTCTGGATATCCTTTCTCTCCCCCTCAAGTGTCTATTTTATAATGGTATGCCAGGGAATCCAAGATGCAAAAGACAGCCAAGCATTTTAACATTATTTCCCCCCTTTTTCCCATTCCAACCATGTCTCAATCCCTGTATCCCAGAGCCCTGTTGTTCCAAGATTATGCATATATCATTATTTACCTCTGTCCCACTTAGCCCATGTAAACCTGCCTAGTTGTTTTCCTATCCACTTTATTGTTCTATTCCCCTCCCTCTTCTTGTGTATTGCCCCCCTCCCTAGCACCCAAACTATCCTGTGTTTGTTCCCTACCTTGTGCTCCACCTTCCCCTCCCTCCCCTTCCCCCCTCTCTCCCATCCCAGTAACCAGCAAAGAATCCTCTCCCCTCTTTAGTATGGGTTCTTTTTCTTAGTTTTTTACAGTAGTCTCACAAACTGTTTGAAGCCTCTTATTATAGGCAGCTTTTCTGATCTCCAACTTTTTTTTTTTAATTAAATGTTTTTATTTTGCATTGAGTGAAAGTTTACAGGGCACATCATCAGCTTCACATTCAACCATTCATATAGCTTGTTTCATTACATTGATTATTATCCCCACC
>NW_006408749.1:4639656-4647336 GCF_000296735.1 Chrysochloris asiatica
ACTGCCTTGGTTCTAGGGGGGAAATCTTGACCTTAGAAACTTAGGGGAATATTGCATTTCTCTGTGGACATCCAGGGCTCATGTATGAAATTATTAACAAGTACAACTAAACAATCAGGTGAGGGACAGTTTGCTAAGTCTGCTAGGTGGCCAGAGTCTGGTCCTCAGAGCCTGCAGCCTGTATTGTCTGCAACACTTGGACCCTGTGGGCCTCGAACTTCTGACCAGGTCCACACGGTCTGCAACAACCATGTTGCTGTTAGTGGCTGTTCAGTAAGTTCCAAGTCAGAACAACCCTAATGTACAACAATATGAAACATTAACCAATCCTATGCCATCCTCCCAATCATTGCTATGTTTGAGCCCATTGTTACCACCACTGTGCCAATCCATCTTGTTGAGGGTCTTACTCTTTTTTGTTGACCCTCTACGGTACTAAGCATGATGTCCTTCTCCAGAGACTGGTCTCTCCTGATAAAATGTTCTAAGTGCATGAGATGAAGTCTTACCATCCTTGATTCTAATAAGCATTTGGTTGTACTTCTTCCAGTATAGATTTGTTATTCTTGCTGTCTATAACTCAAAAGCATCTGGTCTTCCAGATTCACTGTCCAGCTTTCATGGGCATTGAAAATACCATGGTTTGGGTCAGGTACAGCTTAGTCCTCAAAGTGATAGGTGTGCTTTCTAATACTTTAAAAATATCTTTTGCAGCAGATTTTCCTAATGCAATACTTCCTTTGATTTCTTGACTGCTGCTTCCATGGGTGTTGAATGTAAAATGAAAACCTTGATAATGTCAATATTTTCTCCATTTATCATGATGTGGTTTATTGGTCCATTTGTGAGGATTTTAGTTTTATTTACGTTGGGTGCAATCCATACTGGAGGCTGTAGTCTTGGAGCTTAATTAGTAGATTTTTCAAATGCACTTCACATCCAGCAAGTAAGATTGTTTCTTCTCTATATCACAGATTGTTAACAAGCCTTCCTCCAATTTTGATGTATTCTTCTTCATATAGTTCAGTTTTTAAAATTATTTGCTCAGCGCACAGATTGAATAAATATGGTGAAGTGATACAACCTTGAATGCATATCTTTCCTGATTTTAAACCATGGTATACCCTTGTTCTATTTGAATGAGTGCTTCTTGGTCTGTGTATAGGTTCCACATAAGCACAATTAAGTGTTCTGGAATTTCCATTTGTAATGTTACCCATAGTTTGTCATAATCAACACAATTGATACTCTTTGCATAGCCAAAACAAAGAGAAACAACAACAACAACAACAACAACAGGTAAACACCTTTCTGGTATTCACTGCTTCCCACCAAAATCCATTTGTCATCAGCTGTGATATCCCTCATTTTATGTCCTCTTCTGAATCCCACTTGAATTTCTGCTACCATATTTGAGTTACCATATGACCCAGAAATCCCATTCCCAGGTATAAAACCATTGGAAAAGAAATCATATACCCACACAGAACCATTTGCTCAAATGTTCATAGAATTATTCATAATAATCAGAGTGAAAAGACTATCAACTGATGAATGGATTAAAAAAAAACTGATATGTCCATACAATGTATTACTGTTTGCCAATAAAAAGAAACACATATTTTTACTTGAACATGAATGAATCTTTAAAACATTATGGTTAGTGAAATAAACCAGTCACAAAAGGCCATAAGTCATATTATTTCATTTCTATAAAGTTTCCATAAAAGATAAATCCATAGACACAGAAAATAGATTAATGATTGGCTGCAGCCAGGGATTGGGAACTCACTGCAAAGAAGCATGAGGAAATTTTGTGGGTGACAGGAATATTTTGTATTTCAAATGTGGTAATTGGTACACAAATGTACACATTTGTCAACACCTTTGAGTCCTGGATAAGCACTGGACTGATAACCACAAGGCCAACAATTCAAACTTATCAGCTGCTCCTCTGAAACCCAATACAGTGTTGCTTTGAAAACTTTGAGTGAACATGCCCAAGGTCTCGCAGCTTGGGTTTTGAATCCAGACTGGGATTTCAACCCAAAGTCTATCCAACACCAAACCCCATGACTTTTCTGCTATTTCAAAATGCTTCCAAATTATAGTGGTTTTGGGGAATAACTGTTGAGGATTTTAGTCCCAGGTCTGTTATAAATAGTTATGTGTCTTTAAATAACTATCTGTTAGAGGAGGTGATTGAATACATGCCTTGACTACTTTACAATTTATTAAAACAGAACATCAGACAAAAGAAAAATATTTAGATCACCTAGATAATTGTTCTGCACAACTGTGGGATGTTGATGTTGTTATTGTTAAGTGTTGTTGAGTAGTTTCTGACTCACAGCAACCCTGTATAGGATTTCTGAGGATCAGCTGGTGGGTTTGAACTGCCAGCCTTGTGGCTCCCAGTCCAGTGCTGTTCTTACAGTGGATTTTGTTGATTAATGATTGATACTATAAGGCTTCTTATGCACCATAATCTATAACTCTGTATTGCTTGTTCACTTACATGTATAGTCTGGGTTGGAGCGGAGAGAAAGTTTAACTGGTAAGGACTATGATTGACCTTAGCCCAGAGAGTCATAAACATGACCTGCATCATTTTCCATTTCTGAGTCTTGAATTCTTCATTTGTAAAGTTGAAACTCTTCTCTAATTTGAAATCTCGAGAAGGCTTCTTGTGATAAAAACATAAAAAAAAAAAAAATGATATATATTAAGTTGCTTATATTAAATTTTTTCCCTCCTGAGCAGAGTCGCACGTTGCCTGCACACCACAGGGACTTGGCAATGCAAAAAAGTTTGAATCTAAGTGGGCTAGACTCTGTCAGCTCATCAGTTGCAAGTGATGTTCAGTACTGAATGAATTGCACTTAATGAATTAAAGATGAAAGAGACAGCAGGGAGCATGAATACAGGAGAAGACCTTTCATTTCAAATTTAAAGGGCTCATTTTATGACTATTTGATATCTATGGATCAGAATTTTTCCACTCTTTCCCTAACTGTTTACTTGAAACAGCATGTACTATTTGAAATGATGGGGGCATTGGGAATGGACAGAGAAAACAAGCTAAGCCCTGAAATTTGGTAAACAGGCCTGCTGTTTCTTAGGCACTGAGGTCCCTTCTGAAATAGGGGCTATGGGGTAAATGGAAATGTAGGGCAAGTTTCAGGTGACTGTGTACCTGAGGGACTGTTTCCACATTGTGTATATTTAAGAGAGCCAGTGTTCATTTCCACCTTTTAGTTCTGTGCTTAGGTAAGTTATAGAACCTATGAATTTGAAAGTATTATATCATCTTTGGACTCCTGGTATGGTACTGTAGGATTATCAGTTCACACTGAACTACAAGGTTGGCAGTTTAAACTCACCATCTGCTCCTCAGAAACTCTACACAGTGTCACTGTTAGTCAGAACTGACTTGATGGCAATTAACAACAATATATCATCTTTATGAGTCCTGTGTGGTACTGTGGGATTATCACTGGACTGCTAACTACAAGGTTGGCATTTCAAGCCCACCAACTGCTCCTTGGAAATCCTATACAGGGTCACTATGAGTTGAAACTGATTTGACAGCACATAGCAACAACAAATACCTTTATGATACTTCCTGTTATTTGATTCTTGAAGTCCCCACTACAAACTCCTCTCCAGTTGGTGATACCAGCTTTTCTTACATTCCTCCAATTATGTAGAACTCATAACTTACTTCATGGAGACACTCAAATCATCTTTATCCTCTTCTGCCCCAAATTACATTTTCAGGTAGCCAGTATCAGATTACATAATAAACATGGGCTAACTTTTGCTTACTTACTAATCTGTAGTGAACATTTTGACATTTTCCCCCACAATATCAAAGATCCTGCTTCTAGGTATGACTGGTATATGTCTCTTCCCTACACCACACCTTCCTACTTCCTACAGAATCAAAGCCTCTTTCAAATGAACAATCCTTAAAAGGGACTGATTAGTCAATAGTAGAGTACTTCCTTGTCCCCAAGAACAAGTTTTCCACATGAGAGTCCTTCGGATACTTGTATTCTGCCTTGACCTTTCACATGGCATCTCAGTGCCTTCGTTTCCTGACCTAACAAATGTCAAAACTGCCATCAACATTGAAGGAAATAACTCATATGAAGTGTTTTTGTTTTGTTTTATATTTAAACCTCTCTAGAGTCCTGGTGTACCAAAAGGAAATGGTTAATGTTTAACCATTTCAAGAGGTACCATATGAACAAGAGTCAATGATACTCAGAGAGGAAACCCAAAATGCATTGAAAGAATTGGCAAAGAACAAGGCACCAGGAATTGATGGAATAAAAATTTAAATCTTTCAAGAAAGTGAGGCGGCACATGAAGCACTCACTCATCTCTGCCAAGAAATTTGGAAGACAACTATCTGGCCGACTGATTGGAAGAGATCCATATTTGTGCCCATTCCAAAGAGAGGTGACCCAACGGAATGCGGAAATCATCAGACAATCTCTTTGATATCTCAAGCAAGTAAAGTTTTGTTCAAGGTAATACAGAAACGGCTACAATCATACATTGACAGAGAACTTCCAGAGGTTCAAGCTGGATTCAGAAGAGGCCATGGAATGAGAGATATCATTGCAGATGTCCGATGGATCTTGGCTGAAAGCAGAGAATATCAGAAGGATGTTTACCTGTGCTTTATTGACTATGCGAAGGCTTTCGATTGTGTGGATCATGACAAGCATGGACAACATTGAGAAGTATGAGTATTCCAGAACATGTAATTGTACTTCTGAGAAATCTTTACCTGGACCAAGAGGCAGTTGTTCGAACAGAGCATGGGAACACTGAATGTTTTAAAATTGGGAAAGGTGTGCGACAGGGTTGTGTTCTTTCACCATACTTGTTCAATATGTATGCTGAGCAAATAATACGAGAAGCTGGGTTCTATGAAGGAAAACATGGCATCAGGATTGGAGGAAGACTTATTAACAACTTGAGATATGCAGATGATACAACCTTGCTTGCTGAAAGTGAAGAGGACTTAAAATATTTACCGATGAAGATCAAAGAGCACAGCCTTCCGTATGGATTATGGAAAACAAAAATCCTCACCACTGGACCAATAAACAGCATTCTTATCAATGGAGAAGAGATTGAAGTTGTCAAGGACTTCATTCTTCTTGGATCAACTATCAACACTCGCGGAAGCAGCAGTCAAGAGATCAGACGACGTATTGCATTGGGCAAATCTGCTGCACAGGAACTTTTTAAAGTATTGAAGAGCAGAGATGTCAGCTTGAGGACTAAGGTGAGCCTGACCCAAGCCATGGTATTTTCAATACCTCATATGGATGCAAAAGCTGGACTGTGAATTGTGGTGTTGGAGGAGGAGAATTCTGAAAGTGCCATGGACTGCCAAAAGAACCAGTAGATCTGTTTTGGAAGAAGTGCAACCAGAGTGCTCCTTCGAGGCCAAGATGGCTAGGCTTCGTCTCTTATATTTTGGACATATTGTCCGGAGAGAACAGACGCTGGAGAAGGATGTCATGCTGGGTAAGGTGGAGGGTCAGAGAAAAAGAGCAAGACCCCCAACGAGATGGATCGGCTAGGTGGCATCATTGATGGCGTCAAGTGTGGCGGCGGTAGTGAGGTTGGCCCAGGATTGGACATTGTTTCATTCTGCTGTGCATGGGGTCGCTATGAGTCGGTTCCGACTCGATGGCACCTGACAACAACAACAACAACAACAAAGAGTCCTGGTGTGGTGCTGTGGGTTAATGTGCCAGACTGCAAAGCCGTTTGAACTGCAAGGTCAGCGGTTCAAGCTCACCAGCTGCTCCTTATAAACCCTATACAGGTTCGCTATGGATCGTAATCAACTCGACAACACTTGACAACAACAACAACCTGTAGATAGTGAGTCTCAATGGGGATGGGAACCTAACAAATTTTTTATGCTGTTTTAATATTTTCACATATTGATTGGATGAATATAGTGATGGCTCAGCCAAGACTGATTGGGATGGTCCCAATTAAAAATATTACATATCATTGTGTTATGAAGCACGATGTTACTCATGTCCAGGTATTCAAAATACTCTTACAGAGCGCATTTTTTTTGAACCTAGTAGCAGTTCAGAGGCTTTATCAAATTTTTTCATTAATTTTAAATTGCAAAACACAAGATTACTGAAACTATGGGGAACTCTGAGGTGGTGCTATAGGATAAGCACTCTATCAAAATGTCAGTTTGAACCACAAAATTGGCAGTTCAAACCCACCAGAATTCTATACAGTGTCGCTAAGAGTAGGAATGGACTCGACAGCACTTAGCAGCAAGGAGGATTGGGGAGAGACTGCTGAAAAGCCAAGACCTGGTGGTATTAATGCATGCCAGTCTTTCCCTCAAGCCAAGACCACATCTACTAAGACTTTTATCTCCCTTCTTGCTTGCTTAACTTCATCCTGTTTTAGTAAGATTTTCATAGCTAGACTCCAGGTATTCTTCTTTTTTTCCCCTCCAGCTTTCTAGAAATAATATTTGATTGTCTATCAAGGTGAAAATTTACACCGAAAATTAGATTTCCATTTAACAATTACTACACAAATTGTTCAGTGACACTGGTTATATTTTTCACAGTGTGTTAATATTCTCATTCATTCTATTCTGTGTGCTTCATTTCCAGTAATCCAGCTTCCCTGCCCCATTACTCTTTCACGTTTGCTTTAGAGTAATTGTGGACTATTTGATTTCATATAAATCATGTTTTAAACACTTGCAGTACTCACTGGTAATATCTTTTATTTTGAAGCACTGTTATTTCTCTGACTTTTCATCTCAGAGTGAAGTTTTGATTCAAAGTTTTTGGAGTGTTTCAGGAAATCTTCTGGTCTCAACTCGTTCAGTAATTTTGGACTTGCTAATAATTTGAGTTAAATTTCACTGTTTGAGCTCCTTCTATCAGGATCCATTATTGTGACCTTCCTGAGAATGATCCTTAGTAGTAGCTGGTCACCACCTAGTTATTCTGGTTTCGGGATAAATGAGGCCATGGTTTGTGTAAAGCTGTTAGTCCTTTAAACTAATTTCTCCTTGGAGTCTTTGGTTTCTTCTTTCTCTTTTGATCAGGAAGAGAAGAAATCAATAGTTGTATCTTGCCTGGTGTCTAATAAACTTTTAAGATCCCAAACACTACTCATCAAACTAGAATGAGGAATATAAAGTTTATGAAATATATTATGCTAATTGACCAACTTGTCCTATGAAACTATGGACATAAGGGTTCCTTACCATGCCATCTACACTAAATAGGGTTTTTTTTAAGGAGTGGCAGGTAGGTTTGAACCGTCAACTAGCAGTTGATCTCCAGTGTTTATCTTGCAATACCAAGACACCTTGTTATAAAATCAGGGCTTCAAAAAGTTCATGGGAAATGGAATTGAAAGATAATGGAGTATTTCCACAAACTTTTTGAATCTCCCTCACATATATGTGTGGGAAGCCAGAGCCTTCCAAGGCTCATGACTACCTTGAAACCAAACTTGCCTAGCAACAGTAACGTCAGCACTAGAAACTTACTGGTGACTGTACCTGAGCCATTTCGGGGAAAAAGAAACTTATGCGCTGGGCAACCCGCTGTTGGAGCAGGACTCCGGTATATATGAATATAAATACATGCATAT
>NW_006408749.1:4648321-4682835 GCF_000296735.1 Chrysochloris asiatica
TCCGTTGATAAGAATGTTGTTTATTGGTCCAGTGGTGACGATTTTTGTTTTCTTGACATTGAGATGTAATCCATACTGAAGGTTGTGCTCTTTGATCTTCATCAGTAAATGTTTTAATTCCTTTTCACTTTCAGCAAGCAATGTTGTATCATCTGCATACCTTAGGTTGCTAATGAGTCTTTCTCCAATCCTGATGCCAATCCTGACGTTTTTCTTCATATAACCCAGCTTCTGAGATTATTTGCTCAGCATACAGGTTGAATAAGTATGGTGAAAGAATACATCCTGTCATGTACTTTTCTTAATTTTAAACCATTCAGCGTTCCCATATTCTGTTCAAACAACTGCCTCTTGGTCCATGTACAGATTCCTCAGTGTTCTTTGGCAGTACCATGATTCCAATGCATTAATTCTTCTCCAGTCTCCCTTATTCATTATCCATATTTTGCATGGATATGATATAATTTATAGTACCATGACTTGGTTCAAGTGCACCTTAGTCTTTTAATTGACATCTTTGGTTTAAAAATACTTTGAAGACATATTGTGCAGCAGATTTTCTTAATGCAGTATGTTGTTTATTTCTTGACTGCTGATTCCATGGGTAACGATTGCTAATCCAACTACAAGAAATTCCTTGACAGTTTAAAACCTTTCTCCACTTGTCATGTTTATTAGTTCACTTGTGAAAATTGTGAAAATTTTGTTTTATGTTGAGGTGTAATGCATACTGAATGCTAGAGTGTTTGATCTTCAATGGTAAGTTCTTCAAGTCCCTTTCACTTTCAGCAAGCAAGGTTGTGTCATTTGCATATTGCAGGTTATCAATGAGGAAAGGATACAACCCTGACACACATCTTTCCTGATTTTAAATCATGCAGTATCTGTGTGTTTTGTTTCAAAGACTGCCCTTGTGCTATGTACAGGTTCTGATGAGCACAATTAAGTGTTCTGGAATTCCCATTCTTCACAAGGTTATCCATAATTTGTTGTGATCCACAGTTGAATGCTGTTGCATAGTCAATAAAGCTTAAGTAAATATCTTTCTGGTATTATATGCTTTCAGCCAAGACCCTTCTAATATTAGCAATGACATCCCTTATTCCACATCCTCTTCTGAATCTAGTTTGAATTTCTGGCAGTTCCTTGTCAATGTACTATTACAATCATTTTTGGATTATCTTCAGCAAATCTTCACTGATGAAGATCAAAGAATACAACCTTCCATATTGATTAAAACTCAATATAAATGAAATGAACATCCTAAAAACTGGACTAATGAACATCATCATGAGAAATGGAGAAAAGAATGCAGTTGTCAAGGATTTCATTTTACTTGGGTCCACAATCAGTGCTTATGGAAGCGGCAGTTTAGAACTCAAAGAATGTGTTGCCTGGGGCAAATCTACTGCCAATGTCCTCTTTAAACTGTTGAAGAACAAATATGTCATTTTGAGAACTAAGGTGAACCTGACCTGAGTCATAGTACTATCAATCACTTCATGTGCATGTGAAAGCTAGGCAATGAATAAAGAAGACTGGAAAATAATTGATGAGGTTAAATTATGATGTTGGCAAAGAATATTGAAGGTACTATGTCTATGCCACAAAGACAAACAAATCTGTCTTGGAAGAAGGATGGCAAAACTTCTTCTTACCTACTTTGGACATGTTATCTGGAGGTATCAGTCCCTGGAAAAAGACATCAAGGTTGGTAAAGTAGAATGTCATTGAAAAAGAGGAAGACTCTCAATTAGATTGATTGACACATTGGCTGCAACAATGGGCTCAAACATAACAACTGTGAGGAAGGTGCAGTACAGGACAGTGTTTTGCTCTATTGTGCATAGGGTTGCTCTGAGTCGGTGCCAATTTGATGGCACCACCTGGTGTGGTGCTTTAGGATAAGCCACCAGCTGTTCCTAGGAAACCCTATACAGGGTCACTATAAATCAGAACTTACTCAGTGACACTTAACAACATGAATCAGAATTAATTCAATGGCAGTAGGGTTGCTTTTTTTGAGGGGCAGGTGGTGGAGGGGTTACACAGTCACACAAATGTAACCACACATATAGTTATTGTTGTTGTTGCAAAATTATATAGGTATTTAAAACCTCAGTGGCATCGAGTCAATTTCAAATCATAGTGGCCCTATATGGTTGTTGTTAGGTGCCATTGAATCAATTCTGACTCATAGTTACCCAATGCACAACAGAATGAAACACTGCCCAGTCCTGCACCACCCTCACATTTGAGCCAAAAGTTACTGCCACAGTGTCAACCCATCTCTTTTTGCTGATCCTCCAGTTTTCCAAGTGTAATGTCCTTCTCCAGGGACTGGTCCCTCCTGACAGCATGTCCAAAATACAAGAGTGATCCTATGTTGTTGTGCATATTCTGTTAGTGTCACTTCTATTAGGTCTTTAGGTTATATTCCTAGGAGTGGGATTGTTGGTTCATAGGGTAGTTCTATTTCTACATTTTGAGGAAGCACAATTACTGTTTTCCATAGTGGTTGTACTATTTTATAGTACAATTTTTTTTTATATGAGTTATAATCTCAGATTATCAGGAGAGATTAGTTGTCTTGTCTTTTCCCCAACCCTTGTCACTTTAATGTATCTATCAATATAGAGTTCTGTGAAGTCTATGTGACCAGACCTCTGCAAGGAAGTATGGGGGCCAAGCAAAATATGCTTGTTCCTGGAGGGAATGTACAATCGAAGTGAAGAGACAAGCCTTATAGAAAACATCAGGAAATAATGGGAGAAAAAATTTAACTACAAGTTGGTTTATGTGATTGAATACCCAAATCCTTTAGAAAGAGTAAGAATAATTTCTGTGTGGTAGACACTTTACATATGTTACTATGTTTAAACATCCTAATAAATCTGTAAGGCATGCATGTATCATTAAAATCACTGAACAGATATGGATACTAAAGTCCATGAACACCAAAAAATCTACCCATAGGAGGTATGTGCATTTTAGAATAATTAGTCATTTGAGATCAAGCATTCAACATTTACCCAAGGACAAAGTTTAGAACGGTTAGGAAAGAAGAAGAAATGGAAACAGGAAACATAGGGAAGGAGTGATGTTACATTGTGGAGATTACAATCAATAAGATGAACCAAAGAGTGTAAGAGTTGTTGAATGGAAAACTGACATGTTCTGTAAACCTTCAGCCAATTAACAATAAAAAGATTTTACAAAATAATTCACCATAGTCTTAAAACCAGTAGTGGTAGAACCAAAAATTGAAACTGGGCCTTATTTAATACTCTTTCTAACTCATGATGTGTCCAGACTCTAGAACATCAGGGATTAGTTAGTGAGGGCTTAAATAGTCAGAGGAGGTTGCATCAAGGAGGCTGCATCGAGGATGCTGAACTTGGATTGTACATGAAAAGAGGAAAATGTGGTTTCTGATGAGGTAGAGAGGGCTTGAAGGCAGGAGTGGACATGATTATGTGTTTGGAAGTAGAGGTAGGAACTTTGATTACACGATTGGTATAAAATGTAAATCATATCTACCTAAGATTGCTGGGAGGATTATGAAGAGAAGTGACAAAGACTTGTTCAGCATGTTGCCCTTTATGCCTCCAGGTTACATGGCTGATATTGGTAATCCTTCAAAGTACAGTAAGGCCAGTCACATGCAGCTTTTAAATGCAGCTCCAGGCAACCAGGTACCATTCAGACTACGTAAGCAAGCAAAAATTAGATACTCAGGAAATCATAATTATTATAGTTTCTAAAGGCCTAGAAGAAATCTAGTACAACTGCGTGAAAGTAGAGCCTTTTCTATTGTTACTGGATACAAATGCAAATTGTTACATTTGCCATGCTTCAGAGGTTCATCACACCCTTAACATTTATGTTTAAAATGAAACCCAACCCTGTTACAAATGTTATCATGTCAGAACACTTTTTATTGCTGTTTTTAAAATACTTTCTATTGTGAATTAAGTGAAGGTTTACAGAACAGATCATAAGTTTTACATTCAACAACTCATATGCTTTGCTTTATTATATGGTTGCACTCCCCTCCATGCACCAACAGTTAACAGCATTTACCTTTCTTCACTTTAACCACTGTATTCCTCCCTGTATCTCCTGCCATACCCATCTTTCTTCTGCCAACCTCCCTCTGGTTGTATATTGCCTGCCCTGTCACCCATGTCTACCCTATAGCACATGCATCATTTCCTCCTCCTCCTAAAACCATCATAGATGGTTTATTTTATCAAGAAAAACCCCCTTTATTTATTTTTATTTCTTTAATGTACAAAACAAAACAAAACCAAAAAAACTACTCAAGGATATAAAATCATTTAAACCACCAAAGGGCTCTTTCTGGAAGCCAGTCTCCTGGCTGCCAGCATACAGCCTTTGTCTTTTCATGAGTCTAGAGTCCTCAGCTGCTCAATCAATTCCATTCCATCACTGATATAGCTGCTTCTCTAGTAAGGATCCCATGTTTCACTCATGCTCTTCTCTCTCTATGGTCCTAAGGTCCTCTGATCCTGGAATATAAGATAACAACTCCCTTATTTTTGTTACACAACTTCTACCTTTACCACTGTGACAATTGTTATTAGGTATGATAAAAATTACTCACCATTGAGTCAATGAATCCTATCCCCATTTCCTTTCATCAGACCCATCTAAACAAGAGAAAAACTATTCAGTGGGGATTCTACCTTTCCCTGCACACACTGAAATGAAACTTCCTCTTGAAAACTTATAAGCCAGAAATTTTGTGCCTTTCTAGCCACACCCCCCACCCTTTAAGTAGCCAATGAGGAAGTTGTCTGTCCCTATCAACCCTGTATACACAGAGTTGTGAAGTCTTTGATGTGAAGACTTCTTCCCTCTCAGAGGGTATTTTGAGCTACTACATCCATAAGTAAGGAGCTCTGGTAGCATAGTGGTTACAAATCGGGCTGTGAACCTTAAGGTCAGCGGTTCAAAACTACCAGACGCTCTGCGGGAGAAAGATGAGCCTTTCTACTCCCGTAAAGATTTACACCCTCGGAAACCCTATACAGGATCGCTATGGATCGGAACCGACTCGACGGCACTTAACAACAACAACAACATCCATAAGTATAGGTCAAGATCATTAAATGGTAACAATTTACACTTGTTTCCTTTATCAAATTTCTTTATATTCTTCTAGTTGTGTTCTGATCATCAAGCCCTAGAAGCTAGGTCAAATGGGTACAAAGCAAGTTTGGTCATTCTTGTAAATCTTCTCTCACTTCATGTCAGTGGGATGTTTCTCAGCGCTAGCCCTCCATGGCTATGTCCTTATCTATGGGCTCAGGAGTCCCCAAATCTCACTATACTTCAGACCAACCAGCCCTTCATCTTCTGTTTATCATCTCAAGGTCTACGGGAATCTATGGAATGTGCGCAAACTCAGCCCATATCTTCATTGCTGCCTTTCCCCCATTTCTGCTCAAAAGCAGACCAATGTGGTCCCCAGCAGGCATATGTGCCTACTTGTGTGTTCCCTTTGAGTTATAGTCCTGAAGGGACTTGATTGGTTGCCTTGATGGCTCCCAGCAAACAACTTGCTTGTTCTTGTAGTAGCCAATCAGACTGCCATTTTTGTTTGTGATTTTTATTTTTCCTGCCGATCTTTCTTTCAAGAAGTATCTTCGGTTCCTCTAGCTTCTCCAAGCTGGTCTGCATGTCTTTTAAAGTGGGAATGGTCCACCTCATAAGGGTCTAGATGGGGCTCAGGATTCCACTTAAGGTCCTATACAGTACAAACGCTCCACAAGAAGCCTATTACATTGGGCAAGTTCTGGAGCTCCTTTTAGGTATTCCAAGCAGTTATAGGCTGAAGATAAGTTTTTAAGCTTTCTGTAGTCTTGTTTCCAGATATTCCTTTCTACCCCACTCAAGTGTGTGTTTTACAATAGTAGGCAAGGAGAACCAATATCCATAAGATAGTCAAGCACCTTAACATTATTTCCCCTCTTTTACCCATTCAGGTTATGCCCTAATCCCTGTATCCCAAGGTCCTGTTGTCCCAAGATTGAGCATACATTACTATTTACCTCTGTCCCATTTAGCACATGCAAACCTGCCTAAGTGTTCCCCTATCTACCTTATTCTTCTACTCCCTTCCCCCTTTTTGTGTATTGTTCTCCCTTTCCTTATAAATTGACCTCCCCAACCATCCGAGCTATGATTAGACTATCCCCTAACCTGTGCTCTACCCTACCCTCCTTCTCTACCCTACCCTCCTTCCTATGGAGCTCTGGTAGCGTAGTGGTTACGAATCGAGCTGCGAACCGCAAAGTCATCAGTTCGAAACTACCAACTGTTCCATGGGAGAAAGATGAGGCTTTCTGCTCCCATAAAGATTTAGATTTATAGCCTCGGAAACCCTGTACAGGGTCACTATGAGTTGGAACCGACTCCATGGCACATAACAACAACAACAACAACAATATATATATATATGTCTTAGTATGGGTACCCTTCCTGAAACTTTTACAATAATTATCTTATGCAACATTTGCCCTTTTGTTACTAATTGCAGTCAGCATAATGTCCTCAAGGTTATTCCACGTTATGTGGTTGTTTGCAGATTCACTGCTATTCTTCAAGGTAGCATACTATTCCATTGTGTGTATGTACCAAAATTTGTTTATCCATTCTTTCATTGATTGGAAGGTAGGCTGTCCCATTTTTTTGCTATTGTAAATATTGCAGCAATAAATATTGTTGTGCATATGTCTACTCGTGTTCTGGCTCATATTTCTTGTGGATATATACCAAGTAGAGGAATTGCTGGATAATATGATATTTCTATTTCCAACTTTCTGAGGAAGTGCCATACAGTTTTCCAGAGAGACTGAACCATTTTACTTTCCCACCAGCAATATAGGAGAGTCGCAGTCACTCCACGTTCTTGCCAGCATTTATTATCCTCTGCTGTTATTGCTGGTGTGAGATGATATCTCATTGTTGTTTTGATTTGCATTTCTCTAATAGCTAATGATTGTGAACATTTCTTCAAATGTTTGTTGGCTGCCCGAATGTCTTCCTTGTTGAAGTGTCTGTTTGTGTCTTGTGCCTGTTTTTAATTGAGTTATTTGTGTTTTACTTGTAGAGGTGTTGTAGTTTCCTGTAGATTTCAGAGATTAATCCCTTGTCTGATACGTTGTTACAAAATATTTTTTCCCATTCTGTGGACTTTCTTTTACTCTTTGGATGTAATCTTCTGATGCACATACATTTCTAATTTTTAGTATGTCCCAATTATCTATTTTCTTTTCCTTTGTTTGTGCAATTCTCGCAATGTTTGATAGTCTGTGTGTGGTCTGTATCAGAGCCCTTAAATTTGTCCTTATTTTTTCATTGATGACCTTTGTAATGGTAGGATTCACATTTAGATCTTTAATCCATGTTGAGTTGGTTTTTGTATGTGGTGTGAGATAAAGGTTGTGTTTAAGTCTTTTGCATATCAATTTCCAGTTCTGCCAGCACCATTTGTTGAAGAGACTATCTCTTCCCCCATTCAATGTACTTTGGCCCTTTGTCAAAGATCAGTTGACTGTATGTGGATGGGTAACTTTCTGGAAGAACATTTCTTGTGGAATGTAAGTAGCAACACATTTGATCACCAGGGATTTACAAGCTTCCAGAATGTAGCTCTATCACAGAAATCTTAATTTCAGTCTCTTTGTTATATAGGCATCACTTAGAACCTGATTCAAGTTGGCAAACACAACAAAGAGGCATTACGCTTCTTTGGGGATTTCTCCATGCCTCCATGTACTTCTCTGTACTATGTCAATTCCAGTGATATGATGTCTACCTCTTGGCTGATTATCTTGCCGTCCAGTCAGCCTCTAGATTCTTGCCGTCTTAGCAAAGCTCACCAATTTCTTTTAGGTTCTCTTCCTAGCTGGAATGGGAGAAAAGAATGATGTGAGTGAGTCATATGACTTACTGGTCGGATGACATTATTAGTCAATATTCAAGTTGGTGCCTGAGCAGGATTGTTTATTGCAATGCAGCACTCAGCAGAGATAGCAGGCAGAGAAACAAGACACTGTCAGTTTACCTAATAAGTAATCTGTAGTGAAAAAATTCACTGATTTTCACTACATCAAAGGTTCTGCTTCTAGATATGCTGGCATCTCTCCCAAACCCACAACACCTTCCTATAGAATAAAAGCCTCATTTCAAATTTACAATCCTGACAAGGAAGGAGTATCCAGTAAACATAGGCTTACTTTTGCAATTAGGAATCTGTAGTGAACAGTTTCACAAGTTTTTGCAGTGAAACCCATGTGAAACTGTTCACTACAGATTCATAAATAAGCACAAGTAAGCCCGTGTATACACTGCTTATTAGGTAATCTGCCCCAGAGCAGAGAGCAGGTGAGAGACAACATTGAGAATGATTTTAGTGAAAATGTTAAATAGGTCCACAGAGTAGGAAGGCTGATGGACCAGTGTGGCTACTAAATAGAGATATGTACATTAGAAAGGGAAATAGAAAATAGTGACAGAGAATACTTGCAGAAAATGTTCCTAGATTTCTAACTTCATATACAGTTACACCATGGACTCACATGATCTAGGAGGAAGATTAAGGCTTACATGAAATTATAAAGTCTCAGGCATAACTGTAGTCAAACTGAGCTCAGTTGGAGTTATCTAGCTTAGTTATGTGGATGACTTTTCTACCTTAGTCACAAGTAGAGCATGGCAAAATATTGTGCACCTCCTAGCAGGAACTACATAGCACTGAGAACAAGTTCAGCTGCATGTCACATGCCTGAACCAGGTCTGAATCCAACCTAGTATTTGAAGGTGATCATGGAGCTTCAGGAAGAATCTTGGAAGGAAACAGTTTGCATATCATGCCACTTCAGGAACTGTTTTGGGGGCACATGTTTTCTAGTTTTAGAGTTATAGAAGCTTTTGAAACGGAAATGGAAATGGCCTTTTGACAGTATTCAATGTGGAATTTCTCGAAAGTGTTGTCAGGGAAATTCCTGCATCAGCATTATCCACAGACCTTGATTAAAATGCAGATTATCTGATATCTTCCCAGACCCAAGGAAGCATACCTACTAAAATGAGGCCCATGAATCTGCATATTAAACTCCTAGGGGATTTTTATGTGCCCTGAATTTTGAAACCTCTGATAAAATGCTCTTCACACTATGTTCACAAAGTAAACTCTGCAGAATTCTTACATCAGAATCACCTGGGATGCATGGGGGAAAAAAATCAGATTCCTGGGCATCCTGCCAACCCAACTGAATCTGGATTTCTTATGTGTGCTAAAGTTTGAGAAGTCCAATTCCTTCATTGTACATATAAAGAAAGCAAGGTCCACAGAGAGGAGGTGGCTTGTCCAGGGTTGACTATCTACATGGTGGCAGAGCTAGGATCACAACCAGGTCTCCATGTAAATCCAGACAGTATGCATCTTTGGTCACCGCCATGTCTCAGTTCAGCTCCTGTGACCACAGCATTCCTTGGAAGGTTTGGAGCTAACCACCAGCACAGCTGCTCTGTATGGGTGCAAAGGGTTTTGAAGAACAGCTTAAAATAAAGCAGTGTGAGGTCACAAATCTCTCTTAGCCACAGCAGGATAGTGGAGGTCCTTCTCTAAATAGCGACTCTGGAGACTCCAAAGTGAAATCTTTTTTTGTCCAAAAGAATTGTTAACCATGGCTTTAAGCCAAACTGAACACAGACACCACAATGGCCTGCATTAGTTCACTACACCCATTTTTTAGTTTGGTAGTTGACACCTGTTAATTAAGTAAACCCTTAAATATATAGTTGAATGTCAGACTTGGTCCAAGTTCACTGATCTGACCTCATGCATTTGAGATTCCTGCCTCTGCCTTTACTTCATATACTCAATACTGTGGTCTGGCACTTCTCCAGATTGGCAGGCTCAACCCAGGATTTCCTCAGGCATTCCAATAGAAGGACATTTCATTGACCTTTAAAAGCCGAGCAGTTTCTACAACGATAGGGCTAGGTAGGTATTCTTTCAGGGATTAAACAATTGCCATTAACAACAGTGTCGTTGTATAACTACATTTGGATTAATGCTTATAAATTTAGTAAGTGTTTCACCAGTGCTACACAATTAGGAAAATTAAGTATTGTGCCATCTTAAATATATAATTATGAGAAGAGACAGAAGACCTCTACAGAGATTCTGTAACTTCTGAGGGTAGAGGAAAAGGGCAAAAGGCAGGGGCGGGGAATTAAAAGTTATAAAGTCACTCTTCCAGTCAAAATAATTATTTGATACAGGTCTACAATCCCTTATTTTTAATTCTAAAATAAAACATCTGTAAAAAGGAAGTTTTTTGTTTGTTTGTTTTTTTGTTTCCATTAATTTGGTACTAAAAATCATTTGGTGGTAAAACCTGACCTAAATTGACATTAATTTTGTCTTTATCCCTTTTAGCATGAATACTTATTCATTTTTCCTACAGATATATTAATGATTTAATTATGGAAATCATTAAAGTCCTTGGATGGCACAAATGCTTAATATGATCCCCTGCTAAATGAAAGATTGAGAGCCCATCCAGAGGCACCTCAAAAGAAAAGCTTTGCAAGCTACTTCTGAAAAATCATACAGCAAACTCTTATGGAGTACAGTTCCACTCTCACACACATAGTGGTGACATGAGTTGGTATTAACTAGATGGCAATTGGTTAATTATGGGATGATTTTCCAGATGCTGCTAGGGTTCATGTAATAATAGTACCTTTGCCCCGGGTATTTGGATACGTTTTCAGGAGGTATGAGTTCCTGGAGAAGGACATCATGCTTGGTAAAAAGTTGAAAGAAAAAGTTGAAGACTGCCAACAAGATGGATTTACACAGTGGCTGAAACAATGGGCTCAAACATAGCAACATTTGTGAGGATGGCGCATTTCGACACCTAACAAAAACAGCTTCACGTTACCTTTCTGAAAACCAAAAATCATTTAAAATCTAAATTTTAAGACTCAGATCACAGACTATGGACCTAGATCAATGATATCTAAAATTTATAGGAAGGAGTTCTGATGATGCAATTGTTAAAGCACTCTGCTACTAAACTTCAAACCCACCACTGGCTCTGTATGAGAAAGATGTGGCAGTCTGCTTCTGTAAAGGTTATAGCCTTTATGTACCAGTTCTATTCTGTCCTATAGTGTTCCTATGAGTCAGGATTGACTCCATGGCAAAGGGGTTGTTTTTTAAATATTTATGGAGCACTTGCCATCTGCATTGAATCGGTACTAAGCTCTTTTCATCTTGTTTAATTCTTATAAACTATGTTATTGTTGTTGTTAAGTGCCTTTGAGTCAGTTCTGACTCATAGGAACCCTGTATAGGGTTTCCCAGACGTAGCTGGTGAGTTTGAACTGCTGACCTTGTGATTCAAGCTGACCTTGCAGTCCAGCGCATTAGGCCACAGTGCCCCTTTGGAAGGGGCCATGATGGCTCTGATAAGAAATACATTGCAACAACACAGAGCAGCGCATGAAGAAAGCCCATTGTACTGCAGAGCAGCAATGGGTCCCTTATTGATTTGACAGAGCCTCAAGAGGAAATTTCATGCGGGGGACTTGCAGTCTCTGTCTTTTCCTTTTATGAATAGTTCATTTTTTATTTTTCTTGATTTTATTAAGTTTTTAGTAGAACTCTTCAATGATCACATTAAAGGTAAAAAATTACATTTAGACACCCTCACACCATATTCAATCATGCGTAGTCCTAAAGAATGCTTTTCACACTAACAATAAGTTTCACCACTAGGAAAAACCAGCTAAAGTTTTTGCCAGTTCAAGTTTAAGATTACATTCAACATTCTGTGTAGTTTCGGTCAGGGACATTAAGACCTTTAGAAAATTAGCTAAAATGCAATTAAGGGCTAAGGGAATAGTAATAGATCATAAGCAGAAATTTAACTAGATGTTTTGTATAAAGAAGTTGTTATAAGGAAGTTGTTCCGTTTCTTCTTAACTACAAAACTTTAAGTGCTTTTTTATGCTTCTTGTTTTTCTTGTTTAATCAATCATGAGAAACAACTGTGTTGTCAGTTACCATAGCAAATAATGTTTAGGTACATGTTGTGATTAATGAATCTATAGAAAATAATAGGTGAAGGTAGAAATAGGAGTTAAGATTTAGAATTATGTTTTAATGTTAACCTGACATTTTAGGATGTCAGAAAGATTAAGGTATTTTAACAAGATCATTTGCGTAGTGCTTCAAAGAAATTGATTGTGTGTGAGATCATTGTACACTATGAGATTTTAACGGTATATAAGGAGGTGGAAAAATTAAGTAAAATCATCATCATCAGCAGCAGCAGCATCAGAATTTAGCACAAATCATCGACTCCGTGTGATTTCTTTCTTCAGCCGACTCCATACATCCCTTCGTGAGCCCCCCTAATAAGTGTGTCAGGGCTGGCCCCCGGCACCCCTTATAAACTATGAAGTAATTATAATCATCTCCATTTTAGTTGGAAACTGATGCTCAGCTTAAATCACTTGTACAGATTCACACAGCCAGGATTTGGACCCAGGACAGTTAGACTTTGTTGTTGTTGTTAAGTGCGTTCAGTCGGTTTCAACCCATAGCGACCCTGTATAGGGTTTCTGAGGAGCAGCTGGTGAGCTTGAACCACTGACCTTGAGGTT
Organism: Chrysochloris asiatica; assembly: GCF_000296735.1. Taxonomy (NCBI): domain Eukaryota; kingdom Metazoa; phylum Chordata; class Mammalia; order Afrosoricida; family Chrysochloridae; genus Chrysochloris; species Chrysochloris asiatica. The sequence goes on from NW_006408749.1 coordinate 4,661,036, forward strand.
CAAACCGACTTTGCAGTCCAGCACATTAACCCACAGCACCACACCAAGACTCCAATTTTACTTTAGGACACGAACTCTTGAACTCTAGTGACTGAGAGAGGACATTGCAGGTCCTTTGTAGGCATTATGGGTAGGTAGAATAAGTTATTACTATTCAATGTGATTTGAGAAGCAGTCTCCAACCTCTATATGTATTCCCTCCTTATCCCTACCTCTCTATAATGCTGCTAATATGACCTTCTTTCTTGAAATCCACCTAAAAAGTTTTTCTTACAGGGACCATCTGCATCAGAAATTACCTGGGGAGCTTGCCAAAGTATAGAATCTTGAGTTCCATCCCTAGATAAATCAGAATTTATAGAGAATGGAACAAAGGTGATTCTTGTGCACATTCAAGTAAATGCCCCAAATAAGGGCAATTATTAACTCTTATTAACTAACACCTTAAGGAGCTCTGGTAGCACAGCGGTCATGAATCAGGCTACTAACCTCAAGGTCAGCAGTTTGAAACTACCAGCTGTTACATGGGAGAAATATGACACTTTCTGCTCCTGTAAAGATTTACAGCCTCAGAAACCCTATACAGGGTCGCTATGAGTCAGAACTGACTCCACGGAACACCAGCACCTTAGCTAACATCTTAGCTACCATTTGGTACCTAGCTGCAGTGGCAAGAATGAACTCATGAATAAGCACCTGGAGAATGGAAGATGTTTGGTATTTAGAGCAAGAGACTGAAGAGGGAGCTATGTTAAAAGAGCAAGTAAGGAGGGTGTGACAGTATCTCCCTAATTTGGGAATGTGAGGTGAGGATACAGCCTCACCATTGATATTCAGCTGCTCAGGAAAATATTTGGAAGCAACTTTTGTTTTTGCTTTGCAGATCACTCATTTTTTATCTCAATGTTACAACAACCCTCTGAGATACATAAGTCAGCCAAACCTTTACATAAATAAAGAAATGGAGACTTAAATGTGTTATTCAAGGTCATCCAACTGATTAATGCTGGTGTTTGAATAAAACTTTCTGGTCCCCAGTTTTTCTACACTTTTCTATTCTTCCAATAATTTCTTCCATATGTCTAGAGAGATTGAGCCATTAGACAAAACATCTAGAATTAAATATTACATTTCAAAAGATTCAGTGATACATATTTTGTTTTGCCATCAGTGGCAAATTAAAAAAATTTAAATAGCAAGCTACAAAAGGAAAGGTTAATGAGAGGAATTGCACTCCAGAATAGTTCAACTGATATAATGCTATATATCTGTTTTTTTTGTTTTTTTTTTTTTTTACTTTTTTACTGGTTGCTTTATTCTTGTTATCAGTGTAGGGAGGTCTCCTGAACATTTTGATCTTTATAATTTAAAAGATTATCCTTCTTGTTTGCTAGGTTCTCAACCTCACCTTTTTATCCTGTCTATGATGTCTTAATCATATCCATGGTAACCAAATGTGACCTCAGACAGGGCTTAGAAAGTCAGAAAAAATGGATTAACTACTACCACAACAATCAGATCATCACAGAAATGCAAGCTAGGCTTGGGGCACTGAGGGTCAAGCCAATCAAAGAATATTTCAATTGAGGCTAAGTGTTTTCTGGAGTTTGCTTCTCAAACTTTAATGCACACCTGAGACATCCTGTTAAAATACAGATTCTAATTCAGTAATTCTACTGTAGGGATTGAGATTTTACATTTCTAACAATCTCTTTAGTGATGCCAATGTCGCTGGTCCCCCAATCACATTTTGAATAGCAAAGGGCATGGACAGCTATCATGCCCAAGCAGTGCATGCAAATAACCACATTTATGGTCCTGGAGGATGTGCTCTTTGAGACAGAAATCCTGATGAGCATCCCATCTCTGATATTAACTATCTGTGTGACCTTGGACAAGCATCTTTACATTTCTAGGTCTTTGTTTTCTCATCTGTGAAATTAGGAGTTTGGTCTGGATGATCTCTAAGATTACTTTGGACTTTAAAATCATTTGATCATCTGATGGAACACAATGCAAAATAAAAAACAACTACTTTAAACCAAACACTTAATCTGACGGCAATTTTACAAGAAAGGGGTGGTGGTGGTTATGTGCCGTGGAGTCAGAACCGACTCATAGCAACTCTGTACAGGGTTTCCAAGGCTGTAAATCTTTACAGGAGCAGAAAGCCTCATCTTTCTCCAGTGGAACAGCTAGTAGTTTCAAACTGCTGACCTTAAGGTTCACAGCCTGATTCATAATCACTACACTACTAGAGTTCCTTACAAGGAAAGGGAGGGCAGAGAAATCTATTGTGATTCTTTCATTTGTCTTTCTAATTCTAAATTCTTTGTATTCTAAGGTCATTTATCTTTCTGAATGTGCAGAACATCAGACACAACATCAAGACGTGGAACAACTTTTTACGTCTGTCCAACTCAGCTCTCAGCATCCACTGGGGACTTCATGATATCTACCAGCTTTATCAACTTGCTTATAACAATGCCTCTCTGATTACAGAGCAAAACTGCTAACTGCCTGTTGGCCACCAATATTTCCACTCATCTCTACTGACTTCCATCTGCTTCCAGGAGATATAATGGAGAAGCTCACAGACTCACCACCAATCTTAAAGATAGAGCATCCCTCCCTCTGGGCAGATAATCTGATTCTAGAGCCACAAGTACAGCACCTGACTGAAGAAAACACTGCTCTCAGAGGTCAGGTGATGCTTAACCTGGCCACCACAATGTTGCCTGTACCTTGCTCACTTGAGCATCTCAACCAGTTTCATGTTGACCCTGCCAATCTCTCAGGGTTTCTTGCTCAGGCAACGACCTACTTGGCATCTCTTAATTATCCTGCAGATAATGCCAAGGCCAAGTTTTTTATTGACTATATATTACAGCAGGTGAAAAGATCTGGAGTCCTACATGGCTCAAACCAGAGAGCTCTACTGAAGCAATATGAGAACTTTGTTTTTGAGTTCCAGCAGTTGTTTGGTGAGCCCACAAAACAGGTAATGGGCCCTCTGGAGACTGCTAAAGTTGACAAAGGAGATGACCTCTTTCAAGAGTATGCTACTGCCTTCCAACTCCTTGCTCAAAATATGGACTGTAATGAAAATATTCTTAGTGACCAGCTCCAAGAGGGACTAGCTGACCCCATCCAGAATGAAGTGAGTGGTAGAGATATAATGGAAAACCTCCCAGACCTGATCACTCAATGTATTCAGTTGGACAGGAAATGTAGTGACAGGCCCAAACTTCTACAGTCAGAGGCTCAGCTTCCAAGGCTGGCTTCCCCGATCCACCACCAACACTATTCCATTCCCATAGGTCCACCAATCAAGGAAACATCTATACAACTGCGGGGAGGCCAGCTGCCTCTCACACCAGCTAAACGAGTCCACCAGCAAGACAACCAGTTGTGCCTCTACTGCAGCCAGCCTGGCCACTTCACAAAAGCTTGCCTTGCCAAACGTTCACGAGCCCCAGCAAGGACAAATAACCCAACTCACCAGTAAGAGGAGCTCAGGAAGATTGTTTTTCAAATTTATATCCCTCTCACCTCTAGCCTTACTGAATTATATTCTGCACTAACTTTTAAAATACAGGTGGGGCACTCTAGTACTCCTTTACATAGCCACAGACTAATGTGCTTCTGGTAATTGAACAACCAGACCTTGTTCATTAGAAATGACCCCTCACACTAAACCTGAACCTACAAATGATGAAAATAATTCACAGTCATGGTCTGCAATTGGAATTGATCACTCAAGAGTACTGGAATCTTGCAGGCAAAACTCTGTCCACTCTGAACTAATGAAAACAAGTCTGGTAGTGCACTAGGAATCCCATCCCCACCAACAGTTGAATCCGGGTTGAGTTTGTTGGCCCGAGTCTTGTATCTACTGTGCCTAGGATTGGGCACAAGTCTTTCATATATGGAACCCTCATGGATCTATTTTCTAGTAGTTTGTTGGTTTCAACCTCTAGCTAAAGTCTTAACCCACATCCCATATACTGTCCATTCTTTCTTCCTAAGGACTGGATCCTGTTCCTTATAACCAGGGATTTAAACACTGGTTACAGGGAGTTACTTCAAGTTCAACTTCCTGCTGAAAATATGCATTTGCTCCAGATATACTGAATCAGAATCTATATTTAAACAAGATGCCCAGGTGATTCTTATGATGTGGTCCTGGGAATATTGTTAAAATGTAGATTCTGCTTCAGTATATCTGGGTGAGAAAGCCAAATTATCAGCAGGAGGTAAACTAGAATGAATCAGTGCTTTGACTTCAACCCAAACCAACCTTCCTAGAACCACAACCCTGCCACCTTTTCCCACAGCTATGCATTTTATTCCCATCTAATGACATTAATTTGCTCAACATGCTGAACCTCTTAGCTATCAAAAATCCAAGTTGGACATGAGCTTACTATGGCCTTTTTAACACTCAGCTTGGAACTGTTTGTCCCCTTCATAAAGAGCTTTCCCTTCAGGTAGGTACATTACGTTAGTCAAGCCCTACCAATTCCAGCTTACCATTACTCCCCTCTCCCCTAACAATCTTCCTTGAGGGTCTTGAATGTCTCATGGCCAAATAAAGATGGACTAGGATAGTGAGCTCTGACAGATATTTAGTGAGTCGTTGTTGTTAAGGGCAGTTGAGTTGGTTCCAACCGTTAATGACCCTGTATAGGGTTTCCAAGGAGCAGCTGGTGAGCCTGAACCACTGACCTTGTAGTTCAAATGGCTTTACAGTCTGGCACATTAACCCACAGCACCAAGTGGATGAAATTTCCTATCATAATTACCTTGAACAAGGAACCTGGCCATAGGTGCCTCAATGTAGTCACTTTCTAGGATCATTACCCATTTTTGTTCAGCAATACTCTTATGGAACACCTTTGGGGATCCTCGTTTAGCTGAGAATCTTGAAAAATAACAAATATCAGAAAGCTTGGCTGTCTCGTCTGGAAAATATGAGAGTACATACATTAATACTATTGTTGATAAGTGCCATAGAGTTGGTTCCAACTCAGACTCACAGTAACCCTGTATAGGGTTTCCCAGGAGCAGTTGGTGGATTTGAATCACCAACCTTGTCATTCATCTGCGATATGCAGATGATACAACCTTGCTTGCTGAAAGTGAAAAGGACTTAAAACATTTACTGATGAAGATCAAAGAGCACAACCTTATGTATGGATTTCATTTCAAGGTAAAGAAAACAAAAATCCTCACCACTGGACCAATAAACAACATTCTTATCAATGGAGAAAAGATTAAAATTATCAAAGACTTCATTCTTCTTGGATCAACTATCAACACTCATGGAAGCAGCAATCAAGAAATCAAACAACGTATTGCATTAGGCAAATCTGCTGCACAAGACCGTTTTAAAGTGTTGAAGAACAAAGATGTCAGCTTGAGGACTAATGTGTGCCTGACCCAAGCCATGGTATTTTCAATAACCTTATATGCTTCCAAAAGCTGAACAGTGAATAAGGAAGACAGTAGAATAATTGATGCTTTTGATTTATGGTGTTTGAGGAGAATATTGAAAGTGCCATGGGCTGCTAAACACCAATAGATCCTTTTTGGAAGAAGTGCAGCCAGAGTGCTCCCTAGACGCCAAGATGGCCAAACTTCGTCTCTCATACTTCAGACATATTGTCAGGGACCAGTCGCTGGAGAAAGATATCATGTTTGGTAAGGTCGAGGATCAGAGAAAAAGAGGAAGACCCCCAATGAGATGGATTGCCCAAGTGGCAGCATTGGTGGACTCAAGCATGGCAACAGTAGTGTGGTTGGTCCAGGATTGGGCAGTGTTTAATCCTGCTGTGCATAAGGTCACTATAAATCGGTACCGACTCGATGGCATCTAACTACAACAACAACAAAGAACCATGTTTAGACTTAGAAAAGAGATGTTGGCCAGCAGTCCATTTAGCAGGTCCACCTTCTGTAATGGGATGAAGGCACCAGGGTATGCCAATTCATGTCATTAAATATCAAGATCTGCTCTGAATCAGTTCTCTAAAATAATCTGATTACAATTAGTTTCCCATGCACACTTCATTTTGTGATGATAATTTACAAACCAGCAGATGTGATTGTTCTAGCCTACTTGGAAGTTAATTCTTGCTATAAAAATAAAATGGTGTTTGGCTTATACATCAGTTTCTTCTAAGTTTTAATAGAGTCAATCCTCCTGACACTTTTCATCTGTTAATACAATGAAAACTAAAAAAAAGATTCTGACTGGAAATCCAGGAAAACAGTATGAATCATATTGAATCCACTGAAGATTGGCCTTCCTGGGAACCTTGCCTCAACAGTCAGCCTCCTTTTTATCACTTTCATTTGCCTATTGCTGTTAGTTGCTGTTGAGTCAGTACCTAATCATAGCGATCTTATACACAAAAGACGAAACACTGCTGGTCCTGCACAAATATCACAATCGTCGCGACACTTGAACTCATTGCTGCTGCTACTTTATCAATCCGTCTCATTGATGGTTTTCCTATTTTTCACTGACCCTCCACTTTACCAAGCATGATGTCCTTCTCCAGGGACTGGTCCCTCCTAACGATATGTCCAAATTATGAGAGATGAAGTCTGGTCATCCTGGCTTCAAAAGAGGATTATAGCTGGACTTCTTCCAATACAGATTTATTTGTTCTTTTGGCAATCCATGGTACTTTTGATGTACTCCTCCAATACCATAACTGAAATGCATTAATTCTTCTAAGGCCCTCTTTATTCATTGTCCAACTTTCACATGCATATGAGGCTATTGAAAGTACCATGGTTTGGGTCATACACACCTTAGTTCTCAAACTGACATCTTTGCTCTTGAGTACTTTAAAGAGGTCTTGCGCAGAAGATTTGCCTAATGCACTATATAGTTTGATACCTTGACTGCTACTTCCATGAGTGCTGGCGGTTGATCTTAGCTAAATGATGTCTTTGACAACTTCGATCTTTTCTCCTTTTATTGTGATGTTATTTTTGTTTTCTTTACATTGAGGTTCAACCCATACTGAAGGCTGTGGTCTTTGATCTTCATCAGTAAGTACTTTAAGTCTTCTTCACCTGCTTGTTGAAATTGAAAGCACATTTAAAAAGTGACTAATCTGCATATCACGTGTTGTTAATGGGTATTCCTCTAATCCTGATGCTACATTTTTTTTCACATCTTCTAGCTTCTTGGATTATTTGTTCAGCATACAAATTGAATAAATATGATGAAAGAATACGGCCCTGGTGCACACCTTTCCCAATTTTAAACCATGCAGCATCCCCTTGTTCTGTTTGAATGACTGCCTCTTGGTTTATGTACACGTTCATCATGAGCACAATGAAGTGTTCCAGAATATTCATTCTCATTTACCTGTAGTTGTAATAAAATTTCTCAATGGCCATGGTTTTCATTCCCTGAACTTATTCACTAGCACGCTGGTACCTGGTATAAACAATTACTTTTTACAAACTATAACTCAATCTGGCCTAGAGATTATATTCCTTGGGAGGAGATATAACACCTATTTGGACAGAAAAGCTCCTGTAAAGCACATTTAAAAAGTGAGATGTGTATGGTTGGTCTCACTCCCACCACTTCCATTTCCAGGAATTTTATAGCACATAGGGCCCATTGTGTCCTCACTTCTATCCATGTTGGTATAGCAAATAATAACCGTTTTTGGACTCTGGAAGAACCTCTTCCCCACACAATACTCTTTTGCCTTGGACAATGTTGTTGTTTTTAGTGCTATCCAGTCAGTTCCAATTTATAGTGACCAAGCTCTGGTAGAATAGTGGTTATGAATCAGGCTGCGAACCGCAAGTTCAGCAGTTCAAAACTACCAGCTGTTCCATGGGAGAAAGATGAGACTTTCTGCTCCTGTAAAGATTTACAGCCTCGGAAACTCTGTACAGGGTCATTATGAGTCGGAACTGACTCCACGGCACATAACAACAACAACAATGCATGATATAACTAAGCACTGCCCAGTCCTGCAACATCTTCACAATTGTTGTTTTCCTCTGATAATAGTTATCTCTAAAGCAATAAAAGAGTATCTAGATTATACAGAATTTCTATAGGAATCTTGGCAAAATCTAACACTTTATGCCCTTGGGAGGGACCTGGTGTCACATCTTGATAACTCTCTATATTGGTTGCTCTGAAATTGCAGACAGCACTTGGTTAAGAGTATAAGAAAACTTTCATGTAAAGATAGTGTTATGAACCTTCAAAGTCATATTGGGGCAAGAGTCACTGCACACATTTTCATATCAGAAGTCCCAGAAATGAAGTACACCATTTATCAGTGAATAGAACTATCTTGGTTCATGTGTCTTATTACCCTGTCCATGCTATCCAGTCACTGATCACTATGTCGTGGTTGTTGTTAAGTGATGTTGAGTTGGCTCCAATTCATCGTAACCCAATGCACAACAGAATGAAAAATGGCCCAGTTCTGTGCCATCCCCACAATCATTGCTGTATTTGAATTCATTGTTGTAGCTAATGTGCCAATCCGTCTTGCTGAGGGTCTTCATCTTTTTCACAGACGTTTGCAATCATGATGTTTTTCTCCAGGGAATAGGTGCTCCTGAAAACATGTCTGAAGTATGTGAGACAAAGTCTTGACATCCAACTTCAGCTCACTTCCAAGGAACATTCTGGTATACTTACTACAAGACAGATGTGTTCATTCTTCTGGAAGTCCATATTATATTCATTTTTTAAAATCTCCACTACACTTTTCAGCATTTCATGCTGTCAATTATGGGTATCATTTGGTATTGGATTTGATTCTTGGGTCCGTTTTTACCTGTTAGTTTGGTTGGTTGGTTGTGTGCCACTGAGTCTGTTCCAACTCATAGTGACCTTGTATAGGGTTTCCAAGGCTGTGAATTTTTACAGGAGCAGAAAGCTTCATCTTTCTCTTGTGGCACAACTGGTAGATTTGAACTGCTGACCTTGAGATTAGCAGCCAAGCTCATAGTTCATTACACTACCAGGGCTCTTCATTTTTATCTAAGGAGCTCTGGTAGCGTAGTGGTTACGAATCGGGCTGTGAACCTTAAGGTCAGCAGTTCGAAACTACCAGCCACTCCGCGGGAGAAAGATGATGCTTTCTACTCCCGTAAAGATTTACACCCTCGGAAACCCTGTACAGGGTTGCTATGGGTCGGAACTGACTCGACGGCACTTAACAACAACAACATCAGCTTATTAATTTCTAGTATTGACCCTATGTGACTCTCTTACCTATCCACTCCAGTTTAAGCCAGTTTTGACTGTATTCTACCAACTGAACCTGCATTATGTAACCCAGTAGAGGATCATGTAGAATTCAGTCTTCCTTATGCATAGAAGATTCACATCTTTGTGCACAACATGTGACTTTATGGAGAAGAGGGAAATAAAAAAAAATTGTATAAAGTTATACTTGCACCTAACATGATATAAGTAAAATGCATATAACTGAAAATGCGCTGGCCCCATTTACATCTTCTATTTCACAAATGAACAAAGCAAAAATAAGTGACGTATGCATATAAATTAAATATATATATATATATTCATTTCAATGTCCAAAGGGCACATTCTGCAAGCCAGCCTCCTGGCAATAGGCACACAGTCTTACTCATTCCATCTTTCATGCTACTGCCTCTACCACTGTCTCTGTTGTCACCATTTTTCTAGGTAGGGATCTCATATTCTTCTCATGCTATTCCTTATTGATGGTTCTGGGGTCATGTATTCCTGCTTCTGAGATGGCTCCTTTTAAATCTAGCTGAATGGCAAAACTAACCAATACAAGCCTTAGAGTTTACAGTTTGACCATCACAATTAATCCTGCTAACAATTACTCTCAACTGAATAAAATCATATCAGTAACATCCCCCACCTCCTTTCACCAGACTTATCTGAAAAAGAGGAAAACTATTCACTGGGGATTCTACCTTACCCATCTCCTTCTGAATCCTAAGCACACCAATGAATGCCTATAAGCCAGCCATTTCATGCCTTTATAGCCTACGCTTTTAAAATACAATTTTAAAAAAAAGTTTTTATTGTGAATTGAGTGATAGTTTACATGTGAGATCATCGGTTTTACACTCATCGTTTCATTGCAATGATTACAATCTCCTGCATGCATCATTCAACAGTATTTGCGTCTATTCTCTCTGTTTTTATTTTACTTATTTTGGGGGGAGATGTACACAAAAACACTTAAGAATATATAATCATTTAAACTATCAAAGGACACATTCTGCAAGCCTGCTTCCTGTCCACCAGCACTCAGCCTTTCCCGTTCCATGAGTCTAGCGTCCTTCACTGTCTTTCTCTCCATGTCCTCATCTCTGGTGTTGCTGCTTCTCTGGATAGGGTCCCGCATTCCACTTGTGTTTTTCTTCCTTGAAGGGCCTAGGGTCCTCTGTTCCTGGACTGTAAGATTAACTACTCCCCACTTTTTGTTACAAAACTTCTACCTTTACAGTTGTGACAGTCACAATTAGTCATGATAAAAATTACTCACTATTGAATCATAGGAATCTTATCCCCACACAAGAAGGAGGGGGGAAAAAAATCATATCCCCATCTCTTTTCACCAGACCTATCTAGACAAGGTGAAAAATTTTCAGTGGGGATTCTACCTTCCCACACACACTCTGAAACTAAACTCCCTCTTGAAAACTTGTAAGCCAGTCATTTCATGATTTTGTGCATTTATAGGCCCCCTCCCAATTTTAGGTAGCTAATGTCTAAGTTGCCCATCACTATCAACCCTGTATACAGAGGGGATAAGATTGATATTTGATGTTAAGACTCCTTCCCTGTCAGTTGGTATTCTGAGCTACTACATCCATAAGTATAGTTCAAGTTCATCAAATTATAGCAATTTACTATAGTCTACCATTTCTTTCTTTTTTTTTTTGAATGTTACTACACACATGTAGGAGTCTTGGTGTGGCGCTGTGGGCTAATGCATCAGACTGCAAAATCGTTTGAACTGCTAGGTTGGTGGTTCAAGCTCACCAGCTGCTCCTTGGAAACCCTATACAGGGTTGCTATGAGTCAGCTAACAGGTTGCTTGATGGCAGCTAACAACATAACAACAACACACATGTAAGGAATGTTCACAGAAATTTACTTGAAGTTATGTACAAAATACAGTTTGACTCTATGATTGCTCTTTTCTATTATACCTGCGACTACACACTGGTCCTTATATATTTTAAATCTACAGAGCATCCAGAGATGAAGACACAAACACATCAACATTTACATTGAACAGGGCAGAGGACAGTGACCAGATAGGCTCATAAACATATGACTGCTGGTTTCCAATGGAAGAAGGAACACATACACTTTCGATCCTTCCTGTTTGAGAGAAATGGAATATATACAGAATTCATATCTCTATATGCACCACTGTCAACACATTACTAGAAGACATGTAATTTTTTCACAGTTTTAACAGTTACAGTGCTATTCTCAAGTCACAGTACAACTTAGCATGCACTATTTTACAAAAATGTCAAATGCCATGATTGTACAGGGACACCAGTATTGTCTGATTACACAAGTTTCTCTTCTTGGAGGTGAGAGAAGAGGGGCTCACGTTCCCTCCCTCTTCCTGCAGTGCTCATGGTGGGGGTAGTGCTGGACCAGCTGCCCAAACCCCTGACCAACTAACTCAAGAAGAAGGGCAAGTGCTGCTAATTAGATTGTTACAACGTTCAAAGAATAAGTCCCAAATGTGGGAATTGTAGAATGAACATATATAGCCTAGAATTCTGGGATAAAAAGGTATTTTCTAATACTAATAAAAATGTAGTTTTTTAGTAAAAAAAATCAGATTATATTTTTGAAAGATGGGAAATACTCTGCAAATCTATTGGGGGAAATTTAGTGCAGTGAAAAATCAAAAGCACATACTTTCAAGAAAAGGAGGTTTGAAAATCTTTTGGTCTCAATTAATATTGAAGGAACTATACATTAACAATTTATTAAATTAAAATTATAAATTATTTTAAAAATGTGGTTTGCTTAAGCTCACTTTTTAAATACAGAATCTTTGAAGAAAAACATAGGCATACTGAATCTTGGACAAAAAAATATCTTGTGGAGTCACTAGAACAGGTTTTTCAAACACAGACGGGGCACTGGGGCACTTTAACAGGTAAAGAACACTTAGACTCACATACGGCTTTGGGACACTAACAACACTTTCCATAGACCCCTCTGCTGCTGCAGCAGCAGTGTAACATGAAAAATGTAACTGTGGGTTTACAGGGGGCCAGAAGGGATTATTCAATGTCAACTGCAGAAAAGAGGTGCATGTAAAGGTTCGATGGCACATAACATGAAAGTGTGTCTTCTGTTAAATGTATAGCCTGTCATTTTTTATGCCAATTTTTAAATTGCCCATCCCTATCCTGGTGTGGTGCTGTGGGTTAATGGGCTGGACTTCAAAGTCGGTTTGAAGCATAACTGGGCAGTTCAAGCTCACCAGTCACTCCTCAGAAACCCTATACAGATCGCTATGAGTTAGAATTAACTCTATGGCACTTAACAACAACAATAAACACAGTACTCTGAGGAAATAATCATGTTTCTTGATCTGAAGAATCTTCTATTCTGGTTGAAATTTGAGCAACTGCATCTATAAGCAAAAGTCCAGTCCATCAAATTGTAGCTATTTACATTTGCTCACAGTATCAAATCTGGTCAGGTTTGGGTCAGCCATCCAAGCTAGACCAAATGGATACCAGCTGCCAGTTTGGGAGTTCATATACATCTCCCTGTACTTAAGACCAGCTGTCTCCAGGTAGTATATCAGTGCCCATGGACTTAGGAGTTCACACAACTCCCTTAACTTCAAATCAGTCAGCCCTTCTTCTTCTCTTTCTCTCATGTCAAGGTGAATTGGTGCCAATGGAACATGTGCAAGCTCAGTCCATGTCTTCATTGCTGCATTTCCCCACTTCCACTCACAAGGAGACATAGGTGGTTATCAGAGACCTTGACAGTTCCCTTTAACTTTCAGTCCTAGACTTTTCTTAACTTGATATCTCCAAAGCAAACAGCTTGCTTGAAACTCAAAAAGCCAAACAGTCTGCTTGTTTTCTGCATTAATCTCCTATTCTCTCAGCAGTTCTGGGTTGGTCTGAGTGTCTTTTCAAATGTAAAAATCCAAACTGTAAAGGTCTGGGCAAATTCTAACTACCACTTTAGCAAATCAAATCAAGTATAGGATGAATGAAGGCAAGCTTACAAACTCTCTGTAATCAGAATCCCTATCGGGCTTCGAACCGCAAGGTCAGTAGTTCGAAACTACCAGCTGTTCCGTGGGAGAAAGATGAGGCTTTCTGATCCCGTAAAGATTTACAGCCTCAGAAACCCTGCACAGGGTCACTATGAGTCGGCACCGACTCCACAGCACATAACCACCGCAACCACCATTTTATAATAGGCACTAGAACTCAATATCTTAAAGGTAGTCAAATTCATAAACCTTTTAAAAACACTCAAGTTCAATCTTTTCTTCACTATCTGACTAACTCTGGCAGGGTGAATCCAGTAGACCCTGGCACCCTGTCAGCCATCTACTTTAACCAGCATGCCATTTGCTTTACATAACTCCAGAAGCTTCTTATAAGCCCTCAGCTGAAGCATTTTATCTCTTACATTCTTTTCAACCATTGTTGTTGTTGTTGTTAAGTGCCGTCGAGTCAGTTCCAACCCATAGCGACCCTGAATAGGGTTTCCGAGGCTGTAAATCTTTACGGGAACAGAAAGCCTCCTCTTTCTCCCGCGGAGCAGCTGGTAGTTTCGAACGGCTGACATTGCGGTTCGCAGCCCGATTCGTAAACACTACGTGGAAACAAAAACCAAGATAACAATTATAAAAATAAAAAGTTTCTTTTCCTTTGCCTCTTCATTCTTAGGAAGCCTCATGCTTCCATGAGTCCGAAGCCATAGCAATGAATCCTGTTTCTGATGTCAGCAGCTTAAATTAAGTGGAGACTATGTCTGACTTCCTCTAAAAATCAGCCCAAGGCCTATTTCTGTGAAGCAGAAGTAAGACATACCTTCACCCTACAGCCTTCTTTGTTAGTGAAGGCATAGTCAGACTTGAGAACCAATTTAGAAAACTCATCCTTGTGATTTTTGTTTTTCTGGACCCTCACTCTCTCAGTACCTTATGTGTTAGAGTGGGTTTTCTAGAGAAGCAAAACCAGTGAAACTATGCATATATATGGTGGTGGTTGTGTGCTGTGGAGTTGGTTCTGATGAATAGCGGCCCTGTATAGTGGTTCTGAAGCTATCAATGTTTATGGGAGCAGAAAGCCTCATCTTTCTCCAGGGAATGGCTGGTAGTTTCCAACTGCTAACCTTAAATGTCAGCAGCCGGGCTAGTAATCACTATGTTACTATACACACACACACACACACACACACATATGTTGTTGTTAAGTGCCATCAAGTCAGTTCCGACCCATAGCTTTTCTGGGGAGCAGACGGTGAGCTTGAACTGCCAACCTTGCGGTTCAAAATGACTTCACAGTCTAGCACATTAATGCACAGTGCCACATCAGGAATACACACACACACACAATGGTGACTCAAATATTACCTGCCCTCTGGCTGTAGAATTTATTATAAGCAACTTTTAGAATAGACAAGTCATTTTTCAACATAATCACCTTGCTTTTCAGCACACTTTGTCCATCCATCAACAAGCTTCCAGATTCCCTTATTAAAAAATGTTTTAGGCTGAGCTGTGAGGCACAAATGCACTGCTGTCTTCACTTCTTCATCAGAGGTGAATCTTCATCTTCGAAGGGCTGCCTTCAGGTGAAAGCCCAATGGAGCAAGATCAGGACTATAAGGAGGATGCCTTAACAACTCAAAACAAAGGTTTTACAGAATGTCAACACTGTGGGTAGAGGTGTGCAGACATGCATTGCTATGCAAGATCACAATGCCCTTTGGTAGCAGTCTTCTGTGTTTAATCTGAAGTTTAGACTTTAGTTCTTCAGTGGGCATTTCACTGTAATGAGCACTGTTCCTGATAGTGTTCCAATACTGGCCCTTGAGGATCCCAGAAAGAATGTAAGCTTCAATTTTCCAGCTAATGGTTGACTTTTGAACGTTTTCTTGGTTGGGGATTGAGTATGTTTGCATTCTGTACTCTGCTATTTACTCTCAGGCTTGTAGTGATGAATCTGTGTCTCACCACCAGAAATGATTTTTTTTTTTTTTAGAAACTTTCACCTTCCTTTCATTATTGGTCAAATTTTTGTTTGAAGATACCCAAGCGCTTCTGTTTATGCTCTTCTATGAGTTGTTTCGGTATACATCTCCCACAAATATTCCGAAAACCAAGTCTGTCATGGTTTAGTTCATAGACAGAGCCATGGCTGATTCGCTAATGATTTGCCACATAATTCACTGCCACAAATTATCCTACAGAATCCCATCACATGCACACTTAATGTTGTCATCAGCTGTGGACATAGATGTGCATTTTAATATAACCAGAGCGTGTATGATTTTTGACTCACCCTCGTGTGTGTATAAAGAGAAGTTTATATCAAGAATGTGGCTCACAGTTGTAGATGTTTCAAGATCAGATCCAGGAGGAAAGAGAGCAAGCTTTTCCTGCCAAATCCCCAAGGAAACATCCTTTCAATTGACTGGCTGCTCATAGCTAATCATCATAGAGTTAACTATGACTGCTCATAGCCAATCATCATAGGGTTAACTATCAACTGCCAAACCACTGGGAGTCCTGGCCTAGTCAAATTGACACAAAACCCTAATTATCACTCAGGGCCTTCCGGAACACAAAACTTTGACATTTTACTTGTATTTCTAATGAGTTGTGGATAATGCCTTGACACATCTAGAAATAAATGTATACAGTATCTGTAGTATATGATTTGGTAGGCTCTTGTTTGTTGAGACAAGAATCCAATAAGCATTTTCATCACAAAGCTTCTGAATTTTTTAATTCAAAGTTACTGAGTCTTTTTAAATCGCCTTTAAACAGCTTAGTGATGTTTATAATGCTTGCACAATGACAAAGGGGTAACCAGGAATTTGAAGTTTACTGCTAATTGTTATCTGGTATCATCAAGGGAGGAGTCCTGTGCAGCACTGTGGGATAAATTACTGGACCACAAGGTCACTTTGAACTGCAAGGTTGGCAGATCAAACTCAACAGCAGCAACTTGTGAACCAAATACAGGGTCGCTCTGAGTCAGAACCAACTTGACAGCAGTTAACAACAACAAACATCAAGGGAAATCAAGATGAAATAAGAGTTTGATTAATCAGAGGGAGGTTACCCTTTTAAGTTTGAGAACTGCCCCCATTGTATTAACCTCAGAGAATTCCCAGGCCAATACTCCAAAGTTAAGAGCATTTGTTCTCTTTCACATTAGCCATGAAGGTAAATAACAGATATCAAATATCCTATTCATCTTTGTTATCCATGATAATTCTATAATATGTGAGATCTTTTTAAAATATGTTTTCAGCCTGTACCACTTCATGGGCTGATGAGGAACATAGGTTGACTTGTTGTTATTGTTGTTAGGTGCCATCGAGTTGGTACTGACTCATAGCGACTCATAGCAGAACGAAACACTGCCCAATCCTGGGCCAACCTCACTACCATTGCCACACTTGAGTCCATCGGTGCTGCCACTTGTTCAATCCATCTTGTTGGAGGTCTTCCTCTTTTTCTCTGACCCTCCACCCTACCAAAAATGATATCCTTCTCCAGCAACTGGTCCCTCCTGACAATATGTCCGAAGTATGAGAGATGAAGTTTGGCCATCTTGGCCTCCAAGGAGCACTCTGGCTACACGTCTTCCAAAACAGATCTATTCATTCTGTTGGCAGCCCATGGCACTTTCAATATTCTCCTCCAACATCATAACTCAAAAGCATCAATTCTTCTACGGTCTTCCTTATTCACTGTTCAGCTTTTGCATGCATATGAGGTTATTGAAAATACCATGGCTTCGGTCAGGTTGACTACCTTCAATTAAATCAGACTTTCCCTTACTTGTGTTAACCTCACCTCTGTATTGCCCTCCACATTCAGTTGTTCCAGGTTCTGGAGGAAAATCTGCGTTGACACTGATTGCCTTATACATGATGTGAAAGACTTCCAATAATAACAGTTACAGAGCACTTACTATGTGCCAAGAGCTACATTGACCAGTTTATGTGTATAATCCTCACAATAGCTCTATAGGAAAGCACTTTTAGTTTTTCCATTTTAGAGGTGACAAAAATAAATAAATAATGAACTCCTAGGAGCT
Organism: Chrysochloris asiatica; assembly: GCF_000296735.1. Classification (NCBI taxonomy): domain Eukaryota; kingdom Metazoa; phylum Chordata; class Mammalia; order Afrosoricida; family Chrysochloridae; genus Chrysochloris; species Chrysochloris asiatica. Next base: position 4,678,391 of record NW_006408749.1, read on the forward strand.
CTGGTAGCGTAATGATTATGAATCGGGCTGCAAACCTTAAGGTCAGCAGTTCGAAACTACCAGCTGTTCCATGGGAGAAAGATGAGACCTCTGCTCCCGTAAAGATTTACAGCCTTGGAAAACCCTATACAGGGTCGTTATGAGTCGATTCTGACTCCACAGCACATAACCACCATGTTGCTGGAGCAGAAAGCCTTATATTTCTCCCGTGGAACAACTGGTAGTTTCGAACTGCTGACCTTGTGGTTCGCAGCCCAATTCATAACCAGTACGCTATCAGAGTCCCTTAGTATAATATAATATAAACTTACTATTCCATAAAATTCCTATTTAGTCTTTCCAGTTTCATCCTATAAACAAAGGCAAATAAAAAATTATTACTACTAGCATGCCAGTTCATACATGTATGGGTTTATTCCAAAATAAAATAAATAAATAAAGTTTAAACATGGCTCTGCCATAAGTGGATGGTGTCAGACAACTTTTCTCAGTAATACACTTGTCTTATACTCGATGTAGTTGTTAGGTGCTGTCAGGTCGGTTGTGACTCATAGCTACCCTACGCAAAACAGAACAAAACATTGCCCAGTCCTGAACCATCACCACAATTTTTATGCTTGAACCCATTGCTGATGCACCAATGTCAATCCATCTCATTGGGTGTCTTTCTCTTTATCTACGACTCTCGACTTTACCAAGCATTATGTCCTTCTCCAAGGACTGGTCTCAAAAAATATCATGTACAAAGTATGAGAGACTAAGTCTCATCATGCTGGCTTCTAAGGAGTATTCTGTCTATATTTCTTTCAGCACAGATTTGTTTGCTCTTCTGGAAGTCCATGATATTTTTAATATTCTTCTCCAACACCATAACTAAAATGTGTCAATTCCTCTATGTGCTTCTTTATTCATTGTCCCACTTTCATATACATATGAAGTTACCAAAAGGCAGATAGTTTTCTTACTAGCTAAGCTTAATCTACTTTTTTGGTTTTAAGAAGACTTTGGGGGGGATATTTTTGGTTCAAGATTTAAAAATTACCTCAAGGCAATCATTTCAGGGTTCATCTAGCCCCTATGGCTCCAGAAAGTCTGGTGTCCACATGAATTTGAGATTTTTTTCTGCATTTGCCCCTATTTGATGGATATTCTACTATAAAATCTTTGATTAAAATGTGCAGTAATGGTAGTGGAGCACCATACAGTTCGAGTCTCATGGCAAAGGAGGCAGTTGTTCATGGAGGCAATTAGCCATACATTCCATTTCCTCTTCCCATTCTTAACTCTCTTTCATCTGTTGCTTCAAGTAAAAACCAATTATTGTGCCTTGTATGGTCTCTTGCAAGCTTTCAATACCCCATACATTGTTTAATCAGTTAGGAAGTAGAACAGAAGAACTAAAGATGTAATTAGGTTAATTAACAGGGGTTTCCAATGAAACTATGATCCAAAACATCCAAGCCAAGAAGCCAAATTCCATGAAGTGTTTGGTTGTACATAAATAGCCTAAGCAGCCACTCTGTCTTTTTTGTTGTTATTGTTGTAAACATGTCTATCACACAACTTTTACCAATTCAACTTTTTACAAATATACAACTTATTGACAGCACTTACAATAATTGGCTATACAACCCTACATTTAACAATGTATTTTCTCCATCACTTTGAACCAAAATTCAGTACTTAAAAAATAACCTCTACTTTCCCTCTTCCTTTTCCCCTGGTAACTTCTAATAAAGATTGGTGTCTATGTGTTTGCTTGTTCTTGTTCTTGTTTTTTTGTATAAGTGAGGCCATATAATATTTATCCTTCTGTATTGTATGGTTTTAGAAAGACTTTAGGGTACATATTTAGTTTAAAGTTTATACGTTATCTCAGGGCAATAGTTTCAGGGATTCACCCTATTTTCATGAATCCAGAAATTCTGTGTTCCATGAGAATTTCTATAGTTCGCCCCTTTGATTCACCCATTAGGGGTGAATTAATTAAATGTTTGACCAAATATGTTGTTGTTGTTAAATATAACAGACTAATTTTTAAGTTGATAATTTTGTATGACCCATGATTGATGAAATAAATTGTGTCAGAAAAAAAGTGTCCCCACCCCCACCTTCAGCCTGAAGGTACTCAGCAAACCTAGCTCCTTCACCTAAGTGCCTGGAGGCAGCACACACTACAAGCAAGCCTCCAGCCCAAAGTCATTCAGCTTTTCTTGCTCTGTGGGCTGGGAAGCGCTGACTTTTGGCTCTGCTGCTTGGCTCTGCTGCTGCTACTCCTCCTATGTAACAGCTTTATGTTCCTGGGTCAAGGAAGTCAATGCAAAGAATCTACAAAGATGTCAGAGTCCATAGAACATGCTCTTCTCCTGACTCTTCTTTGATGGCAGTGAGATCCCTCATTCCTGCTTGTGAGCGGGCTCAATTTAAATCCACATTAGAGTTCCGAGTTTTGACTATTGCAATTATCTCTGTTAGCATCTACAGCTGAATTATGTCAGTCTACCAACATCTTCTTTCACCTATTTCTTACTCAGACCTATCAGGAAAAGAGCTGTTTAGTTGGAATTACAAACAAAAGGTTACAAGAAGCATAGGAAATGATTCACTAGTCCACAATTACTATCATTCAACTTTTGTCAATTCAACTTCTTACTTATCTACAACAGTTACACATCAATCAGCTGTGCAACCCTGCCCTTAATCGACATAAACTTTCCATCACTTTAAACAGAAACTCAGTATTCCACCCTTCCTACTCCACCCTCAATTCTTCCTCTTAATGGTGGTGGTGGTAGTAACCCACCAAGTTGATTTCAACTCATAGTAACCCTGTATAGGGTTTCAGAGGCTGAAAATCTGTATGGAAGCAGAAAACCTCATCTTTCTCCCAAGGAGTTACTGGTAGATTTGAACTACTGACCTTGTGCTTAGCAGCCCCGCTCATATTCTGCTAGGCTACCAAGACTCCTTCCTGGTCCTAGTTACCACTAGTAAACTTTGGTCTCTATTAATTGACCTGTTCTTGCATTTTATATACAAAGGAGGTCATATAACATTTCTTCTTTTGTGGTTGACTTATTTCATTCAGCATAATGTCTTTAAGCTCCATGAATATTATAGCATGTATCATAACTCCATTTCATTTACTGGTTGAGTAGTAGTATTTCATTGTATGTATGTACTACATTTTGCTTGAAGAAGATACTATGAAACTTACTCTTGAAAATAAAGTAGCTAAAAGGAATGAAAAATAGTGACATAAAAGAGCCAAACAGAAAATTCCCAAGGGCAGTTTGAAAAGAAAAAGTAAAGAATTATTATGTAATGTGTAAAGACCTTGAGTTAGAAAACCAAAAGGGAAGAACATTCTCCACATCTCTCAAGCAGAAATAACTGAAGAAAAAAATTCAAGCTTCAGGTTGCAAAATTAAAGGATTCTATTAATAGATGGTAGACGAGGCAGACGTGTAGTAAGGGGCTCCATCAATAAAAACACGGAATATTGGACCAAGCAGGCTCAGAGGATGGTGCTGGAACTCTGAAACACATATAAAGGAATATTTGGAGGATTGGAGGGCTTACAGCTAGGGGAATTTGTAGGAGAATCAAGAAATCCATTGTTTTCTAATTTAAGATGCTCAGTTATTCCCGGAGCCACCATCTTGTTAGAGAACATCTTGATTGTATCAGGATTGATATCAAAACTTAAAGTGACAGTTTCTACATAAAATCAAATGGCCACCACTTGTCTGTCTGTCTTGCTGTGGTGGCTTGAGTTGCTGTGTTTCTGAGGGCTATGCCACCAGTATTTTAAATAACCAACAGGGTCACCTATGGTGGACAGGTTTCAGATGAGCTTCCAGAAAAAGGCACTCTAGGAAGAAAGAGTGAAGAATGACTTCTGAATCGTTAGTCACTGAAAATCTTATGAATAGCAGAGAAACACGGTCAGATACAGTGCCAGAAAATGAGCCTCTCAGGTTGGAAGGCACTAAAAATGCGACTGGGGAAGAGATGCCTCCTCAAAGTAGAGTTAACCATGATGACGTAAATGGAGTTAAACTTGTGGGAGAAAAGCCCATAGAACCTTCATTTGCTGATGGGGCACAACTCAAAATGAAGAGAAACAGCTGTAATATCCATTGAAAATTAGAACACGGAATATGCGAAGTATGAATCTGGGAAAACTAGAAGTTGTCAAAAATGTAATGGAACGCATCAACATTGATTGATATCTTAGGCATTAGTGAGCTGAAATGGACTGGTATTGGCCATTTTAAATCTGACAACCACATGGTTTACTATGCAAGGAATGACAAATTGTAAAGGAATGGTGTTGCATTCATCGTCAAAAAGAACATATCCAGATCAGTCATGAGGTACAATGCTGTAAGTGATAGGATAATATCCATGCACCAAAGGGAAGCCTAGTTAATACCACTATT
>NW_006408749.1:4683406-4685072 GCF_000296735.1 Chrysochloris asiatica
AGAAGACAAGAAAGAAGGAAAAGGTCAAAATGGATGTCAGAAGAGACTCTGAAACTTGATCTTCAGCATAGAGATGCTAAAGCAAATGGAAGAAATGAGGAGGTCCAAGAGCTGAACAGAAACTTTCAAACATCAGCTCGAGAGGATAAAATCAAATATAATAATAAAATATGCAAAGATTTGGAATCAGAAAACCAAAATGGAAGAACACAGTCAGCATTTCTCAAGCTGGGGAAACTGAAGAAAAAATTCAAGCCTTGACTTTCATTATTGAAAGATTCTCTGGGCAAATTATCGAAAGATGCAGAATGCATCAAGAGAAGATGGAAGGACAGTATGCTGTCTGTAAGAGACAAATCTCACACACAGAGACAAAAACAGATTAAAAGTCAAAGGATGGGAAAAAAATATACCAAGCTAAATGCAATAAAAAGCAAACTGGAGAGGCAGCACTAATCTCTGATAAAATAAACTTTAAGGCAAAAAACAGCATAATAGATAAAGAAGGACATTATCTCATGATTAAAGGGACATTTGAACAATATGAAATAACCATAATAAATATCTATGCTCCCAATGAAAGAGCTCCAAAATATATAAAACAAACTCTAATTGATTTGAAAAAAGAAATAGATGAATCTACAATAATAGTGGGTGCTTTTAATACACTGCTTTAAAAAATGGATAGAAAAACCAGAAAGAAACTTGACAAAGACACAGAAGAACTCAACAACACAATCAGCCAACTGGAACTCATAGATGTGTACAGAGCATTCAACCCAAAACTGCACAATACACATTCTTCTCCAATGCACATGGAACATTCTCAAGAATAAACCATGTTTTAGGCCACAGAACAAAGCTCCATAAATTTACAAATATCAAAATACTACAAAGCATCTTCTCAGACCACGATGCTATCAAATTAGAAATCAACAATAGGAAGCCCAAGGAAATCAAGTCAATTACATGGAAACTGAATAACACCCTGCTGAAAAGGGACTGGGTAGTAGAAGAAATTAAACGTGAATTTGCAAAGTTTCTAGAAATAAATGAGTATGAAAACACAACATACCAAAATCTTTGGGACACGGCCAAAGCGGTGCTGAGAGGACAATTTATTGCAATAAATGCACACATCCAAACAGAAGAAAGAACCAAAATAACACAGCATCTACAACAATTTGAAACAGACCAACAGAGGGTATCCACAGCCACCAAAAGAAAATAAATAATAAAGATTAGAGCAGAAATAAATGAGATAGAAAACAGAAAAACTATAGAAACAATCAACAGGATAAGTAGCTGGCTCTTTGAAAGAATTAACAAATTACAATTGCCACCTAAAGGATGAAATAACTAGGAATAAATGTAACCAGAGAAACAAAGGACTTATACAAAGAAAACTACAAAACACTACGACAAGAAACCAAAAGAGACTTACAAAAATGGAAAAATGTACCATGCTTGTGGATAGGAAGACTTAACATTGTAAAAATGTCAATAATGTCCAAAGCAAATTACACATATAATGCGATCCCAATCCAGATTCCAAAGACATTCTTCAAAGAGATGGAAAAAACAATTACAAACTTTATATAGAAAGGAAAGAGACCCAGGATAAGCAAAGCACTGCTTAAGAATAAGGTTGGAGGCCTGTCACTTC
>NW_006408749.1:4685898-4687859 GCF_000296735.1 Chrysochloris asiatica
ACTAACCATTAGAGAGATGCAAATCAAAACAACAATGAGATATCATCTCACACCAACAATAACAGCAAAGATAAAAAATGTAGAGGACAATAAATGCTGGTGGGGATGTACAGAGACTGGGACACTACTGCATTGCTAGTGGGACTGCAAAATGGTCCAACCTCTCTGAAAAACAATTTCCTCAGAAGATTGAAAATAGAAATACCTTATGATCTAGCAATTCCTCTACTTGGTATTTACCCACAAGAAAAATGAGCCACAACATGAGAAGATATATGCACACCAATGTTCATAGCAGCACTATTAACAAAAGCAAAAAGATGGCGATAGCCAAAGTGCCCATCAAGTGAAGAATGGATAAACAAACTGTGGTACATACAAACAATGGAGTATTATGCTGCCTTGAAGAATAACAAGGAAGCTGCAAGCTACCGTATAACATGGATGAACCTTGAGGACATTATGTTGAGTGAAATTAGTCAGTCACAAAAAGAGAAATACTGAATCAGACCACTACTGTAAAAGACTAAGAAAAAGAACCCATACTAAAGGGGGGTGGGGGGAATTATTTGTTGATTGCTGGGATGTTGGGGGTGGGTGAAGGGAGGGAGGGGAAGGTTTAGCACAGGGCAAGGATTAGACACAGGAAAATTTGGGTGCTGGGGAGGGGGGCAATATACAAGAAGGGAGAGGGGAATGGAAGAACAAAGTAGATGGGAAAACAATTAGGCAGGTTTGAATGGGCTAAGTGGGACAGAAGTAAAGAATGATGTATGCACAACCTTGGAACTACAGGACTCTGGGATACAGAGATAGAGACATGGTTGGAATGGGGAAAAGGGGGGAATAATGCTAAGATGCTTGGCTGTCTTTTGAATCTTGGTTTTCCTTGCATTATATTATAAAATAGACACTGGAAGCGGAGATAAAGGAATAGCCAGAAACATTGCCATAGAAAGCTTGTAAGTCCGTCTTCTGCCTATAACTGATTGGAATACCTAAAATGGGGCTACAACGTGCCCAGTGAAGAAGGCTTCCTGCAGAACCTCTGCAATACATAGACTATAGGTAGATGCCTTAACCACATCCAGATCTCCAGAGATGGGAAATTTCCACTTGAAAAGATGAGCAGACCAGCCTAGAATGGCTGGAAGAACAGAAGATACTTCTTGAAAGAAAGACCTACAGGAAAAATACAAACAATAGACGCAGACGGACTGTTACTACAAGAACAAACAAGTTGCTTGCCTAGTAAACATCAACGCAAGTGGTCAGGTCCCCTCAGTGCAAACCCCCTTCCAAGACTAAGACTCAATGGGAATACACACTCTGATTGATGACCACGCTCCTCACCGATTAGGGGAAGTGAGGGAAAAACAGCGATGAAGGGGCAAGCTAAGCCCTACTATGTGGAGAGTGAAGCATTCAGCTGATAAAAAGAGAGGGCATATGCCCAAGAACACCCACACTTGCAGATAATACCCACTTGATAAACTTGACCTACACCTATGGATGCAGTAGCTCAAAAGAGGGAACGAATCCTTACAGCAAGAATCATTCCCACCCCCTCCACACACAGAGCAGACAGGGATGAGCAACTTGGATATTGGCTACCCAAAATGGGAGGCGGGGGACTACAAAGGCAAGAAGTGACTGGCTTACAAGCTTTCAAGAGGGAACCTAGAGCCAGGGGGCCTGGAGGAAGGCAGAATCTCCACTGTGTAAGTATCCAATCTCTCTAGGTGGAGTTGATGAAATGAAATGTAGATGAGTCTATTGAGATACAATAGTGAATAATTGTTATCAGAACTGATTGTGAGGGTTGGAAATGTAAAGGTAGACCTTTTATAGCAAGGAAGGGAGTGATTAACTTTCCAGTCTAGGAGCAGAGGTCCCTAGGACCATCAATGGAGAAGATCCGAGAGCAGAACCTTACCCAGAGAAGCAGTGATGCCTGAGAT
>NW_006408749.1:4688470-4692810 GCF_000296735.1 Chrysochloris asiatica
TTTCAGTCTAGGAGTGGAGGTCCCTGGGACCATCAAGGGAGAAGAGCAGAGAGCAGGACCCTACCCAGAGAAGCAGTGATGCCTGAAATGGAGGCAGAGATGATGACATGGAGCGATGGAGCAGCTGGAGACTTTAGATCCAGAGAGGGACTGTGTGCTGAAGACCTGGGGGGTAAGGGGGAGGGATTACAGGGTATACCCTTTGGTTGCTTGATGATGCATGGACGGGATTGTAACCATGGCAATGAGACGATATACGATATAATGAATGTAAAACTTATGTTCTCCCATGTAAACTATCACATAATTCACAATAAAACATTTAAGAAAAAAAAAAAAAGTGAGAATGTTGAGAGGTTGTCTCATATAGTTTGGACATGTTATCTGGAGGGACCAGTCTCTGGAGTAGGACATTATGTTTGGTAAAGTATAGTATCAGCAAAACACAGGAAGACTCTCAATAAGATGGATTGATATAGTGACTTCAACAATGGGCTGAAACATAGCAACAATTGAGTATAGCACAGTGCTCAGTGTTTTGTTCTGTTGTACATAGGATCTCTATGATTCAGAACCAACTTGATAGCTCCTTAAAACAACAATAACTGAGAGAAGAGTATTATGGATTATTCCTTCAAGGCTGCAATTCTTTCCTGAGTTGAAATTGATGTCATGAAAACTCATTACCCTAAAACTTAAGTTTGAATTTATTTTTTTAAAGTTTTGTTGTTGTTGTTAAGTACCATGGAGTCAGTTCGACTCATAGTGACCCTGCACAGGGTTTCCGAGGCTGCAAATCTTTATGGGAGCAGAAAGCCTCATCTTTCTCTCTCAGAAGAGCTGGTAGTTTCGAACTGCCGACCTTGAAGTTAGCAGCCCGATTTGTAACCACTAAGCTACCAGAGCTCTTTATTTTTAAAATGGAGGTTGGTGGTTATGTGCCATGGAGTTGGTTCCGACTCATAGCAACCCTGTACAGGGTTTCCGAGGCTGTAAATCTTTACGGGAGCAGAAAGCTTCATCTTTCTCCCGCAGAACAGCTGGTAGTTTCGAACTGCTGACCTTGAGATTCGCACCCAGATTCGTAACCACTAGTCATCCTTAAATCTACACTGAAAGTTTCTAATTTTGTCTCAATTGTTACACACAATTTACAAGCTCAAGAGAAGCAAAGTCTATTGTTTTTAACCTATATTTTACCCTTTCCACTGTTTTTTCTACTTTATGTTGCAAGGTTTCGTCTTTCATAATTTCCTTTCCTTTTCAAGAATTTCCTTTAGCAACAAGTTTTATTAGTTTTTCTACAGCTGAGAATGCCATTATCGCCTTCTCATTCTTGAAGGATATTTTCACTGGATATGAGGTTTGTGGTTGACTTGTGTTTTTTTTTTCTTCAGTACTTTAAAAATCTTGGTTCATGGCTGGGGACTCTAGACTCAAGAAGTAAGAGGGACTGTGTACCGGTGACCGGGGGGGGGGGGGTGGGGGGGCGGCAGGCTTTCAGGAAATGCCCTTTGGTTGTTTGAATAATTATATATTCCTGAGTGCTTCGGTGTACATCCAAATACAAAAAAAAAAGTGAAAACAAAACAAAACAAACAAACAAAAAAAAACAGAGGGAATCGAAGCAAATGCTGATGAATGATGATGCATGGAGGGGATTGTAGTCATTGAATTGAAACAAAAACAATAGGATGAGTGTAACGCTGATGTTCTCCCATGTAAACTTTCACTCAATTCACAATATAAACTTAAAAAAAAGAAAAAGGAAAGCGACTGGAGGAACTTAATACTATGGCCCTTTTCCACCTTTTAGGTCTAGAAAGGAATTCATCTTCATGACCCAATTTTTAGCAAATCAGTAGATAGTTATATAGAGGGAACAACTCCAGTAAGATATGTTCAGAATGGAATGCTCAAATCATTCAAAATAAAAAGGGCAACATTGACCTAAGGACAAATTTGAGAAGGGATGGAAAGGTCGTTGGAATGCATATAACAATCACAAGGAGGAAGCAAAATAACTGTTGTTGCATGGAGGGGATTGCAATCATTGAGATGAAATGAAGTGTATCATTTCTTGAATGTAAAACTGATGATCTTGTATGTAAACCTTCACTCAATTCACAATAGAAAGTAAAACAAAACAAACAAAAAAAATCAGTCTTGCCCTGACCTCCATAATTCCTGATGAGAAATCCATTGTCATTTGAATTGCTTTTATACCTTACGTTTCTTCTTTGCCATGTTCAGTATTTTTCCCCAGATTTTAGAAGTTTGATTGTTTCTTGATGTGGGTTTATTTTGAGTTTATTATGTTTAGGGATTGCTCAGCTTCTTGAATCTCTTTATATCATTACTAAATTTGGAAAAGTTTCAAACTTTGAAAATTATTCTTCCTTGACACTTTCTCCTCGTTTAACAGAACCCTGATGATTAGGATGTTAGATCATTTATTATAGTCCATCAGGTCCTTAAGACCCTATTATCTTATTTGTTAATTTATTATATCTCTGTTGTTCTACCTTCTGGTGATTAATGTTTTCTTCTGTCCTCTTCATACTGTTGATGACCCCTTCCATTGAGTTGCTATATTTTTTTCATTCTAAAATTTTGATTAGAGTCTTCTTATAGCTTCTGTTTCTTTGTTGATACTTTGTTTCTTTTTCTTTTTTTTTTGGCTGGATAGTGTACTTTCTTGATGGTACATGACAAGACTGGGCTCTCTAAACCCCTCCCCTTCTCCAGGGGGTCTGGATGGAAACTGAGTATGAGAGTTTCTCAGTGTGTAGGGGGATTAAAGTTGAGGTAAGGACTCCCAGCAGCTGAGGGCCTCTCTCTTCCTCTAGTGCTGTTGCTGGGGCTGGTGGTCCAGGGAGCTCTTATTCTTTGGAGGCCATGTGGACCATAAGATCCACCACCCTGTTGCTATAGCCAAAATTCATTTTCATACCAGGAAATGAGTTTGACAAAGTGGTCGTTGAGGGCAATGCCAGCCCCAGCATCAAAGTGGAAGAATGGGTGTCACTGTTTAAGTCACAGGAGACGACCTGGTCTTCGGTGTAACCCAGGATGCCTTTTAGGGGTCCATCTGACACCTGCTTCACCACCTTCTTGATGTCATCATATTTGGCAGTTTTCTCCAGGCAGCAGGTCAGGTCCACAACAGACACGTTAGGAGTGGGGACATGGAAGGCCATGCCGGTGAGTTTCCCATTCAGGTCAGTGATGACCTTGTCCACACCTTTAGCAGCACTGGTAAATGCAGGGGTGATATTCTGGGCAGCTCCACAGCCATCAAGCCACAATTTCCCAGAGGGACCATCCACAGTCTTCTGGGTGGCAGTGATGGCATGGACTGTGGTCATGAGTCCCTCCCTCCACGATGCCAAAATTGTCATGGATGACCTTGGCCAGGGGGGCCAAACAATTGGTGGCACAGGAGGCATTCATTGCTGACAATCTTGAGGGAGTTGTCATACTTCCTCTGGTTCACGCCCATCACAAACATGGGGGCATCAGCAGAAGGACCAGAGATGATTACCCTTTTGGCACCACCCTTCAAGTGAGCCCCAGCATTTTCCAAGCTTGTGAAGGCTCTGGTGGACTCTACATCATATTCAGCACCAGCATCACCCCACTTGATGTTGGCGGGATCTTGCTCCTGGAAGATAGAGAAGGGCTTCCCATTGATGATAAGTTTCTCATTCTCAGCCTTGACAGTGCCATTGAACTTGCCATGGGTGGAATCATACTGGAACATATAGACCATGTAGTTGAGGTCAATGAAGGGGTCATTGATGGCAACAACTACTTTGCCAGAGTTAACAGCAGCCCTGGTGAGCAGGCGCCCAATACAGCCAAATCCATTGACTCCGACCTTCACCATCTTGTCTCAGGAATGCAGCTGGTACTGCAAGAGAAGCTACAGCTGCCTGTCGAACGGGGAGGAGCAGAGAGCCTGTTATTTCTATTTTTTATGTTTCAGATATGCTTGTAAGTGATGACTGATGCATTTTATGGTGTCTACTTTAACTTCCTTGACTGATCATTCTAACCTTGTTTTCTTGTATTGGCATCTCAGTCTTTTTCATTCAGTATTAGAATTCCTTTGATCTTGCTATGATCAATGAATTTTAAAATTGTTTCCCAGATCTTTTGGGCTATGAATCCTCTGTCAGTTTGTCATGCTGTGGTGGCTTTTGTGCTGCTGTGGTGCTGGAAGCTATGCTATCAGCATTTAAATACAGCAGGGTCACCCATGGTAAAAAGGTTTGCGTTGAAATACCAAACAGGCAGACTAGGATAAAGGAAGGGCAGACTAATTCTGATGGTTAGCA
>NW_006408749.1:4692910-4698284 GCF_000296735.1 Chrysochloris asiatica
AATGTCAAGAAAACAAAAATCCTCACCACTGGACCAATAAACAACATTCTTATCAATGGAGAAAAGATTGAAGTTGTCAAGGACTTCATTCTTCACGGAAGCAGCAGTCAAGAGATCAGACGACGTATTGCATTAGGCAAATCTGCTTCCCAGGAACTTTTTAAAGTGTTGAAGAGCAAAGATGTCAGCTTGAGGACTAAGGTGCGCCTGACCCACATCATGATATTTTCAATAACCTCATATGGATGCGAAAGCTGGACAGTGAATAAGGAAGATCGCAGAATAATTGATGCCTTTGAATTATGGTGTTGGAGGAGAATATTGAAAGTGCCATGGGCTGCCAAAAGAACCAATAGATATGGTTTGGAAGAAGTGTATCCAGAGGCTCCTTAGAGGCCAAGATGGCCAAACTTTGTCTCTCATACTTTGGACATATTTTCAGGAGGGAACAGTCGCTAGAGAAGGATATCATGCTTGGTAAGTTGGCAGGTCAGAGAAAAAGAGGAAGACCCTCAAAGAGATGGATTGGCCAGGTTGCAGCATTGATGGACTCAAGTATGACAGCGGTAGTGAGGTTGGCCCAGAATCGGACATTGTTTCATTCTGCTGTGCATGGGGTCGCTATGAGTCAATTCTGACTCGATGGCACCTAACAGCAACAACAATAAATTAATAGAATGTGAAACACAATGGCTCAGTAGTATAAACACTGGACTCCAAATAACAAGATCTCTGGTCTGAGTCCACCAGTCTCTCCAGGACAAAGATAAGGCTTTCTGCTCTTAGAAAGATTAAGAGCCTTGGAAATGCTGTATAGGACCACTGTGACTCAGAATAGACTCCATGGCACTTAACAACAATAATGGGAAAAATATTGAAAGTTTCAGAAAACATCAACAGAAGGTGGAATGAATACACAGAGACCCTGGACAAAAAAGAACTGGTTGACATTCAACCATTTCAAGAAGTAGTCTGTGATCAAGAATAAATGGTTTTGAAGGAAGAATTCCAAGCTACATTGAAGGCATCGACTTAAAACAAAGCCCGGGAATGGACAGAATACAAATTGAAATGTTTCAACAAATGTATGCTGCACTGGAATCATTCAGTAGTCTATGGCAATAAATTTGGAAGATAATTACCTGGCCAATAAATTGGAAGAGTCCCATATGTGTGTCTATTCCAAAGAAAGGTGAGTCAACAGAATGTGGAACTTATCGAACAATATCATTAATATCACATGAAAATAAGAGTTTGCAGAAGATAATTTAAAATAGTTGCAGCAGTACATCTATAAGAATCTCATCTATAAGAATCTGCCAGAAGTTCAAGCTGGATTCTGAAGAAGACATGCAACTATGGATTTCATTGCTGATGCCAGATAGTTCTTGGCTGATAGCAGAGAATACCAGAAAGCTGTTTACCTGTTTTATTGACTATGAGAAGGCATTTGACTTTGTGGATCATAACAAATGATGGTTAACATTGTGAAGAATGGAAATTTCAGAATTTTCACTGAATTTTTCTCATGTGGAACCTCTACACAAATCAAGAGTCACAGAATAAGGGGACACTGCGTGGTTTAAAATAAGGAAACGTCTGTGTCTGGGTTGTATCCTTTTGTCATACTTACCAATGTGTATGCTGAGCAAATAATCCAAGATGCTGAACTATTATGAAGAATAACATGGCATAGTAACAATCTGCAATATGCAGATGACACAACCTTGCTTACTGGAAGTGAGGAGAACTTGAAGTACTTACTGGTGAAGATCAAAGATTACAACTTTCAGTATGGACTACAACTCAATGTACAGAAAAAAGAATACTCACAACTGGACAAATAGACAACATCATGATAAATGGAGAAAGGGTTGAGGTCAAGGATTTATTTTATTTTGATGCACAATCAATGTTCATAGAAAAATCAGTAAATAAATCAAATGACATATTGCATTAGGGTATATCTTCTGCAAAAGACCTCTTTGAAGTTTCAAAAAGCCTTCATACCACTTGGAGAACTAAGGTACATCTTACACATGCCAAGGTATTTTCAATTGCTTCATATGCATGTGAAAGCTGGACAATTAATAAAGAAGACCAGAGAAGAATTGATGCATTTGAATTATGGTGTTGACAAACAACATTTTGAAATTACCAAGGACTGCCAGTAGAACAAACAAATCTGGCTTGGTGAAAGTACAGTCAGCATGCTTTTTAGAATAGAGGATGGTGCGATTTTATCTCACATATTTTGTCCATGTTGTTAGGAGGGTCCAGTCCCTATAAAAGGATATCATGCTTGGTAAAAGAGAGGTCCTAGGAAAAAGAGAAAGAACATCAAAAGATGGACTGATAGAGTGGCTGCAGCAATGGATTCAAAATAGCAATGATTGTGAGGATGGTGCAGGATTGGACAATATTTCATTCTGTTGTACATAGAGATTTTATGCACTAGAACTCACTCAGTTGCACCTAACAACAGCGACAACCATATTTTATCTATTCATTCATTAATGGATATTTACATTGTTTCTACCTTTGGGCTATTGTGAATAGTACTACAATGAACATTGTTGTTGTTAAGTGACGTCGAGTTGGTTCCGACCCATAGCGACCCTGTACAGGGTTTCTGAGGGTGTAAATCCTTACGGGAGTAGAAAGCCTCATCTTTCTCCAACGGAACGGCTGGTAGTTTCGAACCACTGACCTTAAGGTTCGCAGCCCGATTCGTAACCACTACGCTATGGTGTAGAACAATTTGATTATTTGCTTTCCAAGTCTTTTGGGTATATACCTAGGAGTGGAATTACTGAGTCATTTGATCATTGCCAAAATTCATTTTGCTTGGATCCACAATCAACAATTATGGAAACAGCAGCCAAGAAATCAAACTTTGTATTGCATTATGCAAATTTACTGTACAAAACCTCTTTAAAGTGTTCAAGAGAAAAGATTGTTTGAGGACTAAAGTGTGCCTGGCAGGAATCACGGTATTTTCAATAAACTTTTACTGTAGTGATTGTGCAGTGCCTGTTAACTGCAGGTTCAGTAGTTAGAATCTACCAGCTGCTCCACAGGAGAAAGATGAGGCTTTCTGCTCCCGTAAAGATTTACTGCCTTGGGAACCCTATACAGGGTCACTGTGAGTCTGAACCGACTCTATGGCACACCACCACTATATGAATGTGAAAGTGGGGAAATAAACAAGGAAGACCATAGATAGAATAATTCATGATTTGAGTTATGGTGTTGGAGAAGAATATTGAAAGTACCAAGGACTACCATATTGGAGTCCCAAACTTAAAAGTCTAAAATCTTTTTAGTGAAGCCTCATGTTATCACTCATCTAGAACTCTAATGTCTCTAACATACCCTTTCCAAGACTTCTCCAGCTATACTCCATCTTTACTGAAGGGCAATCATTACAAATGTACCCAAAATTCCAGTTGCAGATACATAATAAATTTGAACAAGTAAGATAAAATTTTCCATTTTATTTCTAATATGTTTTTTTTAAATATATCCATTAATTTTCTAACCATCTGTGGCATTGTGAGTAGCACTCATATGTCAGTTTTTTATACTGTGTTGACTTTTGTGTTACTGTGATACAGTAAGCTATGCCACCATGTTTTAAATTCAAGCAGAGTGATCCAAGGTGGACAGGTTTCACTGGAGTTTCCAGACTAAATATTTGTGTCCATTCCAAAGAAATGAGGAAATTATCAAACAATAGCATTAATATCACATATAAATAAAGCTTTTCTGAAAATAATTTAAAAGCTTTTACAGCAATATGTTGATGAGGGACTACCAGAAATAGAAGTCAGATTCAAAAGAGGATGTGCAACAATGGATATCATTGTTAATGTCAGCTGAATCTTTGCTGAAGGCAGATAATAGCAGAAAGATGTTTACCTATGTTGTATTGACTATACAAAGGCATTCAATGGTGGATAATAACCTATGGATAGCATTATGATGAATGGGATTTCCAGAACACTTAACTGTGCTCATGTGGAATCTGTATATAGATCAAGAATTAGTCATTTGAACAGAACAAGGGTATGCTACCTGATTTTCAATCAGGAAAGGTGTGGGTTAGGGTTGTATCCATTCACCATTTTATTTAATGTTTATGCTGAGTCAATAATCTGAGAAATAGGATTATATGAAGAAGTTTGTGTCACCATTATTGAAGGAAGACTTATTAATCACTTGTGATATGCAGATAACACAACCTTGCTTACTGAAAGTGAAGAGGACATAAAGCACTTACTGATGAAGATCAAAAGATTTGTATACATCAAAGATCAATGTGGATTTCACATCAAAATAAACTAAAATACTCACTAGTGGAATAGTAAGCAACATCATAACAAACAAAAAAAGGAATGAAGTTGTCAAGGATTTCATTTAACTTGGATCCACAATCAATGCTCATAGAAGTATCAGTCAAAGAATCAAATGATATACTGCATTGGGAAAATATGCTGAAAAAAAACCTTGTTAGTGTTCAAAAGCAAATATTTCACTTTGAAGATTAAGATTTGCCTGACTCAAGCCATAACATTTTCAATCACTTCATACATATGGGAAAGCTGGACAATGAAGAAGGAAGATGAAAAACAGTTTATGTCTTCAAATAAGGTGTCGGTAAAGAATATTGTATATATCATAAACAACCGGAACAAACAAATCTGTACTGCCAGAATGGTCCTTAAAAGCAAAAATGTTGTTTCTGGAAAAAGATGGCAGATCGGGTGGAAGTGCAGTGACGAGCTCTGCCGGGAACAACACAGAATACAGGACCAAGAAGGCTCAGGGGATGGTCCCAGTACTCTGAACCACATATAAAGGAATATTTAGAAAGTTGGAAGACTTACAGCTGGGAAGTTTGTACCAGAAGCAAGAAATCCATTGCTTCCTGCTTCGGGACATGCAGCTGCCATTTTATGTAGGGCGAAGTGGGGAAAGGATCAGAGCATCCACGGACGCCTGATAGAGCTGCAGACATAGAGGTGTGGACATTCTTTTCTTTTTTTTCTTTTTTCTTTTGGTATCTTTTTGTTGGTCCCTTGCTATCTGCATACCTCTATTCTGGTAACTATAGGGGTGCCTGAGCTAGTGGATACACCAGCTCCACCCTTGGAGGGTTCTACTACACATGTGCATAGAGATCTTCTAAATTGAAAGAGACAGTTTCCACTTAAAACCAAATGGCCGACAGATACTCAGCCCAAGAGCAGGCCTTGAACTTTTCTTGTTTGCTTTTGTTCTGTTTTTTAACATGGGAAAGAAAAGGAGAGGACTGTAGGGAGACAAAGAGAGCTCATATTAGGCTACAGATTTTTTTTTTTTTTTTAATTTT
>NW_006408749.1:4707709-4711781 GCF_000296735.1 Chrysochloris asiatica
ATATATGTCTAGACTCAACCATTTCAAGTTGTAGCCTATGATTGAGAACTGATGGTACGGAAGGAAGAAGACCTAAAATGTATTGATGATAGACAAGGCTCCATGAATTTAAGAAATACAAATAGAAATATTTTCAACAAACTGATAAAGTACTGGAGGCACTCACTCATCTATGACAAGTAATTTGGAAGACAGCTATCTGGCCAAGGGATTGGAAGAGATCTATATTTGTGCCCATTCAAAAGAGAGGTGACCCAAAAGAATATGGAAATCACAGAATAATGTCATTAACATCACACACAAGTAAGATATTACTGAAGATAATTCAAAAATGGCTACAGGATTGTTGTTAAATGCCATCGAGTCAGTTATGACTCATAACAACCCTGTATTGAGCTCTGAGAAGCAGCTGGTGGGTTAGAACTACTGACTTTGTGGTTCACCGCCCAGTGTCAATTCTACAATGCCACATTCAAGCCATGTCAGAAGAAGATGTGGAATGAGGAATATCATTGCTGACATTAGATAGATGTTGGCTGAAGCAAAGAATACCAGAAAGGTGTTTACTTATGTTTTATTGACTATGCAAAGTTTTTGACTGTGTAGATCATGACAAGATATGGATGACTTTGCAAAAAACTGGGCATTCCAGAACTCTAATGGTGCTCATGAGGAACCTATCCATAGATCAAGAGGCAGTCGTTCAAACAGAACAAGGGGATACTGGAAAGTTTAAAAACAGGAGTTGTATTCTTTCATTGTATTTACTCAATCTATATGCTAAACAAATAATCAAAGAAGCTGGATTATCAGATGAAGAACGAGGCATCAGGGTTAGAGGAAGCTTTTTTAACAATCTGAGATATGCAGATAATGTAATCTTACTTGCTGATTTAAAGAAGACTTAAAATACTAATAGAGGAAAATCAAAGACTACAGTCTTCTGTATGGATTGCATCTCAATGTAAAAAGGAATAGAAGTCTCCAGGAGGGACAAGGATTGGGAAATTGAGCACACCTTGGGCAACAGGAGGCAGGAAAGAAAGTAGTCAAGAATTTTTAAGGTGGTGAGGAAGTGATGTGAGATGAAGTCAAGTGTGAACCAAGCTCTAAGCTCCCTCCATGTGCACACTTCATTATCCCATCAAACTTAATTTACAAAATACAAATTCAAAGATAAAAATATTTATAATTTCAAGGTAGCAACTGTAGAACGTTAAACCCCAAGAGCAACAACCTCGGAGTATGAAGTCCTTTGAAATAACACTGGTATGCCCACAAAGTTGGTCGTGTTCCACCACTTACAGGATATTTATTCTGAAATAAGTCTCTTGTCAGACTCATCCAGTAAATTCCCTTCACCTCACTTTTATAAGACTAAAGGCAGTTGTTGTTGTTATTAAGTGCCATCGAGTCGGTTCCGATCCATAGCGACCTTGTACAGGGTTTCCGAGGGTGTAAATCTTTACGGGAGTAGAAAGCCTCATCTTTCTCCCGCAGAACAGCTGGTAGTTTCGAACCGCTGACCTTAAGGTTCACAGCCCGATTTGTAACCACTACGCTACCAGAGCTCTCTTTAAAGGCAGTAGGGCTTGGAAATACTAAAAGATGTCAAGATTTTTTTTTTTTTTTGCCTCTTCTAAAGTCCACCTTAGGCTTTTTGTTTTTGTTTTTGTTAGTGTTCATGTATAATCAAGGATACACATTAAAGCATCTCACTATATTTTATAGAATGACAAAATGAAATGTAGATCAAGGACAAATTCCAGAATGCCTTTCTTAATTCTAGAAATTCTACTTTTAGCATGCTATTCCTATATTGTGAGTCCAGATACTCTATTTAAATGCAAATATGCTTTAATTGAAGGGCCCCATATTAAGCTCCACCAGCCTGGTCAGCCTGGATGTAAAGAAATTTCTCGCCTTAGTTTTCTGAGAGTAGGACAAAGGATGGTGCATGACAGCATTCCCAATGTCGGACTGGGGCAGTAGCCAGATAAAGGACATAGAAAGAGAAAGCACGATCTATGGAAGACCAACACCCCTTCCTGAGTTTTGCTTTTGGCCTTGAGTATAGAGAAACCTGACCCTAGACTGACTTCTGAGTGCTGCTGAACTGACAAAGATTTTCACTCTGCCCGCCTAGTGATCTCTCACTGGCTGTGGTATCTGTCTCATTTATACTCTGGAGGATAGTGTTAAATAAATCAATGGAAGTAGCCAAGTCCAGACATGCTGGCCTGGGAGCCTCTGCACAGTGACATTTTATTAATACAAACAATTTCATTTCTGAAACACAGTGCATTATTCCCAGGCTAACAGAACTAATGGAGCAGCGCACCAGAGCCCATTCAATATTAAAGTAGGAAAAATGGTTGTCAGCTTAAAAATGCCTGTTTTTGTTATTGTTTGTTTGTTTCCTTTTTCCTGTCAAAAACTGTGAAGTTTTGCCTAATATATATCCTCAAGATTTTAGCCTAAGCACTGTTTTTGCCATTTAGACTTGCTGAGATGAGTGTGTTGAAACTATCACTCCATTTGAAAATATCACTCCATTTTGTCTACTATTTGTCACAAGGTGGGAATTTTAATAAATTTACTGTTCATTTGGAGAATGTGGGAAAATTAATTTTTGACATCCCCAAGGCTGGTAAAATTACCACATTTGTCAGTGCCTATTTTTGATATATGGCCTTGATTAAAACTCAGATGCCTTGGGATATAGGCAAAAGAGAGTTTGAAAGAAGAAAGAACTTGCAATCTGCATCCCTGCCATGACCATCAGTTTGGATGATGGTTATGATACAATTCAAGCAATCAATGCATATTGAGACCTCACATTTTCCTGACATGGTGGCAATGTAGAAATGACTAGGACATAACCCCAGCCTTCAAGGGTCTTATAACATGGTAGGATAAATAAGTCCTCTGGCAATAATGATAGCTATGGAGAACATCGTAGTGGTTACAAATCAGACTGCAAACCGCAAGGTCAGCAGTTCGAAACTACCAGTTGCTCTGCGGGAGAAAGATGAGGCTTTCTGCTCCCATAAAGATTTACAGCCTCGGAATCCCTGTATAAGGGTCGCTATGAGTCGGAACTGACTCCACGGCACATAACAACAACAACAACAACAACATGGAGAACATATGGTGAGAGAGACACTTGCGTTTTAGGATAATCACTGGACTTTGAACCACAAAGTCAGCATGTTGAGTCCACCAGCTGCTTCATGGAGGAAAGATGAGAGTTACAAATATTTATAGACTCATAAACCCTATACAGGTTTGCTATGAATTGGAACCAACCTAATGGCACTTAACAACAACCACATTTTATTGAGTGATTACTCTCTGCCTGGTACTGTATTTAATGTTTTACATGTATTATCTCATTTACTCCCTCTAATGATCCTACGAGGTATGTATTGCTTGTAGATTCAGAAATAGAAGCTCAGAGCTATTTGTCAATCAGACCAGTTCACACAGCTAAGATTCACATACTGGTTTGTCTGACTCTAAAGCCTCTACTTTCAACCTTTGTGCCAGATGTAATTAAACCATAAGTCAGCCCATAACACAACTCACTGAGGGGAAGACAGATGCAACACATGTGTGAAATCTGGAAGTCCAAAGGTTGGCCAGTTCATGTTTTTTCTCAAAATGGAAAGAATTGGTAGGGATGGGAGTCAATTAGACCTCCTAAAACAGAAGAGGGCAAGATGGCAGTGGTGAGGAGGTCAGAACTGTGCTCAGGGAATCAAACCTAGCTTTCCTAACTCCGCATTTCTAGTGCCCTCCCGAGGTGGCCATCTTCCCATTAGCAAGGGACTAAAATTTGCACACTTCAAAACATTGGATGAGGTCAGCAATACTGGAAAAATAAACTTCTGGCTGGAATTTGCAAGAAAGTTCCACAACAGTCACACTGATTCTTTGTGCAATCACTTATTAATCAATCATATACAAAGTTCTGTGCTAGGCATGTGCAGGCAACAATGAAGCAGCGAGCTAAGTCCTACAACGTTCAATAGACTCCTGTGAACCCATGTGGAGACCTGGTTGGCCAACA
>NW_006408749.1:4711881-4713042 GCF_000296735.1 Chrysochloris asiatica
TCAACAAAGGAAGACACATAGAACAAAGAAGCAGCAACACCACAAAACAAACAAACATAATGGCAGCAATTAATCAATACCTATCAATAATTACACTGAATGTAAATGGATTAAATGCACCTGTTAAGAGACAGAGAGCGGCAGAATGGATAAGAAAACAAGATCTTTCAATATGCTGTCTGCAAGAGACACATCTCACACACAGAGACAAAAACAGATTAAACGTCAAAGGATGGAAAAAAATATATACCGAGCCAATTGCAATAAAAAGTGAAGAGAGTGGCAGTACTAATCTCTGATAAAATAAACTTTAAGGCAAAAAAAAAAAAACAACAACCACATAATAGATAATGATGTACATTATCTCATGATTAAAGGGACAATTGAACAAGATGAAATAACCATAATAAATATCTATGCGCCCAATGAAAGAGCTCCAAAATATATAAAGCAAACTCTAATAGATTTGAAGAAAAAAATAGATGAATCTAAAATAATAGTGGATGATTTTAATACACTGCTTTCAAAAATGGATAGAACAACCAGAAAGAAACTTGACAAAGACACAGAAGAACTAAACAATGCAATCAGCCAACTGGACCCTTTAGATATGTACAGAGCATTCAACCCAACAACAAAACAGTACACATTCTTTTCCAGTGCCCATGGAACATTCTCCAGAATAGACCATGTTTTAGGCCACAAAACAAATCTACATAAATTTACAAATATCAAAATACTACAAAGTATTTTCTCATACCACAATGCTATCAAATTAGAAATCAACAATAGGAAGACCAAGGAAACCAAGTCAAATACATGGAAACTGAATAATACCCTGCTGAAAAGCGACTGGGTAGTAGAAGAAATTAAATGCTAATTCACAAAGTACCTA
Organism: Chrysochloris asiatica; assembly: GCF_000296735.1. Taxonomy (NCBI): domain Eukaryota; kingdom Metazoa; phylum Chordata; class Mammalia; order Afrosoricida; family Chrysochloridae; genus Chrysochloris; species Chrysochloris asiatica. Next base: position 4,712,777 of record NW_006408749.1, read on the forward strand.
GAAATAAGTGAGAACGAAAACACAACATACCAAAATCTTTGGGACACAGTGAAAGCGGTGCTGAGAGGACAATTTATTGCAATAAACACACACATACAAAAAGAAGAAAGAACCAAAATTAACACATTAACACAGCATCTACAACAATTAGAAACAGACTAACAGAGGGAACCCACAGCCACCAAAAGAAAAGAAATAATAAAGATTAGAGCAGAAATAAATGAGATAGAAAACATAAAAACTATAGAAACAATCAACAGGACAAG
>NW_006408749.1:4723299-4728679 GCF_000296735.1 Chrysochloris asiatica
CCAGAGAGGGAGGGGGGCTGTGCACTGACGACTGGGGTGCAGGCTTGTAGTGTATACCCCTTGTTGGTTGATGATGCACGGAGGGGATTGTAACCATGGCAATTAAATGATATATGATAGAACGAATATAAAACTAGTGTTCTCCCATGTAAACTATCACATAATTCACAATAAAACATTAAAAAAAAAGTAGTATGGATTGATAGAAGAACAAACCAGTATGTGTTGGAAGAAGTAAAATCACAATTCTCCTTAGAAGCCTGGATGACTAGACTTCCCCTCTCATACTTTGGACATGTTACCAGGAAGGAGAAGAGCCTGTAGAAGGACATCATGCTTATTCAACTGGAGGATCAGTTAATAAGAGGAAAACCTCAAAAACAAGATGGATTGGCACAGTTGCAACAACAATTGACTCAAGTGTAACAACAATTGTAAGGATGGCTCAGGACCTGACAATGTTTTGTTCTGTTTTGCATAGTGTTGGTATGAACTGGAACAGACTCGATAACACCTAACAACAACAATGAGACTAAGAGAAGTGTATTACTAAGAGAACTTTTCTGCTGTCATCCACTAATCTAAGCGGCTTGTATAAACACATTTTATACTTGTATAAACTTGTGTGTGTATGTATGTATGAATTGAACCCCATTAAGAATAACTTTTGATCAAACCTCACATAGGGCAACACCACCACTAGTGGCACTGGAATTCTGGATGGATAGATGGAGAATGAGGCAAGCAGAGCAACCAGAGTGGAAACTTAAAGGAGGCCTTCACTCTTAGATGCTGGCTTCACTCTCACAGGATCTTGAGAGTGAGCATCTCCTTAAAGTTTGTGCTCTAAGTGCAACTTTTGCTTCACCCTCATACCAAACCTGCTTAGATCTATACAATTGGCACAGGACTAGAGGAAAGACCCTACGTTTGTTAGGAATTTCACACCTGAATTGACATATTCCAGTTGAGGTTGCTCTATTTCAGCACTAAGCATACAAAGTAGAAGATTATTATATTAGTCATTAAAGGCTAATTGCTCTAGTAAGCCTTAACATCTTAAGGGGTCAACATAATTATATGTTTATTTCTCACTAATCTGAGAGTCTGTATAATCAGGTATTTAGTAGGCATCCTCCGATATGGGACTCCTTCCATCATTTTATAGGGCTTTATTGTCCTCTTCTAGATTCTCTTCATCTTTCTAGGTGATGTGGGAAGAAAAATGTGAGGAGACTTCAAGAAAGACTTCTTTGGCTAGTTCTGGAAATCGTGCACATCGCTTACACCAGCATTCCATGTGACAATGCTTAAGTACAATGTAGTCTTGCTGGATGCCAAAATAGAGACCACAGGTGATGGTAAAATGCATTAATAAATAAATTAGTTTCTGTCACCATGGTGTACCTCAGGAGCATGTACATATGTATACACATATGTGCACATGTTTGTTGTAAACAGGGAGTTCTGAATGACACAGCATGAAAATGGGAGCCACAGGAAGAGCTAATAGGTAACAGAACTGGGATATGAACTTATTTATATTTGATTCTAAATACTATTACTACTACCAACAACAATAATAGTGACCCCAAATTACAAACCCACTGTCAATGAGTAAATTTTGACTCATAGCAACCCCATAGGACAAAGTAGAACTTCTCCGTAGGGTTTCCAAGGCTCTAAACCTCTATAGAGAAAGATGAGTCTTTCTGCTCCCATAAAGATTTACAGCCTCAGAAACCCTGTACAGGGTCGCTATGGGTCGGAACCGAAGGCCCTTAACAACAACAACAACAAAAACCTCTATAGAAGCAGAATGCCACAACTTTCTCTTGCAGAACAGTTGGTGGATTTGAATCACTGAACTTTTGGTTTGCAGCTGAATGCTTTCAGCACTGCACCATTGCTTTTGTTGTTGTTGCTAAGTGTTATTGAGCTGGTTTAGACTTATAGCAACCCTGCATAGGGTTTCCATTGGAATGTCTGGTAAGTTTGAACTTCTGACCTTATGGTAAGCAATTCAGTGCTTATCCTACAGCGCCACACCAGAACTCCCACTGTGCCATTAGGGCTTATATAATAATGATAGCTAATTAGGTTAGGCATTGGATTGCTAACTGCAAGATCAGTGGTTCAAACCCCTCATCTAGTCCTCAAGAGAAAGAAGCTGTGCGTTCTCATAAAAACAGATATTCAATCTTAGAAACCCTGTATCAGGTCAATATGAGCTGGAACTAACTTGAAGTCAGTGTTTTCGTTTTGTTTTGTTTTTAACTTTTTATCATGAATTCAGTGAAAAATTATAGAGGTTATGAATTCAGTTTTATATCCAAGAAATCATAAATTTCATTTAATCAAATTTTTGTTGTTGTTAAGTACCATGGAGTTGGTTCCGACACATAGTGACCCTGCACAGGGTTTCCAAGGCTGCAAATCTTTACGGGAGCAGAAAGCCTCATCTCTCTCCCACGGAACATCTGGTAGTTTCAAACTGCAGACCTTCCTTGAGGTTAGCAGCCCGATTCGTAACCACTACACTACCAGAGCTCCTATTTCATCAATGGCAGTGGGTTTTAATATTTATTGGGAACTTACTATATGCCAGGTACTATTCTAAGTACCTTAAGTATGCATAAAGTCATTTGATCTTCACAAAATTCTAATGGAATAGGTGCTGCTATTATCCATAATTTAAGAGTGAGGAAACCAAGACACAGAAAAGTTAAACAAATATCTTATCCAAAATCACACAACTGGAGACTGGTGAAGCTGGAATTAAAATTCCTGTTCTCACCTAATATTTTGTGCGAGACACTGGTCCATAAGCATCTGAGGACATATAAAAAAATAAGAGAAACAGTTCTGGCCCTGGAGGGACTTGATTAGTTTCTAGTTTGAAAGACTAAGCATCCACATATGATATATTTAAATAAATATATGATGCATTGTGCTGAAGGGACTAGAATGAGTAGGACGTTTGGTAGTACTATGAGAATAAGATTCATGTGATTTATATGATTTTAGTATTTGCTATTTATTATTTACATAGCAATTAGAAAGTCTTAGCTGTTGACATTTGTATTAATAATATTGCTCTTAGAATTATCTTCTAAAAATGGTGTGCTGGAATTTCCATTGGAAACAGTAGTAGCAAATGTTCAGAAGGTGAAAGGATATAGAAAATTATCCAGTTTCCCAGAAATGCAGACAAGAAAAATACCCTTTAATAAAATGTCATAACTTTTGGGTATACACCTCAAGAAACTAAAAACAAGTTCTAAAACAAAACATCAGTGTTCACATTAGTACTATTTACAGTAGGGAAAATGTAGAAACAGTCTAAAACCCATCAACTGATAAATGGATAAATACAATTTGGTATACATTTGCATTTGTATGTGGTATACAATGGAATCTATAAAAATGAATGAAGCAGCATTTTGTATTATAGGGTGGATGAACCTTCAAAACATTATGCTAAGTAAAATAAGTCAGACACAAAAGGACAAATAATATATGATTGTTATGTAAATGAACAGAATGAGTAAATACAGAGAGACAAAAAGCATATTAGTGGTTGCCAAGGGTTAGGGTAAGGAGATATTGGGGAGTAACTACTTAATGTCTGGGTGTGGTTCTGTAGAATAAGCACTTGAGTGGTAACCATGAGGTTGGCAGTTCAAACCCACCAGCCACTCCTCAGAAACCCTTTACAAGGTTATTATGAGTTGGAACCTACTCAACAGCACTTAACAACAACAACAACCATTACTTAATGTATACATTGTTGTTAAGTGCTAACAAGTCAGCTGCGACTCATAGCAACCACATGTACAACAGAATGAAATACTTCCATCTTTTATCATCCTCACAATTGTTATATTTGAGCTCATTGTTGCAGCCACTGTCAGCGCATCTTATTGGGGGTTATCTTAGTTATCTATTTCTGCTATACTTGATAACCAGCCAGTATTTCTTTCTGTTGTACATAGGGTCGCTATGAGTTGGAACCAACTTAACAGCACTAAACAACAACAACAAGCTACAACAGAAATACCACAAGTGGATAGCTTTAAAAAAAGTTTTTTTCCAGAGTTTAAGAGGCTAGAAGTCTGAATTAAAAGCACTTGCTGTGAGAAATTTCTTGTATCCTTTCATCATCTGTAGGTCCAGTATTCCATGGAGATCTCCATGTGTATTAACATCAATGTTTTCTGGGATCTAGAAGCTTCACAGATCCGGGTCCCCAGATCCAAAAGACATATTGCTCTCCAAATTCTTTTTAGTGGTAATTTTTGTTGTTAAGTGTTGTTGAGTCAGTTCCAACCCATAGCAACCCTGTATAAGGTTTCTGAGGAGTGACTGGTGAGCTTGAACCACCGACCTTGTGGTTCATACCAACTTTGCAGTGCCACACCAGGACTCCGTAGGTCCCACTTTATTTGCTCAATCTTGCTCTTTTTAATCTCTGTAAGATAAAAGGTGTTGCGGGCCAGGCCACATCTCCTAGGAACTGTCCTTTCAATCGATTGGTTGTTAATAGCAGAACTCATCATAGAGGTGATTACATTATATTAGAGCTTATCACTGAGGATCTTGACCTATTCAAGTTGACAAAAAAATCTAAACTATCACAGAGGTCTTCTCTTTTCTACTGACCCTCCACTTTACCAAGCATGATGTCTTTCTCTAGTGACTGTCCCCTCCTGAAAACATGTCCAAAGGTATCAGAGTTAAAGTCTCACAATTCTAGCTTTCAAAAAACATTATTACTGCACTTCCTCCAAGACAGATTTCTTGTCCCTCTAGCAGTCCATAGTACTTTCAATACTCTTCACAAACACCATAACTCAAAGGCATCAACTCTTCTCCAGTCTTCCTTACTCACTGTCCAACTTTAAGTGCATATTAGGTCATTGAAAATGCCATGACTTGTTATGGAGTTTCTTTTAGGGGTGAAAAAAATATCCTGAAGTAGATAATGGTGAAGATTGCACAACATCGTGAGTATATCAAATGTCACTAAGAGTACATTTTGTTGCATGGATTTCACCACACACACACACAAAATCACAACTCTTACTCATTCCTACAAGGAATATTTTAAACTCAATAGATTTTAAAATAGAATCTGAGTAATGGAATACTCTAGATTCTGACTCCAATGTTGGTGTTGTTGTTAAGTGCCATCGAGTCCATACCGATTCATAGTGACCCTATGCACAGCAGAACGAAACACTGCACAATCCTGGTCCAACCGCATTACTGTTGCCACGCTTGAGTCTATCGATGTTGTCACTTGGCCAATCCATCTCATTGGGGGTCTTCCTCTTTTTCTCTGACCCTCCACCTTACCAAACATGATATCCTTCTCCAG
>NW_006408749.1:4744429-4766793 GCF_000296735.1 Chrysochloris asiatica
GGCCGTTTGGGCCTCGGGCGGGTGGGTGGAGCCTAGGGTGGGTGGTTTGGGCCTCTGGGGGCCTGGGTGTCAGTGACCGGGCTGCAGGAGGTTTGAGCCTCAGACGGGTGTTTTGGGCCTCGGGCTGGTGGTTTGGGCCTCAGGGGGCCTGGGTATCAGCAGCTGGGCATTGGGCAGATTGGGCCTCAGGGGGCGTGTTGGGCGGATTGGGCCTCGGGGGACCTGTGCCTCAGGGACCGGGCTGAGGGCAGGTTGGGTCTCAGGGGCACTGGGACTTGGTGACCGGGCTACGTGGCGAGTTGGGCCTCCGGGGCCCTGGGAGTCAGTGACCTGGCTAAGCGGCGGGTTGGGCCTTGGGGACCCTGGACCTCGACGGCTACCAGGCTGTGAACTACCTGGGCTGCAAGGCGGGTAGGTGATATGTGCCTTGGTTGGGCCTGGGCCTTTGTGACCATTCTGTGGGTGGGTTGGGCCTCAGGGCAGGCCTTGGCCTTGGGCGTTCCTGGGCCTCGGCAGCTTGGCAGAGGGCTGGTATAGGCCGGGGCCGTAGAGAGCTGGGGGTCGTGGTTGCAGGGAGGTAGTGTCTATATTTGATGACATAAAAGATGCCTCTCTCAGTCTCTCTGTACCATGGGTACCCCAAATTTCCTGATATCCGCGCCGATATCCCTCTCTATTTGTTCCGCTTTGTTAGTTTATGCCTCCTTTTCTCTGGAAATGCAGCGTTCTAAGTGGGGTTGCTCTAGCCCTGCATTCCAAGGTCTGCAGGGGGCAGAGGCACTCGCCGGTGCGGGCGAAGAAGTGGGAGCCGCATGCAGGCACGCAAAAGCTCAAAATGCCTGTAATTCCTCAGCAATTTGATCTTTTAAAAATACGAGTTCAGAATGTTGAAATATAAAATCTTATGTTTTTTCAAAGGCTGTCTGTCTGCTAGACAGAAGTTTCTTATGTGTGATTCTGCCCCTTTTCCCCGAGACTGCCCTACCTGAACTGCCTGGTCAAGGAAGCGCCCAAAGTCCTCAATACTAGCCACTCTGGAAACACTTTACGGGTCTCTAGGAGTTGAAAACATAGCAATGATTGTGAGGTTGGCAAAGGACCCGGCAGTGCTTCCTTCTATTGTGCATAAAGTCACTTTGAGTCTCTACTGATTTGATGGCACCTAACAACAACAAGGAGTCAATATCAACTTAAGGATACAGAGCAACAACAATGGAAAGCCATTCATATGCTAATTGTCTGCTATTGTTGTTCAATGCTGTCCAGTAGATTTCGAACCCATAGTGACTGGTGAGTTTGAACCCCCAACCTTGTGGTTCAAACAGACCTTGAGGTTGAGTGCTTATCCTACAGTGCCAAACCAGGGATGCCTAGAGGGACTTTAATGAGCGGAAGGCCTCTTTTGCTTCCCTTCCTTTTTTCTGTTTTCTGAATGTTGACTGCTTTGCTGCTATAATGTTTCTTCCACTGAGAGAAATAAGCAAAAAATAGAGAGTATTGATCCTCATGTGTTATCCTGGTAAGAAAATTAATTGTGGGGAAAGAAGACCAACATTGCTCAGATTCTTTGTGAGTTTTGATAATTGAGGTGGGTGAAACAATTAATGATTGCATTCGTTCTTTACAAGTAGACTCATTAGAGCACTACATGCTAGCCAGTCATACTAGTTTTTTTGTTTTGTTTTGTTTTTGTTTTGAGGCTTGCCCCATATTGTAAAGAGTAGAAAGATAGATGAGTACACTGCCAAAGATGGTAAGGCTAGAAAAGCATGTGTGTTTTGAAATCAAACAGTCTTGAATTCAATCACTTACTATTTGTGTGAACTTGGACCTGTTGCTCAATCTTCACAAGGCTCAATTTTTCTTGGTGAAGTTATTTTGAGTATTGCATAAGATAATGTACATAAAGAGCTTAGTCAAGATGTGATGCATGGAAAGTATATAATAAATTCTAATTATTTTCAGTATCTTCACCTGTAAGTTGAAGAATTCAGAGGCAATAAGATAACTATAAGGTGTGCGACAAGGTTGTGTTTTTTCATCATATTTATTCAACCTGTATGCTGAGCAAATACTATGAGAAGTTGGATTCTATGAAGAAAAACGTGGCATCAGGATTGGAGAAAGACTCATTAACAACCTGCGATATGCATATGATACAACCTTGCTTGCTGAAATTGAAGAGGACTTGAAACATTTACTGATGAAGATCAAAGAGCACAGTCTTCAGTATGGGTTGCATCTCAATGTCAGGAAAACAAAAATTCTCACCACTGGACTAATAAACAACATTCTTATCAATGGAGAAAAGATTGAAGTTATCAAGGACTTCATTCTTCTTGGATCAACTATCAACACTCGTGGAAGCAGCAGTCAAGAGATCAGACGACACATTGCATTGGGCAAATCTGCTGCACAGGAACTTTTTAAAGTGTTGAAGAGCACAGATGTCAGCTTTGGGACTAAGGTGCCCTTGACCCAAGCCACGGTATTTTCAATAACCTCATATGGATGCGAAAGCTGGATAGTGAATAAGGAAGATCGTAGAAGAATTGATGCCTTTGAGTTGTGGTGTTGGAGGAGAATACTAAAAGTGTCATGGACTGCCAAAAGAACCAATAGATCTGTTTTGGAAGAGGTGCAGCCAGAGTGCTCCTTGGAGGCCAGGATGGCTAAGCTTCGTCTCTCATACTTTGGACATATTGTCAGTGGGGAACAGTCACTGGAGAAGGATGTCATGCTGGGTAAGATGGAGGGTCAGAGAAAAAGTGGAAGACCCCCAAGGAGATGGATCAGCCAGGTGGCATCATTGATGGAGTCAAGTGTGGCAGCGGTAGTGAGGTTTGTCCAGGATTGGACATTATTTCGTTCTGCTGTGCATGGGGTTGCTTTGAGTCAGTTCCGACTCGATGGCACCTGACAACAACAGCAACAACAATATAACTAATCAACCCAGTCCAGAGAACCACACTAGTTTCTTTATACTCTAAAATATCAAGTATCCACATTTACCTCTTGATGGTTAATTTTATGTGTCAATCTGGCTAGGTATGGTGCCCAGTTGTTAGGTTTAGCATTAGTATAGATGTTGCTATGAAAATATTTCCATATGATTAACATTCATAATCAATTTACTTTAAGTAATATGAATTTCTCTTTATAGTGTGAGTAAACCTCAGGCAATAAGTTGATGGCCTTAAGAGCAGAAACTGAGATTTCTAGCAGGAAGAAGCATTTCTTCAAGACTGTTATAGATAACCTGCTGAAGTTTCCTTAATGCTGCCTGTCCTACAAATTTTGGACTTATCTGCCTGCACAATTACATGAACCAATTACTTAAAACAGCAACAACAACAACAAAATATATGTATGTGTGTGCTATGTTATTGCCGTTGCTAAGTGCTGTCCAATGGTTTCTTACTCTAGTGATTATATATAGTGTTTCCTAGGAGTCATTGGTGGTTTGAACAGCTGACCATGTGGTTAGCAGTCCAGAGTTTAACTTATAGGACCAAACCAGGACTCTCTCTATATATATGCACACATATATGTGTACACACATATACACATAACTTTCACATACAAGCACACATACATATAGAGATAGAGATAGAGATATGTTGTTAAGTATTGTGAAGTTGGTTCTGACTCAAAGTTAGTTACTCTACATAGGGTTTCTGAGGCTGTAAATTTTTGCAGGAGCTGAAGGTTCATCTTTATCTCCTGGAGTGGCTGGCGGGCTCAAACCACCAAGCATGTGGTTTGCAATCCAGTGCTTAGCCTATGGGGCCATAGTGCTTACACAAACACACACACACATGGCACATATGAAGGGGCTTCAAAATGTTAATGAAAAAATTCCATTATCTTTTAGTTCCATTTTTCCATAAATTTTTTGAACCCTGCCCCCCCCCCGTGTTTATGTTTTTGTGTTTACGTTATTGTTAGTTGTCTTTGAGTCAGCTTGAACTCATGGTGACCTTATATATAATAGAAAGAAATGTCGTCCTGCCCTGTGCTGTCTTCATGATTATTGGTATATTTGCTGAGGTTATTGTGTCAAACCAAACATGATGGTAAAGGGGAGGGAGGGTCAGCAAAAATTAGGAAAATATTTTCCTAGCCATTTATAATTCCTGATAATGTGACCAAAGTAAGCAAACCTAAGTCTAACCATTTTTGCTTCTAACAAGTATTCTGATGTTATTTCTTCTAACATGGATTTGTTTATTCTTCTGTTCATCTGCTACATATTCTATATTGTTCAATATTATTCAACACCACAATTTAAATGCACAAATTCTTGGTCTTACCTATTCATTGTCCAGCTCATAGATAGATTGATAGATAGAACTGTTTCTTAACAGTTTCTCATTTTCTGCCTGTCTTCTCGTCCATAAAAATAAGTTCTTGTTGATCTAGTGAATTCAGAACTCTATATGTTCTCCCCTGAATATTCTCCTATATAGGCTTTTCATTTTCCCTTCCAATCTTTCTTTTAACATTTTCAATACTAAGAATTTTTTTTTACACCTTTACATGTCACCTTCCCTTTACCCTTTCTTTTTTTTCGAATGTCTATTGAAATGAATCTCTATGGAGCCAAAAGACAGTGCAAAATTTCTCTGGTTAGTACCCTTCTGAAGAGGTGACCTCAAAACTTTCCTTCACACTCCTTTTCCCTGAGCAAAATGTTTCCTCTTTGCTTCAGTGGCTATAGGCCCACACTTGTGTGCTCTTCTATATTTTCTCACTGTGCAAGCAGCCATACACATCATTATCATTTGTCTAGACCAGGTGTGGGGAACCTTTATCCTGCCAAGGGCCATTTGGATATTTATAACATCATTCATGGACCATACAAAATTATCATCTTAAAAATCAGTTTGTTATAATTGGTCAAACATGTAATTAACTCACTCCGAATGTGATAGCCCTGTAGGATAATGCACTGAACTGTAAGGTCAGTTTGAATAGCAAGGCCAGTGGCTCAAACTCACCAGCCACTCCTCAGAAACCCTATACAAGGTCACTAAAAGTCAGAACCAACTCAACAGCACTTAACAACAACACCATGATAGCTAAAACTGCTTCTCTTTGGTTGGCGTGTGATGTTAGCTGTTATTGATGATGTTGCTATTCACAACTGCTTTTCCTGGTTTGCGTCTGTCAGTCTGGAGTGTAGTAATTTCTTTTTGATGGTAAATTTTGAAAAGAACTGCTCAAAATAGTCTGTTGTTCCAAACACAGATGCATATTTAAATGCATGTCTCCTCGATGTGGGAAATTTGTCACTGCATATATAATGTTTATAGATCTCAAACAATGGTAGTTTATTGTACCTAGCTTTCAGCTCACCATCGCTTTGCTGATGAATGATTTCATGTTGTAGGTTATCAGGTACATCAACTGGTTCCACATTGAACAGTGCAGAAAAGATGTTCAATTCCATTTGCTTACTTTTCATGTCCTTGAATCTTTCATAAAATGCCTCAATTAGTTTCACACCTTAACCAGCTTATTCAAGTGCCCTAGGAGGCTTTTGTCCTTCTAGACTGGGGAGATGCACTTTGTTATTCCTTTCAAGTTGTACTTTCCACAGCCTTAATTTAGCTTCAAGTGATTCCATGTTTAAAAGTAGAGAGTTAAGAAGCTGGTTGGGAGCCTGCAGCTTGACATGCAACTCTGAGAGGTACTTACTTAGTAATGTCCACCATGAACACTGGATCACACAGCCACTTGCTATCATTGCTTTCCCTGAGAGGCTTTTCCTTCATATGCATCGTCCCAAAGTTTGTAAAATCTCATGAGCATTTTCCACAACTCAGCCACCACACTTCAAGGTGATAAATAAGATAACCACACTCAAAGTCAAGATCATTCAGTAACTACTTAAAAAGGCAGCTATTAAACCCTCTGCTTTTGACAAAGTTTTTGCATGACATTACTGTTGACATCACGTTGTTGAGCCACAATGACAATGCACAGAGACTTTCTTGGTGTATGATTCAGTGGGTTAAGACAGACAATTAAATTCTTTCTTGACAAATGCAATTAAGCCTTTTAACCCCTTTTGTGAGCCAACCATGGCTGGAGTTCCACTTAACTTTTCAAATGTAAACTCAAGCTTTTTCATTGACAAAACAAGTCTTTCAAACCTCTCCTAGTGCTATGCATGGCTTCTAGTGACAGCAGTTCCTCTCACATGTCAAACTCTGCAGTTATCTCAGGAACGAAAATGGCCAGTTGGGCAGTATTCATTATGCCCATTGTCTCATCACAAAAAAACATTCTGAAACAATTCTACTTTGTTTGGTGCTAACAATTCCTCAGCAGTCACCATGTAATCTTTAACAAACTTTCCCTCTAAATGAGGCCTCAGCTTCTTTGCAAATGTATCACCTGCTACATAACTCATCTGAATAATGTTATCTCTGTCACAACAAGGCCTAGTGAAAGCTTCTTGTTCTGATTTCAAGCTCTGCTGAAAGCATTGATTTTATCCAGACATATTTGGTCTCCCAATTCATTGAGTTTAGCATATTTTGAGTTGTAATGACACTCCAGATTGACTGTTTAAATTACAGCTAATGCATCACCCCAAACTAGGCACACAGATTTGTATTTGACTTCAACAACAACAACAAAATAACCATTTGTCCAAATCTCTTGGAAAGATCGACACTTTGCATCAACTTTCTTTTCTTTATAATTGTCATTTGTAGGATATCATACCACTTGCTTTAATAACTGCCCAGTGTGTGTGCCACCAGTGATATGATTATTTTGCTTTGATTGATATTCTAATCCTACATCTTGGAATTGGAACACACCCAACGTTCTTACTGACTTTTTTTTAAAGGTTTTATTGTGAATTGAGTGATAGTTTACATGGCAGAACATCAGCTTTGCACTCAACCAATTGCATTACGTTTCACTGCAATGCTTACAATTCACTTCTATTCCCTCTGTTTTGTTTTGTTTTGTGTGTGTGTACACAAAAACATGCAGGGATATATAATTGTTTAATCATTTAGGCAACCAAATGGCACATTTTGCAAACCAGTCCCCTGCCTGCCAGTACACAACCTTTCTCTTTCTATGAATCTAGAGTCCTCAGATGCCTTATCTCTCTATGCCAACATTTCTAATGTTGCTGCTACTTTGGTTATGATCCCAAGTTCAGATCATGATCTTCCCTCTTGATGGTCCTAGGGTTCTCTGTTCCTGGAATGTAAAATTCACTACTACCTCTTTTTGTTACAAAACTTCTACTTTACAGTTATGATGGTCACAATTAGTCATGATAACAATTACTCACTATTGAATCAAATGAATCTTATCCCCATCTCAGTTCACCAGCTCTATCTAGACAAGATGAAAACTATTCAGTAGGGATTCTACCTTTTCCTGCACACTATGAAACTAAACTCTAAACTCCCTCTTGAAATCTTGTAATCCAGCCACTTCATGCATTTAAAGCCCCCCCCCCCACACACACACACATTTTAGGTAGCCAATGTCTTAGTTTCCAGTCCCTATCAACCCTGTGTACAGAGGGAATTGGTTTGATCCTTGATGTGACGACTCCTTCCCTCTTAATTGGTGTTTTGAACTATTTACACTTGCTTCCTTTATCGAATTTCTTTATCTTTCTCTAGTCAAGTTCTGATCATTAAGACATCAAATCTAGGTTGAATGGGTACTATCAGAAAGTCTGGGCATTCTTGTGCATCTCTCCCCACTGCATATCAGCTGGGTGCGTCACTTACAGCTCTAGCCCTCCATGAAGTGTTACCAATACACAAGATGGGGGCGGAGGGTGAAAGAACAAGGTAGATATGGGAATACTTTGTTGTTGTTGTTAAGTGCCATCGAGTCGGGTCCGACCCATAGCGACCCTGTACAGGGTTTCCGAGGGTGTAAATCTTTACGGGAGTAGAAAGCCTCATCTTTCTCCCGCGGAGCGGCTGGTAGTTTCGAACCACTGACCTTAAGGTTTGCAGCCCGATTCGTACTTAGATAGGTCTAAATAAGACACAGGTAAATATTGATGTATGCTCAACCTAGTAAGAACATCATGCTGTGTTACAGGGATTGAGGCATAGTCTGAATGAGTAAGAGGGGAAATAATATTAAGATGTTTGACTATCTTATGAATATTGCTTTCCCTTACCTATTATTGTAAAATAGACACTTGAGTGGGATCAAAAGGAATATTGGGAAACATGATTACAGAATGTGTAAGCCCATCTTCAGCCTACAACTGATTATAATACCTGAAAGTGGTTCTAGAACTTGCCCAGTAAAATAGGCTTCTTGTGAGCCTTTGTAGCATATAGGACCTTAGATGGACTCCTGCACCGCATCCAGAACATTCTGAGGTGGGACATTCCCAATTGAAATGGCATTCACACCAGCCCAGGGCAGCTAGAGGAACGGAAGATACTTTATGAAAGAAAGGCCAGCAGGATAAAACAAAAAGTAAAACAAAACTGGTAGCCTGTTTGGCTATTGCAAGAACAAACAACCTGTTCCCAGGGAACCATCAAGGGAAGGAATCAAGTCCCTTCAGGACAAACCCCCCTCCAAGACTGAAATTCAAAGAGAATACTCTAGAAGGCATGTAAGCTTGCTGGGGGTTGTCTTGGTCTACATGTGAGTAGAAGTCGGGGAAAGGCTGAGTTTGACCACATTCCATAGACTCCTGTCAACCTTGAAATGAGAGAGAAAAATGGAAAGGCTGGTTAATCTGCAGTTTGGGGATACTTTGGAACTCCTGAGCCCCTGGACACTGACCTAGCCACTGAGGGCTAGAGCTGAGAGTGAAACATCCATCTGATAATGTAGTGGGAGGAGATGCACAAGAATGACCAAACTTGCAGATAGTACCCATTTGACATAGCTTCGATGGCTTGATGACCAGTGCTCAACTAGAGGAAGATAAAGAAATTTGATAAAGGAAGCAAGTATAACTTGCTACAATATGATGACCTTGACCTATACTTATGTATGTAGTAGCTCAAAATACCAACCAAGAGGAAAGGAGTCTTCACCACAAGGATCAAACCTGTCCCCTCAGTATACAGGGTTGATTTTGTTATTGTTGTCAAGTGCCGTTGAGTCAATTCTGACCCATAGCGACCCTGTATAGGGTTTCCGAAGAGCAGCTGGTGAGCTTGAATCACCGACCTTGCAGTTCAAACGGCTTTGCAGTCTGGTGCATTAACCCACAGCGCCACACCAGGACTCCATACAGGGTTGATAGGGATGGGCAAATTAGATATTGGCTACCTAAAATGAGAGGTGGGGCTATAAAGGTACAAAGTGGCTGGATTACAAGTTTTCAAGAGGGAGTTTAATTTATGAGTGTATAAGGGAAGGTAGAATCATCACTGAATAGTTTTCATATTTTATAGATGGGTCTGGTGAAAGAGATGGGGATAGGACTCTTTTGATTAAGTAGTAATTGTTATCATGACTAATTACGATGGTCACAACTGTAAAGATAGAAGTTTTGTAATGTAAAGGGGGCTGTAGTTAATCTTACATTCCAGGAACAGAGAACCCTAGGACCATCAAGAGAGAAGAGCATGAGCAGAACCTGGGACTCTAACCAGAGAAGCAGAGACACCACAGATGAAGACAGAGATGATGACATGGAGAGATAGAGCTGCTGAAGACTCTAGACTCATGGAAAGAGAAAAGGTATGTGCTGGTTGACAGGAAGGCTGGCTTTCAGAATGTATCCTTTGGTTCTTTAAATGATTATGTATTCCTGAATGTTTTTGTGTACAATACAAAAAACAAAAATCCAAGACAGAATAGAAGCAAATACTGTTAAATCATGTTGCATGGAGGGAATGTAATTATTGCAATGAAACAAAATGTGTGTAAAACTGGTGCTTGCCCATGTAAATATCACTCAATTCACAATAAAAATGTTTGTGTTTTTTTTAAAGTAATAGTTAGATGATGCCCCCCTCAACATGAATAGATCTCAAACAATTATGAAGAGGAAAGAAATTTGCACACTGCACATCAATACATACAGCAAATAAGTATATCTTTAGCTGGAAAGAGAATAAAAATTAAATATTTTTTGAAGATTATTTTATCACCCATTATTTAGAAATTTCAGAGTGTAGAGGTTATAAAAACCATGTTAGGTTTTCCTCTTGTATTACAATTCTGTATAGACAATAATCTATTGCTACACTGGAGTATAATATCTGCTGCACCACCCTTCCAAGGCCTTCACTTGCTTCAGGTGTTTCATTAGGAAAGTGTTGCAATTATTGCTGGGTTTGTGGCCTCCAAACACCACCGCCTCAGTCAGTGGGCATTACTTTCAGTCAGGTGAAAATTATATTCCTGTTTTGTTGCAGTGGTTAATGCACTGACTGCAAGTTCAGTTTGAACTGCAAGTTTGGCAGTTAAAGCTCACCAGCCTCTCATCAGAAACCGTATACAGTGTTGCAACAAATCAGAACCAACTCCAAGACCTTTAACATAAAAAAATTAGGAACTGAAGGGAAATTCCTCAACATAATGAAAAGCATATATACAAAACCAACAGCAACATCACTCTCTATGTAGAGAAACTGAAAGCCTTCCCTTTGGGAACAGGAACCAGATAAGGATGCCCTTTATCACCACTCCTATTCAATATTGTGTTGCAAGATAGAGAAATTAAAGTCATCTAAATTGGCAAAGAGGAAATAAAAATCTGTCTATTTGCATATGATATGATCCTGTACATAGAAAACCCCAAAGACTCAGCAAAAAAAAAAAAAAAAAAAAAAACCTACTAGAACTCATTGGAAGCTTCAGCAAAGTGGCAGGGCACAAGATCAACATACAAAAATCAGTTGGATTCCTCTGTACTAATAATGACAGTGTTGAAAGAGTGAAATATTTAGGAAAAAATCTAACCAGAGAAACAAAGGACCTATACAAAGAAAACTACAAAACACTGTTACAAGAATACAAAAGAAGAAGAACAAACTTGGAAGCCTCTCACTCCTTGTTTTCAAATTTTCCTACAAGGCTATAGTGGTCAAAACAGCCTAGTAGTGGTACAATGAAAGGATGTATTTTGTGATGTCACACCCTCCCAGGACTCCCATTGGCTGGGCAGTGACTTGATGATCCAACAAAGCTGAAGGGTGTGGCTCTTCATTGTCCTGGACAGCTATATATAGGGCAGTCAAGAGGCCTTGAGTAGACCCCCCAAAAAGCCTTCAACATGGTGATGACCAAGAAACTACAAGCTTCAGCCACAGATGGTGAACAACCAGTTGCAAGAACTACAGGGAAGAAGAGGAAGGTCCCCTGTCATCTCAAATCAAGAGGCAGTGTTAGGGTAAGTCAACCCCATCCAAGTTCCTCCTCTTCTTCCCCATTGATCACTCCAAGACTCCTTCCCTGCCCTTGCCTGGCACAAACGCTTCCTGAGCCCATAGTTTTTCCTATAAAGTGCCCCTTCACATACATTCCTTGTCTCCTTCATCCAGACCATTGCCCTGTGCTCATATTGTTGTCTTTTCAGGTGCCAAAGTACACCAAAGGGGTGAAAAATCTTGTCTGCTGAGTATGAGAAAAGCACCCCCCAAACCTATTGCCCCCACCCCAGTTATGCCTACAAAAGGAAAACAGCCAATTCTATATGGCCATTATCATAGGTTTAAAAATAAAGTTGACCAGTATGATTTGTGTGCAGACCAAAAGTTCCTGGAGAGACCCACCATCTCAAGTAATATCCAGCACCAACAATCCCTGGTGAGGCCCACCACTTCTTGCATAGCTCTGAACCAAGATTCCCTGGAGAGATCCACCACTTCAAGTAATGCCCTGGGGAGCCAGTAATGTCAGAGTAAGCCAGAGACCTGAAATCTCTCTGTGTAATATCCAGAGGTCGGTATGCTGAGAAGTTACCACCCTGCTAGAGAATAAAACTTGTACCAACAAGGCATAACCAATGGTGGTGATTCAAATAAACAACTTTTGAATAGTACATGTGTGCTGGTGTTTCTGTGAGTTCCCAGAATGTGAGGGGGAGAAATGGAAAGGAAGAGGGAGGTATGTGAGGGAGAAGAGAGAGATAGTGTCTTGCTTGCTTGGGGACAAACCTTAGTTTTACTGTGATCCTAATGGGTTTGGTAAGGTGGAGGGTCAGAGAAAAAGTGAAAAAACCCCAACGAGATAGATTGACCAAGTGGCAGGATTTGATGGGCTCAAGCATGGCAACAGTAGTGGGGTTGGCCCATGACTGGGCAGTATTTTGTTCTGCTGTGAATAAGGTCGCTATGGGTCAGTATCGACTCGATGGCACCTAACAACAGTAACAATCAACCCTGTATACCAAAGGGACAGGTTTGATCCTTGATGTGATGTCTCCTCTTTCGCTTGGTATTTTGATTTACTACAACCATAAATATAGGCCAAGTTCCTCAAATTGTAGCAAGTTGCACTTGTTTCTTATATCAATATTTTCATCTTCTACTAGTGGAGATTTGGTCATCAAGCCATCAAAGCTATGCCAAATGGGCACTATGCAAGTTTGGGCACTCTTTTGTGTCTCCACTCATTTCATATTAGTTAGATACTTCACTCTCAGCTCTAGCCCTCCTTGGCTAGGTCAGTGTTCATGGGCTCAGGAGTTCCAAAGTCTCCCCAAATTTCAGGCCAACCAGCTCTTCCTCTTTTTTTTTTCATCTCAAGATCGACAAGAGTCTATGAAACGTGGTCTAACTCAGCCCATATCTTCATTACTGCCTTTCCCCCACTTCCATTCACAAGTAGACCTACATAGTCACCAGCGAGCTTATAAACCTGCTTGTGCCTTAATGGCTCCCAGGTCTTGCTCATTCTTGTAATAGCCAAACAGTCTGTTTTTTTGTGTTGCTTTTTTCCGCGCTACTGATCTTTCTTTCAAGAAGTATCTTCTGTTCCTCTAGCTGCTCCGGGTTGGTCTGCATGTCCTTTCAAGTGGAAATGTCTCACCTCAGAAGGTTCTGGATGGAGCTCATGGTTCCATCTGGATGGAGCTCATGATTCCATCTAAGGCCGTATATTCTACACATATGCCACAAGAAACTTATTTCAATGGGCCAGTTCTAGAACCTCTTTTAGGTATTCCAATCAGTTGTAGGCTGAAGAAGGGCTTACAAAATTTCTGTAATCATGTTTCCTGATATTCCTTTCTTTTCCACTCACGTGACTATTTTACAAGAGAAACCAATATCCATAACACAATCACTTTCACAGTATTTCCCCTCATTTACTCATTCAGATTATGCTTGGATCCCTGTATCACAGAGCCCTGTTTTTCCAAGGTTGGGTACTCATCTCTTTTTACCTCTGTTCCATTTAGCCCATGCAAATCTTCATACGTGTTCCCCTATCTTCCTTGTTATTCCACCTCCCTCTTCTTTTGTATTGCCCTCCCCTTCCTCCCTCACCAAAGCTATGATATTACTATCCCCTGCCTGTGCCTTACTGTTCCCTCCCTCCCATCCCTGGTAACCAATAAATAATATATTTTTTTCCTTTTAGTATGGATATCTTCTCTTAAGTTTTTATGATAATGGTCTTATACAAATTTGTCGTATTGTGAACAGTCATACATCATAACATTATTTCCTCTCCTTTACACTTTCAGCCTGTGTCTCTCTCCCTATTATCATAAAGTCTTGTTGTTCCAAGGCTGTGCGAACATCACAATATAAGTCTATTCCATTTAGCCCACTTAAACCTCCCAGAGTCTTTCCCTATTTTCTCTACTCCTCTATCTTCCTCCCTCTTCCTGTGTATTGCCTTTGCCTTCATATTTATTGCCCTTCCTGCCCCCCAAGTTAACATGTATTTATCCTCTGACCTGTGAGTTAATGTCCCCTTCATCCTGCCCCTGGTAACCCTCAAATAATTATCCTTGTAGTATGGAACTCTTTTCATAAGTTTTTACAATAATGAACTTAAGCTATATCTGTTCTTTTGTTCCTGACTAATTTCACTTAGCATGATGACCTCAAGGCTCATCCATGTAATATGGTGTTTTTCAGCTTCATTGTTATTCATCAAGGTTGCATAGTATTCCATTGTGTGTATGTACCAAAGTTTTTAATCCATTTTTTCCATTAATGGGCATTTGGGTAGTCTCCAGTATTTTGCTATTGTAAATAATGCTTTGAGGAACATTGGTGTGCATACATCTAATTGCATCCTAATTCACATTCCATGTGGATATATACCAAGTAGAGGAATTGCTGGGTCTTAAGGTATTTCTATTTCTAGCTTTCTGAGGAAGTGCCATATCATTCTCCAGAGTGGTTGGACCAATTTGCAGTCCCACAGCAATGTAGGAGGGTCCCAGTCTCTTCACAACTTTGCCAGCATTTGTTGTTCTCTGCTTTTTTGAACTTCTCTGTTACTGCTGGTGTGAGATGATAACTCAGTTTTGTTTTGATTAGTCCTGGTGTGGCACTGTGGGTTAATGTGCTGGACTGCAAAGTCAGTTTGAACCACAGACTTGGCAGTTCAGCCTCACCAGCTGCTCTCCAGGGTCGCTATGGGTCAGAACCAACTCGAGGACACATCACAAAAAAATGGCTAATGATAGTGAACTTCATATGTTTGTTTGCTGCCAGAATGCCTTCCTTGGTAAAGTGTCTATTCATGTCCTGTGCTCATGTTTTAATTGGATTATATGCCTTTTTCTTATAGATGTGTTGTAGTTTCCAATAAATTTTAGAGTCCCTTGTCTGATGTGTCATTGCAAAAGATTTGTTCCCAGTCTGTGGGTTCCTTTTTTACTCTTTTGGTTAATTTTTTTGATGCACATCACTTTCTAATTTTTAGTATATCCCAGGCATCTAATTTGTTCTCTCTTGTTCTTTTTGGCCTTGTTTGATAGTCTATGTATGCCATATATTAGAGTCCTTAAGATTGTCCCTATATTTCATTGATAATCTTTATAGTTCTGGAATTTACATTTTGATCTTTAATCCATGTTGAACTAGTTTTTGTACACGGTGTGAGGTAATGGGCTTGTTTCATTCTTTTACAAATTGATTTCCAGTTGTTGAACAGACAAATTCTTCCCCATCTGATGTACTTTGGCCCTTTGTCAAAGATCAGTTAACTGTATGTGGATGGATTTACTTCTGGGTCCTCAATTCAGTTCAATTGATCTATGTGTCTTTCATGGTACCAATAACAGGCTGTTTTGTCCACTGTGGCCTGTAGTAAGTTCTTTTTCTTAAGCAGTGCTTTGCTTATCTGAGGTCTCTTTCCTTTCCAAATGAAGTTCATATTCGTTTTTTCCATCTCTTCAAAGGATGTTGTTGGAATCTGGATTGGGATTGCATTATACCTGTAGATTGCTTTGGGTAGTATTGACATTTTCATGAGCATGGTGCATTCTTCCATTTTTGTAAATCTCTTTTGGTTTTCAGGTAGTAGTGTTTTGTAGTGTTCTTATATAGGTCTTTTGTATCTTTGGTTAAATTTATCCCTAAATACTTCATCCTTTGGGTGTCTATCCTTATTTCCTCTTCAGGGCTTTCTTTAATAGTATATAAGAATTCAACTGATTTTTGTATATTGATCTTTTTTACCCTGGTCTTTGATGAATTTTCCAATGATTTCCAGAAGTTTTTTTTGCTGAGTCTTTGGGATTTTCTATGTATAGGATCATATTGTCTGCAAATAGAGAGAGTTTTAGTTCTTCTTTGCTAATTTGTGATACCTTTACTCTCCCTTTCTTTCTTTACAGCTCTGAGACTTCCAAATGTTGAATAAGAGTGGTGATAACAGGCATCCTTGTTTGGTTCCTGTTTGCAAGTGGAATGCTTTCAGTTTCTTCCTGTTGAGAGTGATGTTGGCTATTGGTTTTATATATATGCTTTTAATTATGTTGAAGAAATTTTCCTTCAATTCTTGCTTTGTTTAGTGGTTTTACCAGGAATGGGTGCTGGATTTTGTCAAATGCCTTTTCTTCATCAGTCAATATAATCATGTGGTTTTTGTCTTTTTTATTTATTTATGTGGTAAATTACATTGATGATTTTTCTAATATTGAACCAGCCCTTCATCCCTGGTATGAATCCCACTTGGTCATTATGTATGTATGTATTTATTTATTTATTTTGGTATGTTGTTGAATTCTATTGCCTAGGATTTTATTGAGAATTTTTGCATCTATGTTCATGAGGGATGTTGGTCTATAATTTTCTTTTTTAGTGATGTCCTTCTCTGGCAACAAAAGTATGAGGGTTATTTTTGCTTCATGTAATATATTAGAAAGTTTTCCACTCTTTTCTATATAAGTAGAATAAGTGTCTTCTCTGAATGTTTGGTAAGAATCACCAGTGAAGATATTTGGGCCTGGACTTTTATTTTTTGGGAGACTTTTGATGGCTTGATCTATTTCTTCCTTTGTTATAGGTCTGTTCGAGGTTTCTACTCCCCTCTGTGTAAGTTTAGGCAAGTCATGTTTTTCTAAAAATGCGTCCACTTCCTCTAGATTTTTCAAATTTGTTGGAGTAAAGTTCTTCATAGTACTCTGTTATTATTATTATTATTTTTCATTTCCATTGGTTCTGTTGTAATGTCTCTCATGTAGTTTCTTATGTGTGTTATTTGTGTCTTCTCCCTCTTTACTTTTGTTGTTTGCCAGAGGTTTGTTGATTTTATTACTTTTTTTCATATAACCACTTTCTTGTCTTGTTGATTTTCTTTATTTTTTTTTCTGTTTTATATTTCATTTATTTCGGCTGTAATCTTTATTATTTTTTTTCTTCTGGTGGCTGTGGGTTTACTTTGCTATTCTTTTTCTAATTGTCAAAGATGTTTGTTAGTGTGTTGATTTTGGCTCGTTCTTTTTATATGTATGCTTTTATTACAATAAATTATCCCTTCAGCACTACTTTTGCTGTGCCCAAAATATTTTGGTATGTTGTGATCTCATTCTTGTTCTTTTCTAGGATTTAAAAAATTTTTGCATTTTATTTGTCCTACTACCCTGTAGCTTTTAGGCAAGGTGCTATTCAGTTTCCATGCATTTGATTTTCTTTCCCTTGATCTTCCTATTATTGATTTCTATTTTTATAGCACTGTGATCTGAGAAGATTATTTGTAATATTTTGATGTTTTTAAATTTATGGAGATTTGTTTTGTGGCCTAAAACATGGTCTATTCTGGAGAATGATCTGTGTGCAAGAATGAATATTGTGTTGCTGTTCAATTGAATGCTCTGTACAGACCAATGAGGTCAAGTTAGTTGATTGTGTTGCTCAGTTCCGCTGTGACTCTGCTGACCTTCTTTCTGGTTGTTCTGTCCTTTTTTGCAAGTGGTATATGAAAATCTCCCACTATTATTGTAGAGGTTGTCTATCTCTTTCTTTAATTCTATTAGAGTTTGCTCTGTGTAACTTGGGTCTCTTTTGTTGGAGCATAGGCATTTATTATTGCTATGTCCTCTTGTTCACTTGACCCTTTAACCATGAGATAATGACCTTTGTCTCTAATGCTGGTCTTTGCTTTATAGTTTTTATTGTGATTAGCTTGGTTTACATTTCTCCATCCTTTAATTTTTAATCTGTTTTTGTCTTTGTGTGTTCTGTGAATTTCTTGGAGACAGCATATTTTAGGATCTTGGTTTCTTATCCATTCTGCCACTCTCTACATCTTCACTGGTACATTCAATCCACTGTCGTTTAGTGTAATTATCAATTGGTATGGATCAATTGCTGACATTATGCTGTTTGTTTTTTGTGATGCTGCTGGGTTTTTTGATCTACATGCTTTCCTATGCTGAAAACATTTCTTTGTGTGTTTTATTTTCTTGTCAATTTGTTCAGAGTGTTAATGTTTTCATACTCTTTTTGGATATTTTCTTTCCTGATTTGATGTGGGGATGTATCTAGTTTCTTTGAGGTTACCCTATATTTTATTAAGTTATTCTTATTTTTATGACAGATTGTTTTATTCTGAGATCTACCTGACCTCCTCACCACCTGGGTCTCTGTTACTATTCTTTTCCCTTCTTTTGTTTGTGACTGTCCTGTTCATAGATTGACCGCCCCAAACCCCTAATTTTAATTTTGAGTTTTGTTTTTGTCCCAGACTCTTCCATTTTTTGATTGAGGTCCAGGTGGTGTTGCCACATATGTCAAACTCTGATTGTTATCTGGTCTTGTTAATTCTTGCTCCAAAGAACTCTCTTTAGTATATTTTGGAGCACTGGTGTGGCCTTTATGTTGTTGTTGTTAAGTGCTGTCTAGTCAATTCCGACCCATAGCGACCCTGTATAGGGTTTCTGAGGAGTGACTGATGAGTTTGACCTTGCAGTTCAAATAGTTTTGCAGTCTGGTGCATTAACCCACAGTGCTACACGTGGCCTTTTTAAAATTCCTTAATTTCTCTTTATCCTGGAATGGTTTGATTTCACCGTCATGTTTGATTGACAACTTTGCTGGATATATGATTCTTAGTTAGCAGTTTTTTATTTCATAGTTTTGTATATGTCTTCTCATTGTCTTCTTGCCTATATGGTTTCTGTTGAGTAATCAGAGCTTAATCTTATTTGTTTTCCTTTGTAACATTTATTATTTTTCTTAGCTGCTTTCAGGATTCTTTCTTTGTCTTTGGTTTTGGAAAGTTTCATTAAGATATGTTCTGGTGAATTTATTTTGGGTTCGATCCTTCCTGAAGTTTGTTCGGCTTCTTGGATGCATATTTTCTTGTCTTTCAAAATGTTAGGGAAGTTCTCTTCCATCAGCTCTTCAACTATCTATTCTGTAGTTTTATTTTATTTTTTTTTGTCCCTTCATATTCTGGAATAACAATTGTTGTTGTAGTGGTTAGGTGTCATCAAGTCAGTACCAACTCATAGCGACCTTATGCACAACCAAATGAAACATTGCCTGATCCTGGGCCAACCTCACTACTGTTGCCATGCTTGAATCCATCGATGCTGCCATCTCATTGGGGGGTCTTCCTCTTTTTCTCTGACCCTCCACCTTACCAAACATGATATCCTTCTCCAGTGACTGGTCCCTCCTGATAATATGTCCAAAGTATGAGAGATGAAGTTTGGCCATCTTGGCCTCCAAGGAGCACTCTGGCTGCACTTCCAAAATGGATGTATTGGTTCTTCTGGCAGCCCATGCCACCTTCAATATTCTCCTCCAACACCATAACTCAAAAGCATCAATTCTTTTACAGTCTTCCTTATTCAGTGTTCAGCTTTTGCATGCATATGAGGTTATTGAAAATACCATGGCTTGGGTCAGGTGTATCTTAGTCCTCAAGCTGATATCTTTGCTCTTCACACTTTAAAAAGGTCTTGTGCAGCAGATTTGCCTAATACAATACGTCATTTGATTTCTTCACTGCTGCTTCCATGAGTGTTGATAGTTGATCCAAGAAGAATGAAGTCTTTGACAGCTACAATCTTTACTCCGTTGATAAGAATGTTGTTTATTGGTCCAGTAGTGAAGATTTTTGTTTTCTTGACATTGAAATGTAATCCATACTGAAGGCTGTGCTCTTTGATCTTCATTAGTAAATGTTTTAAGTCCTCTTCACTTTCAGCAAGCAAGGTTGTATCAAAAGGAAATGGTTAATGTTCAATCTTTTCAAGAGGTAGCATATGATTAAGAGCCAATAATACTGAGGTAGGAAGTACAAGGTGCATTGAAGGAAGTGGCAAAGAACAAGGCACCAGGAATCGAAGGAATAAAAATTGAAATATTTCAGGAAAGTGAGGCGGCACAGGAGGCATTCATTCATCTTTGGCAAGAAATTTGGAAGACAATTATCTGTCTGACTGACTGGAAGAGATCTGTATTTGTGCCCATTCCAAACAGAGGTGACCCAACAGAATGCAGAAATCATCTGACAATATCTTTGATATCCCATGTGAATAAAGTTTTACTAAAGGTAATACAGAAACAGCTGCAAGCATACATTGACAGAGAACTTCCAGATGTTTAAGCCGGATACAGAAGAGGCCGATGAATGAGTGATATCATTGTTGATGTCTGATGGATCTTGGCTGAAAGCAGAGAATATCAGAAAGATTTTAACTGTGCTTTATTGACTATGCAAAGGCTTTTGATTGTGTGGATCATGACAAGCTATGGACAACTTTGTGAAGTATGAATATTCCGGAACACTTAATTGTGCTCATGAGGAATCTGTACCTGGACCAAGAGGCAGTTGTTCGAACAGAACATGGAAACACTGAATGTTTTAAAATTAAGAAAGTTGTGCGACAAGGTTGCATTCTTTCACTATACTTGTTCAACCTATATGCTGAGAAAATAATCTGAGAAACTGGATTATATGAAGAAAACTGTGGCATCAGGAATAACATTTAGCCTCAAGTTGTTCCTCTTCATGAATCTTAAGTTATCTTCAGATTTTTAAATAATTATTTTTCTGCTTATTCCTCTATCTTAGCATTATTGACAGATTTGTCTTCAAGCTCACCGATTCTGGATTCCATCTCTTCAGTTCTACTTCTTTGTTCTTTCAGTTTGTTGTGCATTACTGATATTTTGTCATTTATCATCTGGACCCCTTTTTGTAGTTTTTTTTTTTTTTTAAATTGATTTGAACACTGTTTTGATCTTGGTTGTTTATTCCTGTAGCACCTTTCAGATTACTTCCTTATTTTCTTTGACCTTTCTGTGGAACATTTGTATAATTCTCCTAAATTCCCCTTCAGCCAATTCCAGAGCCTAGCCAACCTCTTATATCAATCCTAGTTCTTCCCCTTGGTCATTTGTCTGAGCTACTCTGCCTAGCTTTTGCACATAAGCAGAATTTTTCTGCTGCTTTTTAGACATTGTGGTGCTGATGTATTTGTGTTAGTCTGATGAATGTATAATGGTGTATTCACAATCCAAATTGTCCCCTGCTGGGTGCGATCAGGAGATGAACTTCTCTGTTCACTCTTATTTCAGCTCCATGTAGAGTTATTTTTAATAGGTGTTGGTTGTACACTCTGTTCTGATATATAGAAGCTGGTATTGGCTCTTGTCTTTTTGTTGGGGTTTTACAGGGTGCAAATATGGCTTGACTGTATGGCCAGAGTTGCTGTCTCTTGTTAGGTGACACACGAATAGAAATGTCCACAAGAATTGGAGGAGGACTAAATTCAGGAGGAAATCCCAAAGTCAAACGTCATAAGAACCCACAAAGGATTAATTAATCCAAAGCTGATTGAGACTTCTGGATATTTCCTGTTTCTATCCTGGGCAATGATCCTGGGTAAATCCTTTTCCGGGAAACCCAGGCAGTCTGCGTTAATACTTCTGTATGTTGCTTACCTTGTGAGCATAATGCTGAACTTTTTCTGGGGGTGTGCTCCCACCCACGTGGAGATACCCAGACTAGACAGAGAGGGCATGATAAGGAAGAGTAACAAAAGCAGTTGAAAAGAAGAAAAAAATGACCTTCATACTTCTATTTCTGTAAATCACTGGGTGCTTTCTGCACTGGGAGTGGACTCCTTGCTGTTCCCACTCTCTGTCTTCTGAAAAGGTTGCAGCCAGCAGGCTGTCCAGATTCAGAAGTCACTGTCTTTATTGCTGCCACTTCAGATCTGCCTGCCAATATGTCCCCAAAACATTGCCCTCTTACTTTGCATGAAAGTCAGAGTTCTGGGACTGTCCCACCAATCTAATTCACCTGGTTTTATGTGCCTTTGTTGAGGAGACTCTTGTATGCCCCTCTGTCTATCCCACTATTGAACCAGAAATCTCATCTCATTGATTCTTGAGGTATTTTCTGTGTACTGTAATTTCCTTAATGTTCATCTGAGATTCATTTCTTATGAGGATTATTGATTTGCGTGGACATGTGGATGAATATTGTATTGGAATTATCTTTGTTGACAAAGAAGTGGACATTATCCTTGTCAATCATTGGAGGTAAGATCATCAGCATCTCAAGGAATCATCTCATTGCAACTGGTCTCATTATCACCAGATTGCCATAGTTCCACCACAGTGTGTTAGCACTTTTGCAACGTGGGCACTCTCAGGCTGCTTATCTCTGAGTCACTGCAATATAAGCAGACAGACCTAGGGAGGCCATTGAGAAGCACACATGTATGTATCCTGTCTATCCCATAATGGACGTTCCTTGCTTTGCCTTCAAAATTTGTTATTATTATGATTCACTTAATATAAATTTTTAAAAATGTTTTATTGTGAATTATATGATAGTTTACATGAGAGAACTTTAGTTTTACATTCATTCCATCGTATATCATCTCATTGCCATGGTTCCAATCCCCTCCATGCATCATCCACCAACCAAAGGGTATATCCTAGATACGCACTCCCTACACT
>NW_006408749.1:4773084-4797132 GCF_000296735.1 Chrysochloris asiatica
CTGACAACAACAACAACAACAATTGATTAATTGCTGTCATTACATTTTTTTTGTGGTGTTGCTGATTTTTTTGTTCTGTTTGTGTTTCTTTGTTGAGTTCATGATTTCTGTGTTCTTTCTTGTGAATTTCCTCCTAATTTTAATGTTTTCATATTCTTCTTGGGTTTCCATTTTCTTGGTATGTTGTGAAGTGTTAATTTTTTTTGAGGTTGCCCTATAGTTCATTAACTTTTATGTTCATTTATTGCAGTCTATTTTATACTGTAATCGACCTGACCTTCTTCCTATCTGGATCTCTTTTCCTAAGTGTTTACCTTCTTTTACATTGTACTTGTTTTGCTCATAGACTAACCTCCCAGAATCTCTGAGTTTGTTCTTATAGTTTTCTTTTGTTAACAATTCTTCTTTCTGTTGACTTAATTCAGAGACATGCTGCCACGTATGTCAATCTCTGGTTGTTGTCTGTTCTTATTGGTTCTCAGTCCACAGAACTCCCTTTAGGATGTTTTGTAGTGCAGGGTTGGCTTGGGTAAAGTCCCATAGCTTCTATTTATCCTGGAATGTTTTGATTACACCATCATATTTTATTGATAGCTTTACTGGATAAAGGATTCTTGGTTGGCAATTTTTTTCTTGCAGGGTTTTATATATGTCTCCCCATTGCCTTCTTGTTTGCATGCTTCCTGCTGAGAGATCTGAGCTTAATCTGACTTGCTTGCCTTTGTATGTGATCCTTCTGTTTTCTCTGGCTGCTTTCAGAAGTTTCTCCTTATCTTTGAGTTTGGAGAGCTTGACTATCATATGTCTTGGTGATTTTCTTTTGGGGTCTACCCTTCTTGGAGTTTGTTGAGCTTCTTGTATGTTTATATTTTCGCTTTTCAAGATGTTGGAGAAATTTTCTTTCAGTAGTTCTTTGACTATTTCCTCTGTGGACTTGTGTAATTCTTCTTGTTCTGGAATGCCAATAATTCTTAAGTTATTCTTCTTCATGTTTTCCAGCATGAATCTTAGATCTTCCTCAGAATTTTTTATCCTTTTTTGTGTTTGTTCTGCTATCTTAGTGGTATTGAGAGATTTGTCTTTCAGCTCACTGATTCTTCCTTCCATCTCATCTGTTCTATTCCTCTGCCCTTTCAGAGAGTGTTCTATTTCTGCCATTTTGTTATTGATTGTTTGGACCTCTTTCTGTAGGTTTTGAATTGTTTCCAATGCTGTATCTATCTTGTTTTATTGGTCTTGTAGCACTTTCCTGACTTCTTCCTTATTTTTCTCAACTCCATTGTAAAGTGTTTTGAAACATTTTATAATCATTTTTCTGAATTCTTTCTCGGGAATTTCCAGGGCCTGCCCTCCTTCCAGAATGGAGTCCAGGTCTACTTCTAGGTCATTTGTCTCAGATATTTTATCTTTTTTCCTGGATATGTGCTGATATGGGCATCTGCCTTTGCTTCTTGGACATGTTTAATGTTTATCTGTGGCCCTAATACTTAAATGAGTATGCATTTTGGTACTTTTTTATGCTTTCTCGTTGCTTCCAGGAAGATGTGATAAGGGTGTGGTCTTCCCTTTTCATTCTTTTTATTGCTTAACTCAGAGTAACTTTCACAGGTGTTGCCTGCCTCCCCGGTATATGGCAGCTGGTAGTGGTTCTTGCCTGGGTTTTGGTATTTTATAAGGTGTGATTGCAGCTTGGCTTTTTGGCAGTGGCTGCTGACTCTTCTTGTGTAATATAGGAAGACAAAGAGTCTTCCAAAAGCGGAAGGGAGGCTGTGTAACAGCCATACAACAGAAGTTGGGTAAAAAAACAAAACAAAATCAGGGTCAGTAGCAATAACAAAAATGGGGGAGAGATGAAAAATGGGAAAAAAATATGTGTGTGTATATATTATATATATATATGTACACACACACACACACACACATATATATGTATATATATACACACACACACACATATATATATATAAAACCAGAAGAAAATAATGCAGCACCAGTGAAAACAAGACTAAATACAACAGTCTTTAATTGCAAAAAAGGGAGAGTGGGGCGGAGAAGAAAAAGAGGAAGAAAGAAAAAAAATTAAAGAAAAATTAAAGAATAAAAAATAAAATAGAAATAAAAATCATAATAAAATAAAAAGGATTTCTGTAGCTTAATATAAGCATGTCTTTAATGCCCTAACTCTCTTTCAGTCATCTGTGCCCCTCCTCTCCCTGCTTTTAGTTGCAGTTGAGTCAATTCCGACCCATAGCAACCCTGTATAGGGTCTCCTTGGAGCGGCTGGTGAGCCCAATCCACCAACCTTGCAGTTCAAAAGGCCCTGGAGTGTGGCACCTCAACCCACAGTACTGTGCCGGGACTCCTCTCAAACCAGTGAAAGAAAAAAAAAAAAAAAAAAAAAAAAAAAAGCAGACTACATAGGATGCACATCCACATCTCTTGTATAGGATTTCTGAGGAGTGACTGGTGAGCTTGAACCACCAACCTTGCAATTCAAAAGAATTTGCAGTGCGGCGCATTAACCCACTACACTATGCCAGGACCCCTCTCAACCCAGTGTAAAAAGGCTGACAAAATCCACGTCTCAGCTTGGGCTGAGTGTGTGAGTTCCTGGCAGAGGAACCCACCAGCGGTGAGGGTGGGTCTTGGCCACTCGGCTAAGCCCCCACCTCTATTCACCTGACTGTAGGTGGGCAAACCGTGAGTGCACCTATTACCTAACACCAAAGAAAAAAATAAAATCAGAACCACACAAAATTGGCACAGTATGCTTTCCAAGGTTCCCGCAGGGTGTTTCCATGGCATCACTGTGGCCCTCTCTGCGGCCCTGATTTCGTCCCGCCACTTGGACTCGCCCAGGATATGGGCTCAGGCCTCCGAGCCTGGCCGGGAGATTCAAAAGTACGCGATTTTCTGGTTCAGCTCCAAATCCCACAGGCTATAAGCCTTCAAACCTTTAAACTATTCCTATGTCTGTGGGTCTGAGTCTTGGAGCTCTGTCTTGTCTCTTTTTTGCCTGGAATTCTGAGTTATTGCTGGTGGCGACCTTCACTACACCTTCACCCTAGCCACCATCAAGCCCCACCTCACTTAATATAAATTTATGTTGCTATGAAAAAAGCTCCTAGATTTATTGAATTTAGAGTCCTGCCTACAGTTGCCTTGACAGGACCAGACCAAATGATTTATCCCAGTGTGGCATCATGGACTAATGTGTTGGATTGTAAGGTCAGTTTGAACTGCAAGGTCAGCAGTTCAAGCTCACCAGCCATTCCTCAGAAATCCTATACAGGTTCACATTATAAACCACAACCAACTTGAAGGCAATTAACACCACCAACAACATAAGACCCATGGACCAGTAGTTCCCCACCCCTAGTTTAAATCGTAGGCACCTCAAAGGCAGGGATCATGATTGATGCCTCATCCTTTCAGTAGATGAAACAGAATCAAGTTATACACCAAGAGTCACCTGTGAAAACATTTCTGAGAGCCAGGCCAAGAATGTGCAGATATTTTCAGTTCAAACAGGGACCAGACAGCCATCCTAAATCTTAAACCCTCATTCCTTTGGCTGCCATTATTTTGCAGAAAAAAATACAATTCTACAGACAGTGGACTGGCAAGGAGGAAGGAAAATCACTGTCCTCCGCCCCTCCTCCTCCAGGTTTAACTCACATGCAATTAGGTAAAAATATCTATCAGTGATCAAGGCAGGAGAAGGAGTTGCTTGTGTCACTGTAGGATACGCACTGTACTGCAAGATCAGTTTGAACTTCAAGGCCAGTGGTTCAAATTCACCAGTTGCTATGAGTAGTAACCGACTCGAAGGCACTTAACAACAACAACAATAAGTAGTTGTGCTCCCATGGGTAAGTTCTTAGTCTTTCAACTTCTATTTCTGTAAAATGAGAATAATAATAGTACCTACATTATAAGATTGATGTGGAAACAAATTCTTGCACATATATGAACTCCACACTTGCTGCTTCTGTTTTTAATGATAACATAACTTGTTTTGAAGAAGGTCTGGATCAGATTTTATACTGAAAATTGTTGTTGGTAAGTTCCACTGAGTCAGTTCTGACTCATAGCTGCCTTGTATAGGATTTCTGAGGAGCGGCTGGTGAGTTTGAACTGCTAACCTGAGATTCAAACCAACTTTACAGTCCAGCACAGCGCTAGCAACCAGTAAATCATTGTATGAATCTTGAAGTGGTTTATGCAGTATGTGTTGGGGGAAAAAGGGAATAAGTTATTAGCCAGGGTCCCTTCTGAGGGATTCTGACCAAGGAAAAATGTAAAAATTGTTCTCTTTTGGGGATAGCTTCATTACCATCCAACTACCCCTACTGTTAACTGTGGTAGATAATGTAGTTTTTCTAGTCCCTGAATAAGATCCCCTGAGATTCTGGGCTGGCAAACTGCCCTAGACTTTCATACTTTGGGCATATTTTCAGGAGGGATCAGTCTCTGGAGAAGGACTGGAGGTACAGAGAAAAAGAGGGACTTCCAATGAGATGGATTTACAAAGTGGCAGCATTTGTGATGATGGCGCAGGACTGGGTTGCCTTAATAACTCTCTAGATACTTTTTTGGAGAAATCTAAGTAGAAAGAGCAATCTTTAGCTATTTCAGGAAAAGGTGAGATACCAATAATCAAGTTTAGCATAGAGACTTAATGAGTCATGATCCCACAAGTTGTTTTTGCTATGCAGTGGGCTGTCTGTCTGCACAGGTAGAATCATAATGAGATAGTTTGCTACCATAGGAGGAAAATAGGCTGAGGGGTCAACCACTGTTCAAGTCCTGACATTGTCATTTGTAAGTTGTGTGAGTCTGTCTTGATTTCCTAACCTCTTTACTTCTATTTCCTCATTTGTTAAATGTAAATGCATAATACTTACTTCATATTGTCATTATAGAGTTTATGGGAGATAAAAAGGCTCAGTATGTAAGAGGAAAGTTTTATATATTCATACCACTGATGACTGATTTGTAAGACCTCATTTATTCATTGATTCATTTAATCAATTAATAATTATTGAATACCTACAAAGTGTGTGTTCTCTCATTGTTCTGTTGTTATATGCCATTGAGTCAGTTCTGACTCATAGTGACCCCTATGTACAACAGAACAAAACATTGCCCGGTCCTGTGCCATCTTCACAATTGCTACTACTCTTCAGGCTGTTGTTAATGTCACTGTGCCAATCTATCTTGTTGGGTGTCTCCTCTGTTTCTGTCCCTCTATTTTATCAAGTATGATGTCCTTCTCTAGGGATTGGTCCCTCCTGAAAATATGTCCAAAGTTTGAGAGACAGAATCTGGCCATCTATTAGCTTCTAAAGAGAATGTTGGTTGTACTTCTTCCAACACAGCTTTGTCTATTCCTCTAGCATTCTTGGTACCTTTAATATTCTTCTCCAACACCATAACTCAAATTAATCAATTCTTATGTGGTTTTCCTTATTCACTGTCCAATTTTCACAATCATATGAGGCTACTGAAAATACCATGGCTTGTGTCAGGCGCACTTTAGTCCTCAAGCTGATATTTGTTCTTGAACACTTTAAAGAGGTCTTGTGCATTAGATTTGCCTAATGTGATACTTTGATTTCTTGATTGCTGCTTCTATGAGTGTTGATGGTGGATCCAAGCAAACTGAATCTTTCACAACTTCAATTTTTTCTCCAGTTATCCTGATGTTATTTATTGATCCAATTGTGAGGATTTTCTTTTTTTTTTTTTTTTTACATTGAGGTGCAACCCATAATGAAGGCTGTAGGTTTTGATCCTCATCAGTATGTATTTTAAGTCCTCTTCACTTTCAATAAGCAAGGTTGTATCACCTGCATATCACAGGTTGTTAATTAACCTTCCTTTAATCTTGATGCCATGTTCTTCTTCATATAATCCAGCTTCTCAGTTTACTTGCTTAGCATATAAATATAGTAAGTATGGTGAAAGACTACAACCCTAACACACACCTTACCTGATTTTAAACCATTGAATGTCCCCTTGTTCTGTTCGAATGACTGCCTCTTAGTCTATGTACAGGTTCCTTGTGAGCAAGACTAAAAGTTCTGGAATATTCATTCTCTGCTGTGTTGTCCTTAGCTTGTCATGATTCACACAGCTGAATGCCATTGAATAGTCAATATAGCACAGGTAAACATTTTTCTAGTATTATCAGCTTTCAACCAAAATCTATCTGACATCACAATGATATCCCTCATTCCATGTCCTCATCTGAATCTGGCTTGGACCTTGGAAATGTACTGTTGCAGCCAATTTTTAATTATCTTTAGCAAAAATTTACTTGCAAGTGATATTAATATTGTCTGATGATTTCTGCATTCCGTTTGGGCACAAATATGGATCTCTTCCAATCAGATGGTCTTCCAAATTTCTTAGCATAGATAAGTGAGTGCTTCAAGTTCTGCATCAGTTTGTTGAAATATTTCAACTTGTATCAACAATTTCCAATGTCAAAGTACCCAGGGTTTTCGAGGAGTGGCTGGTGCGTTTGAATTGCCAACCTATACAGGGTTGCTATGAGTCAGAACTGACTCAATAGTACCTAACAACAACAATAGAAAACCAAGACTGAAATTTCTACTCTGGCACTTAGTAATACTTTTAACCTGGGACAGTTTCCTCATCTGTAAAATCAGAATAATAATTCCTACCTCGTGGGATTGCCATGAAGATTAAATGAAGTAATGCAGACAAAGCTCATGGTGCATATTAAGTGCTCAACAAACAAAAAAGTTTGTTAAAAAAAATTTAAACATGTATTTCAAACAGAAAGATTAAATAACTAAGCCACACTCACACAACTAGTAATGACATTATCTGAGATCCAAACCCAGGCTTGTTTGTCTGACTCCAGAGTCCATGTTCTTCTTTTATACCATGCTATCCAGGCTGCTAACCTCAAGGTCAGAAAGATGAGGCTTTCTGCTCTTTTAAAGATTTACAGCCTTGGAAGCCCTATTCAGGGTCTCTATGAGTTAGATCTGACTCCACAACACACCACCACCACCATCTTCTCAATACAATGAAAACAGTCTGCTGTATTACAAAAGAACGCTGCATAGTAGACTCTCAATTAAAAGATAGTGGTTAGATGATCATCACTGAACTGTGAACCATAAGGTCGGTGGTTCAAATCCATCAGCTGCTCCTCAGAAACCCTATACAGTGTCATCATGAGTTGTAACTGACTCGACAACATTTGACAACACAAAAGAGAAAATATGGATTAATTATTTTTAATTCATATACTTCCCAATATAGTTCCCAATCTTCTCAACATCTTCCAAACCTACATGATCCTTCAAGTCTTGTTATAGTGTGTTTATTTATTAAAAAAAATTTTTTTTAGTGCTGTCAATTCAATTATAACTCAAATTGACCTTGTATAGGCTTTCTGAGGCTTTAAATCTACTTGGGAGCAGAAAACCTCATCTTTCTCCTACGGAACAGCCAGCAGATTTGAATAGAGTATCTTGTGGTTCTTCATCCATTGCTTATTATATGGATTCACTGAGCTCCCTCTTTGTTATAGTGTAGACCTTAGAGTTACAAGGATTCTCTAATTCACTGAAATGGAGGCAGAATAGCGCACTAAATAACAATACACACATTATAGAGTTACATCACCAAAGTTAAGTGCTGCTGTGGTGTCCTGGTGTGGCGCTGTGGGTTAATGCGCCAGACTGCAGAGCGGTTTGAACTGCAAGGTCGGTGGTTCAAGCTCACCAGCTGCCCCTCGAAAACCCTATACAGGGTCGCTATGGGTTGGAATCGACTCTACGGCACTTCGCAACAACAACTTAACAAATTTCCTGATTGCTCTGTGCTTCAGTTCATTCATCTTTAAAATGGGTATAAACCTGTTGCCAAGATCCTCATGAAGTTGTTGTTGTTGTTGTGAAGTGCCGCCGAGTTGATTCCGACCCATAGCGACCCTGTATAGGGTTTCCAAGGAGCAGCTAGTGAGCTTGAGCCACCGACGTTGCAGTTCAAAGGACTTTGCAGTCTGATGCATTAGCTCACAGCGCCACACCAGGACTCCATGAAGTAGTTGTTGTTGTTGTTGTTAAGTACCGTGGAGTCGGTTCCGACTCACAGTGACCTTGCACAGGTTTTCCGAGGCTGTAAATCTTTACGGGAGCAGAACGCCTCATCTTTCTCCCGCGGAACCTCTGGTAGTTTCGAACTGC
The DNA here is from genome assembly GCF_000296735.1 of Chrysochloris asiatica. Taxonomy (NCBI): domain Eukaryota; kingdom Metazoa; phylum Chordata; class Mammalia; order Afrosoricida; family Chrysochloridae; genus Chrysochloris; species Chrysochloris asiatica. The sequence continues at coordinate 4,781,316 of NW_006408749.1, forward strand.
TGACCTTGAGGTTGGCAGCCCGACTCGTAACCACTACGCTACCAGAACTCCTTATGAAGTTGTTAGGAGGATTAAAATAATTAACACTATAAAGTACTTATAAAGCATCTGCCACATATTTAGTGCTCAATTAGTGTTAACAGTTGCCCTTGAGTCACTTCAGATCCTGTGTGTTTGAGTAGTAATGTGTTCCATGAGATTTTTAATGGCTGAATTTTGGACACTAAATATACAGGCCTTTCTTCTGAGGTACCTCTGGGTGGACTTGAACCTCCAACATTTTCGTTAACAATCAAACTCATTTATCATTTGCAACACTCAGGGATCATTAAACACTAGGTCTTGGTGTGGCGCTGTGGGCTAATGCTTCAGACTGCAAAGTCGTTTGAACTACAAGGTTGGTGGTTCAAGCTCACCAGCTCAGCTGCTCCTTGGAATCCCTATACAGGGTCATTGTGGTTTGGAATCGACTCGACAGCACTTCACAACAACAACAATCATCTCCTGATATGTGACGCTGTGGGTTAATGCACCAGATTGCAAAGCTGTTTGAACTGCAAGGTCAGAGGCTCAAGCTCACCAGCTTGCTCCTCGGAAACCCTATACAGGGTCACTATGGGTCAGAACCGACTCAGCAGCACTTAATAACAACAACAATTATCTCTCATTGCTCTACAAAACCATTTTAAAGCTTTCAGCCTTGACAATTTATGGTCAAATCTCCAAGCGTTTTGCATCTTGTTTCATGGTCTGAGCTTCATGAGCGTGTAGGAACAGGTAATTGTAATTGAAAATTCTGTCTTCTATACACAAAATCTGCAGTCTCTAACTTCAGTGGGCCTTAGTTGGATGTGCTTAGCACTGGTTCCCTGGGTCTAAAAATTGAAAGAAATTGTTCAAGGCACAGACTGTTGGGGCAAGAAGAATCATGGTTATGACACATTTGTTGTTGTTAGTGCAATCAAGTCAATTCTGACCCATAGTAACCCTGCATAAGGTTTTCTGAGGAGTGGCTGGTGAGTTTCAACAACCGAACTCACAGTTCAAACCAACATTATGGTCTAGTGCATTATCCCACAACATCACACTAGGTATTAGGGGATGGTCAATTTTGGGGAAATGACTTGCAACGTGTAGTATGGGTTTCTAAGCCTGGTTCAAGGTTTAAGAAGAGGAGGAGGCTGCCAACCTAATCTCACTAATCTCAATAAGCAGAGATTGGGCCATGACCTCATTTCAGGGTCAAGAACAAGTCAGCCTGGGTGTGAATGTTGGTTCTGCCACTTGATAGTTGTGTGACCTTTCTTTTGTAAAGACAAAGAAAGAATCTGAAAGCAGAAGCTGAAGTCAGGAGTACAGAGAGCTTTGGATCAATATACCCTATTGCTTTGACACATTGGTATCTAAGATTGTGATAAGTGGCCTGTTTTTCTCACTGTTAATTTCTGAAGAGCCAAGACCTTGAGAAAGATACGTCACAGGCACTGAATCAAATGTCAACACAAGTATTTTTCCCTCACAGTTTGTAGCTATATAGAATGCAGCATTGTATAATTAGGATGATTACCTACAGCTCCCAGTATAACATTGTCCCAGCAACCTTAGCCAAAAGAAATTTTGTCCCTTACACCTATCCAGAGCATATGTATCCTTTTATTCTCAGATAAATCTTCCCTTCTTCGGGATTAATAAACTATGTTGCTCTCTTGAGCCCTCTCCTTTTTTACCTATTAACTTTGCACCATAAGGGTATAGTAGTGTGTGTTGGGGATGATGGTGCATACAGATGAACAAACACAGAGTCCCAAAGTGAACTATTTTATGGGTTATTTAAATTGATTATTCACTTCAACCATAGAGCTAGACTCATTATTCACCCATCTCACTTTATAATTTGGAGGCTTATTTAAAGATTTAAGGAAAGAAAGAGAAGCAGGGGTTGGAGGGAGTTGTTTTAGAATATCGGGTTTCTTAAAAATAATTCCTCTGGCTCCAATACCAATAAAAACACACTTTGTCTTCCTTATTATCTGCTCCCACACTTCTCAGAGTCACCCATCAAAAGAATTATTAAACCAGAAAATGTGCATATATGCCAGTTTTTCCATTAATTGAGACTTGAAATGCACAGAGATCATAAGATTTATCAACGATGGCATCTTCCAGATTATGGTACTTCTGTTATCTCCACTTGATTCTGCTCTAAAGCTGAGGGCTTGAAGGAATTAACAATTATACACCCATTCCATTGGCCTGGCCCATGCCCCCAAGGAAATCATGGGCTCTGACCTTTTTTTTCTCCCTTCAAGTTAAACAGAGATCATAAAAGTTTCATTTATGCCAATAATTCATTTTAAATTTCTATGGTGCTTCATATTGCATTGCTGCTGCTGTTAAGTGTTGTTGTGTTGGTTCTGACCCATAATGACCCTGTATAGGGTTTCCAAGGAGCAGGTGGTGAACTTGAACCAATGACCTTACCATACAAAGTGACCTTGTAGTCTAACATATTAACTCACAGTGTCACACCAGTACTTCTAAATGCATTATCTATTTTCAGACTTGAAAACCCCTCAAGATAGTCAGGGCGACTATTCAACTATTAACCTTTCAGTCTAGGAGCAGAGAGCCCTGGGACCATCACTGGAGAAGAGCGGACATCGAGACCCTAACCAGAGAAGCAGTGAGGCCCGAGATGGAGACAGAGAGGATGACATGAAGAGATGGAGTGGCTGAGGACTTGAGATCCAGAGAGGGAAAGGGGCTGTGTCTTGAGGACCGTGGGGGTGGGGGGACTTGCAGGGTATACCCTTTGGTTGGGTGATGATGCATGGACGGGATGGTAACTATGGCAATGAAACGATGTATGATAGAATGAATGTAAAACTAATGTTCCCCCATGTAAACTATCACACACACACACACAAATAAAAGTTTAAACAACAACAACAACAAAACCGTATTTCTAAACCAAAAAATTAAAACCAGTAAAGATGAAGCATCTTGTCCATGGTCACATAGCTCAAATTCAAATTAGGATTCAAATTCAAATTTTCAGATTCTAAGTTCTATGCTCTCTCTATGTCTTTGCAATGGGCTTACAGTTTGACACTTCTCTTCTGTGACCTAATCTCATCAGGCAGGTGCTGAACGTTTAACTCCGATGTTTCTTTCATTCTCAAAAACCGTATGATGACACCAGAATCATATTTTAGGTTTGGCTTGAAATTTGTCTTAGTTTGGTTACCCTGTTGGGATGCATGAACTTACCAGTGCAATGTGTATCCTACAGTATCACACAAGGGCTCCTAGTTACTTTGTTGTTGTCAGGTGCCATCGAGTCAGAACCGACTCATAGCGACCCCATGCACAGCAGAACGAAACAATATCCGATCCTGGGCCAACCCCACCACCGCTGCCACACTTGACACCATCAATGATGCCACCTGGCTGATCCATCTCATTGGGGGTCTTCCTCTTTTTCTCTGACCCTCCATCTTACCCAGCATGACATCCTTCTCCAGTGACTGTTCTTTCCTGACAATATGTCCAAAGTATGAGAGATGAAGCCTAGCCATCCTGGCCTCCAAGGAGCACTCTGGCTGCACTTCTTCCAAAATAGATCTGTTGGTTCTTTTGGCATGAATATCAGTAATCTATATGAAAGCAAGTAAAAATTTTATGTGTCAATGGCAGTATGTTTGATATAAAAAATGGGATATCAAACATATCCCACTCAATGGCACTTAACAACAAGAGCAACAGCAACAACTAATGTTCTAGTTTATTCCAAACAGAACATGATTAGATATATCTCTGTGATACATTTTCTCAATAACAAACTTGTGTTTATTATTGACAAATTTTCTCAATAATATACTTGTGTTAGTTTCCTTAGGGTGACTTTTAAAAAAGGTCTAATCAAAACAATGGCATCTGAGAGGACCTGTTAGACCAGTACAATGCCAAACTACTCAGAATCATAGCCTAGCCAAGTTGACACATAACATTAACGATCACAAAGTTGTTTCTTTACAGTTTGGTTTTGTCCTACCTGCACCTAGATGTGATCCCAGTTTTAAAGGACTAGGAATTGAACCATTGTGTAAGAATTCTTATAGCTCATGTGATTGCTCACCAAAAACTGAAATTTCTTAACTGAGTGGAGAGAATATTGGTCAGTCCTTTTTTCCAATCCCCCGGTAATAGATAACTCAATGAACTTACGAATTAAGGGTTGTTGCTGGTAGAGAAAGAGGTTATGCATGGCTCCAACCACATGAACTCCATTTCTTCAAGGCTCATTTAGCTACTGAGCTTCTGGCTATCCAAACTAACAAGAAGCCAGTGCTGTGCCTGTAATAGAGATCCATAGAGACCACACAGCTTCCTGGTAGAAGGTTTATTGCTTTAGATATCTTCCATTATGGAGGAGGAAGTGATTTGTTGCCAATGAAAATAATATATGTTGATATTAGTCAGCCAAAGGTGTGCACTAAAGTGGTTATTACCCCCCTTTCTTTTTTTATTTTGGAGGGTAGGGAAAGCTGTTGTGCTAGGATAGTTTCCCTAGAAGGGATTCATGGGCAAGTGATTTATTTAAAGAATCTTCTCAGAAGAAACCTGTCCAGGAATGAGGAAATCAGGATATGAAATGGAAAATAGTTATGTAACAATGTAATTTCAGATAGACTCTACACCTAGCCTGATACCACTGGTAACTCTTGGCTTTTAAATTGTTCTAAAAACTTTCTGTACTTGAGACAAATGGTTGGAGATTTTTTATCATTGTTCAAGTCAATCATTGGTAGCTCCTGAGAGGTGAGTTCTGTTACACAAGAGAAGTTCTACAAAGGTTATTTTTGTTGTTAGGTGCCTTTGAGAAAATTCTGACCCATAGTGACCTTATGTACAACAGAACAAAACACTGCCCCATCCTGTGACATCCTCACAATCATTGTTAAGCTTAAGCCCATTGGTGCTGCCACTATATCAATCCATCTTGTTGGGGGTCGTCCTCTTTTACGTTGACCTTCCACTTTACCAAGCATGAAGTCCTTTTCCAGGGACTGCTACCTCCTGATAATATGTCAGAAATATGAGAGACAAAGTTTAGTTTTTTAAGGAGCATCTGGCTGTACTTTTTTCAGCACAAATTTGTTTGTTCTTCTGGCATTCCATGGTACTTTTAATATTCTCTTCAAATGCATCAATTCTTCTAAGGTCGTCCTTATATCTTGTCCAACTTTCACATGCATGGTTTGGGTCAGGTGCACCTTAGTCCTTATTCAACATAGATTTGTTTATTCTTCTTGCAGTCCATGGTACCTTCAATATTTTACACTAACACCATAATTCAAGGGCATCATTTTTCCTTTGGTCTTCCTTACTCATAGTCCTTATTTATGCATATGAGACAAATGACAATACCATGCCTTAGGTCAGGCTCATTTTAGTCCTCAAAGTGACAAATTTTCTTTTGAACACTTAAAAGAGGTCTTTTGCAATAGATTTACCCAATGCATATATCGTGGACCAAGAGGCTGTTGTTTGAACAGAACATGGGAACACTGAATGGTTAAAAATATAGAAAGTTGTGCAACAGGGTTGTATTCTATCACCATACTTATTCAACCTGTATGATGAACAATCTGAGAAACTGGGTTATATGAAGAAAAACATGGCATCAGGATTGGAGGAAGACTCATTAACAACCTGCGATATGCAGGTGATAAAACCTTACTTGCTGAAAGTGAAGAGGACTTAAAATACTTACTGATGAAGATCAAAGAGCACAGCCTTTGGTATGGATTGCATCTCAATGTAAAGAAAACAAAAATCCTCACCATTGGACCAATAAACAACATTCTTATCAATGGAGAAAAGATTGAAGTTGTCAAGGACCTCATTCTTCTTGGATCAACTATCAACACTCATGAAAGCAGCAGTCAAGAAATCAAAAGATGTATTGTATTAGGCAAATCTGCTGCACAAGACCTTTTTAAAGTGTTGAAGAGCAAAGGTATCAGCTTGAGGACTAAGGTGCACCTGACCCAAGCCATGGAATTTTCAATAACCTCATATACATGCAAAAGCTGGACAGTGAATAAGGAAGACCGTAGAAGAATTGATACTTTTGAGTTATGGTGTTGGAGGAGAATATTGAAAGTCCTATGGGCTGCCAAAAGAATAAGCAGATCTGTGTTGGAATAAGTGTAGCCAGAGTGCTTCTTGGAGGCCAAGATGGCCAAACTTCTCTCATATTTCGGACATATTGTCAGGAGGGACCAGTCACTGGAAAAGGATATAATGTTTGGTAGGGTGGGGGGTCAGAGAAAAAGAGGAAGATCCTCAGTGAGATGGATTGGCAAAGTGGCAGCATCAATGGGTTCAAGTGTGGCAACAATAGTGTGGTTGACCATAGGGGTATGTGTGTATATGTGTGAGTATGAGTCGGTACCGACTCGATGTCACCTAACAACAACAACAGTATATGTTGTGTTTTTGGTTTTTTTTTTTCAAACTAATGCTACCATGGGAGTTGATTGTGGATCCAAGTAAAATGGAATCCTTAATATCTTCAGTCTTTTTTCTCATTTATCATGATATTTATTGGTCAAGTTGCGAGGACTATAATTTTCTTTATGTTGATATGTAGTCGATTCTGAAAAGACTAGATTTGTTTTGTTTTGTTTTTTTGTCTCCATCAGTAAGAACTTTAAGTATTCTTAACTTTCAGCAAGCAAGGTTGTATTATCTGCATATCACAAGTTGCTATGAGCCTTCCTTCAATCTTTTTCTTCAAAAATGTTCTTCAAAAAGCCCAACTTCTAGAAGGTATTTGCAAAACATACAGCTTGAATAAGTAAGCATGGTGAAAATATATGCTCCTAATGCACAACTTTTCTGATTTTTAACAATGCCATATTTCCCTGTTCTGTTCAAATGATCACCTCTTGGTGTATTTATATGTTCCACATAAGCACAATGAAATGTTCTGGAATTCCCATTCTTTGCAATGTTATCCATAATTTGTTGTAATCCACATAGTTGAGTGTCTTTGCAACATCCATAAGATACAAGTAAACACTGTTTTCTGCTTTTAGCCAAGATCTATCTGATAGCAATAATGATATCCCTTGTTCCACATCCTTTTATGAATCCATCTTGAATTTCTGGAAGTTCCTTGTTGATGTACTGCTGCAATATTTTTGAATTCTCTTTATATGTGCATGATGTCAATGATGTTCTTGTTGTTAAGTGTCATCAAGCCAGTTCTGACTCATAGCGACACTTTATAGTGTTTCCAAGGAGCAGCTAGTAGGTTTTAACCACCAACCTTGTGGTTAGCCGTCCAGTGGCTGATCCTACAATACCACACTTCCACAATCTGTTGTATCATCTCTCTTAGCAATGGGTACAAATATGGTTGGTCAATTAGCTGTTTTCCAACTTCTTGGCATAGATAAGTGAACACTTTTAGAGCTGCATTCATCTGTTAAGACACCTCACTTGGTATTCTGTCAATTCCTGGAGTCTTATTTTTGCCCAATATTTTCAGTGCAGCTTGGACTTCTTCCTTTTATACCATTGATTATTGATCAATCAAATACTTCCTCCTGAAATGTTTGAATGCCACCCGATTCTTTTTGGTACAGTAACTCTGTGTACTCCTTCCAACTTTTTTAATGTTTCCTGCTTCATTCAAATATTTGCCTATAGAATCCTTCAATATTGTAACATATGGCTTAGATATTTTCTTCAGTTCTTTCAGTTCTAGAAATTCCAAGTGTGTTCTTCTACTTTGGTTTTCTAACTACAAATCTTTGTACATTTCATTATAATACTTTACTTTGTCCTCTAGGGCTGCCTAATGAAGTAATCATTTGGTTATTGTTGCTATTATTGTTGTTAATTTGCTATCAAGTCAATTCTGACTCATAGAGACCCTGTAAAGTTTCTGAGGCTGTAAATCCTTGTAGGAAGAGAAAGCCCAATTCTTCGCTTGTGGAAAAGCTGGTGGGTTTGAACTGCTGACCTTGTGGTTCAAAGTTCAATGCTTATTTTACAGAGCTCTGGTAGCGTAGTGGTTACGAATGGGGCTGCGAACCTTAAGGTCAGCAGTTCGAAACTACCAGCCGCTCCGCGGGAGAAAGATGAGGCTTTCTACTCCCGTAAAGATTTACACCCTTGGAAACCCTGTACAGGGTCGCTATGGGTCGGAACCGACTCGACGGCACTTAACAACAACAACAACAACAACATCATTATACTAGTGACATTAAACTTATTACTGTGGCATCTCAATGAGAATATAGCCCACACTCCTGATCCTTGTTACTAAAACCAAATAACAGATCTGCAGTAGGTCTTTCCTTAACAAATATAAATGCCATAAAAGCCAGAATTTTGTCCTTTTCATGTTGTATCACTAACTCCTTAAGTAGTGGTTACCACATAGTAGACTTGCATGATATATTTGAATGAATGAATGAATGAGTGGTTGAATAAGTAAATAAATAATTTCCAACAATCTTTTCTTATGGAAAGCGATGACAACAGCAACAACACACACAAACTTGCTTAGCTTTGCCAATTTATTTCTTCTGCTGCTCTTTCTTTTCCAGAAGTATTCTGCTGATCACTCATCCTTCAAGAATAGTTTAATTTCTTAGACTTTTAGCTTGCTGCTTCTGTAGCTTGGGCTGAAACCGTATTGTGCAATCAGACCAAGAGACACTGGACACAGTTCTGCATTCTAGACCAATTATATTCAACTGAAATGAGGTATTAATTAGGATATCTGCAGAAAGCATTCCATTCAGAAATCTGCAGCTAAAGGAAGTGTTCATCTAAGTCAAGCATGGTTCAATATAGTTCAATTAAACGGTATCTGTGAATAGACTTTTGGCCTCCAATTTTTTTGTGTGTGTGTAGATGGTGGAATGGTGGAGATGGAAACTTGCTGCAGGGTGTGGGATGTGAAGGAGCTTTATGTTTGCTTCATGTATTCTTATTTATTCCAAGTACTGTCAGACATAATTCCCTCTGACAGTAACAACTATCCATCAGTTTTTTCTTGAAGCTGCCCATATTTCTGTGGCAAGTTTTGGTTGAATAGTACTCACCTTACCCCCAACACAAACATGCAGGCACACAGACAAATAACACGCAAAAACTCACACAAACATACACTCACATATACATACACACATATCCCTCATATCTCTTGCTTTGCAAGGTAGCTATTTTACTAGTTTTGAGAACAAGAAAGAGTTTATTAATAGCTATGTCCTGGAGTATTAGTGATGCTTGGGAACCAGAGAGCTGAATTTGGTTGTTGTACATGAGTAGGGAATTAGATACTGATTAGGGACTGGAAGGAGGGCACTTAGAAGTGTTGTTGTTGTTAACTGCCAGATGTGATGCTATAGGATCAGAACTTGACTGCAAACCACAAGGTTGCCTGTTCAAACCCAACAGCTGATCCTTGGAAACCCTAAACAGCGATGCTGTGAGTCTGAATTAAGTCACCACATTTAAAAACTTATGACATTGAAAGAAAAAAGGCAAACAAACTATACATTTCATAATTTTGTCTAGGGCCATTACTGGACTGTGTCCTTTAAGGATTTTATTTAAGGTGACTGTGAACAAATTGAAGACCCAAGCTCTACACTTACTAGCTATGTGATCTTGATTAAGGCACTGAAAATCTCTACTTCAGGGTTTTTTTTTCATCTTAAAATGGGGATAAAAATAGTATCTGCTTTGTTGGATTTTTGTGAGGATTAAATGCATTAACTTATGTCAAACCACTTAGAATAGCACCTAGAACATACTAAGTGCTATGTAATTCAAAGCTACTATTATTATTATCAATTGAGAATGTTTTAAAAGGTCCACACCATTTCCTCCTATTGTCTGGTGCTGTGGACCTTAAGAAAGACACTCTGTACTGATTCGTTTCCTTGCCTGATGAGACAAGTGTAGGGCATTTCAGCTATCTGGAATTGGAGCAAATCCAGATAAAAGGTTAAACTTCTGGGGAGAAATTCCAATCTTTGGAATTACCAGGGAGCTGGAGGTACAAATGTTTCTCTAATGTTAGGTAATAATTTCACAAAGTGTGCTTTACAGCTACCTGTCTCAATGTACCTGTTAGAAGTCTGCAGAATCAGTGATATATATATTTATTTATCACATATATATTTATCAAATATATATATGAGTCTGAACTGACTTGAAGGCACCTCACAACAGCAACAAAATATATATTGTGGTGGTTATGTGCTGTGGAGTCGGTTCTGACTCATATCAACCCTTTTCCAAGGTTGTAAATGTTTATAGGAGCAGAAAGTCTCACCTTTCTGCTGCAGAACAGATTTATCTTCATACGTCATTGAAGTGTATATTCCTTGAGAGTAAGGGTCATGTTTTATTCATGTCTTCTAGTCACTCCAGGACATAGCTATTAATAAACTCTTTCTTGTTCTCAAAACTAGTAAAATAGCCACCTTGCAAAGCAAGAGATCTGAGGGATATGTGTGTATGTATATGTGAGTGTATGTTTGTGTGAGTTTTTGTGTGTTATTTGTCTGTGAGCCTGAATGTTTGTGTTGGGGGTAAGATGAGTAGTATGAGTAGTACACAGAATTTCTATGAGTCAGAACCAACTCAAGAGTACTTAACAATAACAACATACAGAAGATGGACAACAGAAGATAAACTACAGAGCAGCTTTCAAATCTGAGCCAAGTATCAGCAGTTGGATTATAAGCAAACAAAATCAGCTGTATAAGAAAGGAAATGAGAATGAAAAAGAATAAAAGTGGACAGGCAGCAGCTTTGACCAGCACATAAGTTAAAAGTAGTCTTGTCCTACCACTAAGATCATAGAGTAATTTAACTTGGTCATGTGATACACTATTGAAAAGATGATCTTTTTTGTAAGTGGGAAGATATTACTGAATATAAATTAAATGAAGATAAAAAATCAGCCCTTACTTTGCTTGGTTCCACATCTGTATCCATTCTACTCTCCCACCTTCTTCTCTCTGTCTGTAAAATCCTAAACATATTCTAAGGGAAAACTCAGGCTTTCCACCATAGTGTTGCAATTCATATTTTTAGTCTGGTTTCAATAAAAATAAGACCTACCTTCTGAGCAACTACAGACTGTTGGGTCTTTGATGGCAAACATTATGTCTTATGTTTTTCTTATGGAAACATCAAGCATCTACAATAGCATGGGACTCATGACAGGAGCTTAATAAATATTAGTTGATTGATGGATTTGTGGTAAATAGAAAATTAATTTTGCTGAATGTTGGAGATGATCCCTGTCCTGTGGCAATGGCTTTAATTTGCTTTATTTAATTACAAAGCTAGACCTATCTCCTTCTAATGGCTTCAGTAGGCCTTGGGGATTGTTTTTCACTGACTGATGGAACTGCAAGTCTGTTATAATGAAAGAATAAAAAGTGTATCTACTCTAGGTGAAAGGAGCCCGAGTAGTGTAGTAAATTATGAGCTGGGCTGGTCACCTCAAGGTCAGTATTTCGAATCTACCAGTTGCTCTGCAGGAGAAAGATGAGGCTTTCTGCTCCTGTAAAGATTTATAGCCTCGGAAACCATATCCAGGGTTACTATGAATCAGAACTGCCAATATGGCACACAACCACCACCCTAGGTGAAAGAGCTCTGGTTGTGTAGTGGGTTACAAATTGGGTTCTAACTTCAACGTCAGCAGTTCTAATTTACCAGCTGCTCCTTGGGAGGAAGATGAAGTTTTCTGCTCCTGTAAAGACGTACAGACTCATAAGCCCTATTTTGGATCCTGATGACTCAGAACCAACTCAAGGGCACACAACCACCACCACCACCACCACCCTAGATGAGGGAGTTTGGGGCAAGAAACATAAAATTCCCCAGTCAGAAGACTAACAATTTTATAAAAAATTTTCTTTAGATCCCATATTCCTTGATTGTTAAACAGTGTCAAGCCTTATTTCAACGTACAGTCAAAGGCCACACAGGGGTGAAGTACTAAAAGTGTCAAGAAAAGTATAAAGGAGTAGGACATTTTCAGAGGGCAATTGATAAAAAGTATTCGTAACAAATCCACTAGCGATGTAGACCCTATAGTATGTGTTATAGAGAGAAATATAGATAATTCTGTTAAATTTAAGAACCTGAGACATTGGAGGATGGGATAATTTAACTCATCAGGATTATGAACCATTTTATTCTGGCTCAATCCCCTGCTAAGAATTTGCATTTCTACCCCAGATATACTGAATCAGAATCTACACTTTAGCAAGAATGCCATAAGCATCAGTAGGGAATCTATAAAAATGACCTGGCGATCTTGTTAAAATATGCATTCACATTCAGTATCCAAGGATGGAAATTCAAGTTCTCAGGAGGATTTTGAACCAAAATGAACTGGATAGAACCACTTGCTGAAACTATCCTGACATTGGGATGTTGACTGAAAGAAGAGAATTTTCAGGGGACTTCTGGTTTGGGGGCAGGATAAGTGGAAATAAACAGAAGATGCTTCTTGGTGGAGGTATGGAAAAACCAGAAACGGTGCTTTGCTGGGACAGTCCAGGAGTTTTAGATCTGATATAAACTAAGGGGAAATAGTTTCAGACGACCACCAATGGAGAAATCTGACTATGGCTAGGAGAAATGTGATTTCTGAATCAATTGGTATGCTGGCTGTGGCTGGCAATCTTGGCAGAGATTAGAGGACAGGGCCACAGCCAGGCTGATACAGTGTGAAAGCCACCTACCTAGTGACTTGTGGAAAAAGAGATGTGACTTTTATTATTATTATTTTTCTTCTTCTCCCCTGTACACCCTCCCTGTCCAGCCTGGGTGTCTTCACATGAATGGGAGTGCACTCCAAAAAGGGTTCAGGGTTCCCCCCCAGAGTATAATTTTCCCACCACACAAAGAAGAAACTGCTGAAAACCCCATAAATTCCAGAGGTTACTCGTCCGGAAGCTTCTTATGATGTCTGATTCTGGGATTGAGCCCTAAAGTTGACTCTCCTACTTGGGCAGGAACCTATATTCCTGCATTATCTATCAACAGAGAACAGGTCTGGCCATACTGTGAAACCATATTTGCACCATGTAAAACCCTAACATAAAAGGCAAGAACCAACACCAACTGCTATATACAAGGATTCAGTCATTTTGAGAATTATGCTGTGCATACAGAGATACCTACCCGATATTCAGAGATAAAATTGTGAGCAATCTTTCTTCCATTCGTTTCTGAATCACTGTCTGTGCACTTCCATGGTGGTGACTAGAGGGGGAGCCTGAGTGAGTGGACACCCCCAGCACTGGAGGTTTCTACTGTGCATGCACACCGACCCACACAGCAAAGGCTACTGGACTAATCTGCTACAGTTTTGTTTCTGCTTTGTTTTTGCATGCTTGTTTTTGTTTTATTTTGTTTTTGTTTTTTGGTCTTACATTTTCCTGAGGGTTGGAGCTTTCTCTCCCTGCATTACCCAATAAGAGACAGAAATCATGGCCATATAGCCAAGTTACAAGCATATCCTATAATATCCCACCATCTAGACAGGAGCCAATACCAGCTGCTACACATAACGTAGCTTGCCAACATTTGCTAAAATTGCTCTAAGTTGAGTAATAAAAGACATGAAAAGGAAAGCGTATCTCCAGATTACATCTACTAGGAGATACTAAGTAACCTTAATAATACAGCAACATACATTCATTTAATCATTGAAAACACTTCTAACTAATGAAAAGGTCCAAGAAACAACAAAAGATTTCAGCACATGTCCAGAAACAAAAAAGAGTAACTGAGACGAATGAGCTGGAGGTAGGCATAGACTTCCTGTTAGAAGGAGATCAGGCTTTAGATCTACCTGAGAAAGAATTCAGAAGAATGGTATTGAGATACATCCAAAGGCTTCACAGATGGATGGAGGAAAATAAGGAAGAAGTCAAGAAAGTGCTACCAGAGCAATCAAACAAGATAGATATAGCATTGGAAACAATACAAAACCTGCAAAAAGAGGTCCAAATGATTAATAATAAAATATTAGAAATGGACTGAAAGGGCAAATGAGTAGAAGTGAAGAGATGGAAGCCAGAACAAGTGAGCTGAAAGAAAAATCACTCAATATTGCTAAGATAGAAGAGCAAGCAGGAAAATGGATTTTAAAAAATCTGAAGAGAGTATAAGATTCATGTTGGACAGACAATACAAAGAGGAATAGCTTAAGAATTATTGGCATTCTGGAATAGGAAGAATCACAGAAGTCCACAGAAGAGATAGTTGAGGAGATGCTGGAAGAAATTTCCCTAACATCTTGAAGGATGAGAAGATAAGCATTCAAGAAGCTGAATGAACCCCAGGAATGAAAACCCCAAAAGAAAATCACCAAGACATATAATAATCAAGCTCTTCAAAATCAAAGAAAAAGGAGAGACTCTTAAAAGCAGCTAGGGAAAAGAGAAGTGTTACTTATAAAAACAAATAAATCAGATTAAGCTCTGATCTCTTAGCAGAAACCATACAGGCAAGAAGTCAAAGGGGAGACATATATAAAACCCTAAAAGAAAAAAAAAGTGCCAACCAATAATTGTCTACCTAGGAAAGCTGTCAATCAAATACAATGGTGCAATCAAAATATTCCAGGATAAACAGAAGATAAGAGACTTAGTCAAAACCAAACCAGCACTTCAAAACATCCTAAAGGGAGTTCTCTGGACTGAAAGACAACAAGAACAGACAACAAAAAGAGATTGACAGATGTGACAGTACCACCCAGATATCAGTCGACAGACAGAAGAGTCAAGAACAGAACAAAGTTACAACAACGAATTCAGAGAACATGGTAGGTCAAGCAAAGATCAAAATAATTAACAATAGCAAAGAAAGGAAAATATAGGAATGGAGATTCAGGTGGTTAGGGGGTCAGGTAGCTTTCAGGATAAACAACACTGTCTTAAGTGGAGGGAAAAGTTAATAGCTTATAAGGAGCTTTGGTAGTGTAGTGGTTACAAATTGGGCTGTGAACCTTAAGGTCAGCAGTTCAAAACTACCAGCTGTTCCGCCAGAGAAAGATGAGGCTTTCTGCTCCTGTAAAGATTTACAGCCTCGGAAACCCTGTTCAGAGTCGCTATGGGTCTGAACTGACTCGACGGCACATAACAACAACAGGGTAACCTCAAGGAAAATTAACACTTCACAAAATACCATGACAATGAAGATTCAAGAAGAACATGGAAACATTGAAACTAAGAAGAAACTGACAAGAAAGAACAACAACAACAAAACCCCATAAACTCAGCACAAGAAGGCACATAGAACAAAGGAATAAGCAGCACAACAAAATAACTATAATAATGACAGGAATTAATTCATACCTATCAGTAATGACACTGAATGTCAATTGTTTAAATGCACCAGTTAAGACACAGAGAGTGGAAGATTGGATAAGAAAACAAGACCCTTCAATATGCTGCCTTCAAGAGACACACCTTACACACAAAAACAAAAAGAGACTAAAAGTTAAAGGATGGAAAAAAGCATACCAAGCTAACAGCAATCAAAAAGGAGCAGAAGTGGTAATACTAATCTCTGATACAATGAACAGATATCAAAAGAAAAGATTGTCTACACCGTTATCTCCGCTGTTCTGCCAGGCGTCTGTGGCCGTTCCGATCCTTCCCCCACTTGTTCTCACCCAAGATGGCGGTTCCTTGAGCAGTTGAGCTTTCCAATCTTGAAAGCAATGGATTTCTTGCTTCTGCCACAAATT
>NW_006408749.1:4797232-4800269 GCF_000296735.1 Chrysochloris asiatica
AGCCTTCCAACCTTCTAAATATTCCTTTATATGTGGTTCAGAGTTCTGGGACCAGCCCCTGAGCCTGCTTGGTTGGGTATTCTGTGTTGTGGCTGGCGGAGCTCCTTACTGCACTTCCAGCTGATCCGCCATCTTGTTTGTTCTCTAACCATTTCTTTTTGGTATGTGACTCTCTATATTCCTTCCATCTTCTCTTGATCCTTGCTGCATCATTCAATAATATGCCCAGAGAATCTTTCAATAGCGAAAGTCGAGGCTTCAATTTTTCCTTCAGTTACATCAGCTTGAGAAATGCTGAGCATGTTCTTCCTTTTTGGTTTTCTGATTCCAGATCTTTGCACATTTTGTTGTAATATTTGGCTTTACCTTCTCGAGCTGATCTTTGAAATTTTCTGTTGTCGCACACCTTTTTTAATTTTAAACCATTCAGTGTTCCCATGTTCTGTTCAAATAACTGCTACTTGTTCCAGTTACAGATTCCTCATGAGCAAAATTAAGTATTCCAGAATACTCATGGTGATCAAGAAATAAATCCTTGTTGAGATTTTGAGGTTAGTTTGCTACCACAGTACAGTGAAGTCTGTCTTTAGTAAAGCAAATTAAGAAATTTGAATTTTATTCAGACATAAAGTTATTGAAGGGATTTTGACAGGATGAGTGACAGAATCAAGTATTCCATTTGGGGATCCTGTATAGGGCTTCTGAAGCTGTGAACCTGTATGGGAGCATAAAACCTCATCTTTCTCCTCCATTCTGGTGAATATAGGGGTGCCTGAGCTAGTGGACACACAGCCCCACACTACACATGTGCTCAGATCTCCTCGAAATTTAAAGAGACAGTTTCCAATTAAAACCAAATAGCCACAGTCAGCCCTGAACTGTTTATAACTAAAAAAAAAAAAAAAAGCCCTGAATAGGGATTGTGGAGCAAGACAAGCAGACTAAAAAGGAAATAGGCTGAACATTAAATCCTAAGATACATCAAAACAACCAACAGAGGCATCTTGAAATTTCTCAAGAAGAAGACTGAAAAGGGAAGCCTATTTCCTGATCACATCTACCTGGAGGCAATCAGAAAGCATAAAAAATAACAAAATACACATCCATCAAAGTATTAAGGCCACAGACAACCCCTAAATATGCCCAAAAAAACCCAGAAGCAGATGACCATATCTGCACATGTCCAGAAATGAGATAAAGTGACTGAGGCAAATGAGCTAGACATAGACCTACACTCCATACTGGAAGATGGGCAGGCTTTGGTAATGCCTGAGAAGGAATTCAGAAAAATTATTATAAAATGTATCAAAACACTATACAATGGAGTTGAGAAAAATAATGAAGAAGCCAGGAAAGTGCTACAGAAACAATCAAATAAGATAAATAGAGCATTAGAAACAATTCAAAACCTACAGAAAGAGGTCCAAATGATTAATAATAGATTATCAGAAATGGACAATACACTGAAAGGGCAAAGGAGTAGAATTGAAGAAATAGAAGCCATAACTAGTGAGTTAGAAGATAAATCTCTCAGCACTACTAAGATAGAAGAACAAACACAAAAAAGGATTAAAAAAATCTGAAGAAGGCCTAAGATTCATGTTGGATAACATGAAGAGGACTAACATAAAATTTATTGGCATTCCAAAACAGGAACAATCACACGAATCCACAGAGGAGATAGTTGAAGAGCTTCTGGACAAACATTTCCTAACATAATGAAAAGTGAAAAAATAAGCATTCAAGAAGCTCAATGTACCCCAGGATGGATAGACTCTAAAAGACAATCACAAAGACATATAATAATCAAGCTCTCCAAAATCAAAGATAAAGACAGCATCTTTAAAGCAGCTAGGGAAAAGAGAATTATAACATACAAAGGTAAGCAAATCAGATTAAGCTCAGATTTCTCAACAGAAACCATGCAGGAAAGAAGGCAATGGAGAGACATATATAAAACCCTGAAAGAAAAAAAACTGCCACCCAAGAATCCTCTACCCAGCAAAGCTGTCAATCAAATACCATGATGCAATCAAAACATTCCAGGATAAACAGAAGCTAAAGGATTTTGCCAAAGCCAACCCTGCTATGAAACACATCCTAAAGGAAGTTCTGTGGACTGAGAACCAACAAGAACAGACAACAACTACAGAATGACGTACATGACAGCAACAACCTGAACTCAGTTGACAAATGGAAGAGTAAAGAACAGAATAAAATTATAAGAACAGAGGATCTGGGAAGTAAGTCTATGACCAAAATAATTACAATGTGAAAAAAAGGTAAACACAGAGGAACAGAGATCCAGGTGGTGGGAAGGTCAGATAGATTACTTCATAAAATAGACTGTCTTAAATGGAAGGAAGAACTAATGAAATATAAGGTAGCCACAATGGGGTTAGGGTGGAGGGTTTAGTTTGTGTGTTGGGGAGGGCAATACAAGGAGGCAGAAGAACAACATAGATAGGGGAATACTGAGACAAATTTGCATGACCTAGTGGGACAGAGGTAAATAGTGATGCATACTCAACCTTGGAACAACAGGGTTCTGGGATACAGGTATCTAGATACAGCTTGAAGAGGGGAAATAATACTAAAATCCTTGACTGCCTTATGAATATTATTTTCCCTTGCCTACTATTCAACCTGTATGATGAGCAAATAATACAAGAAGCTGGGTTTTATGAAGAAAAACGTGATGTCAGGATTGGAAGAAGACTCATTAACAACCTGTGACATGCAGATGATGCAACCTTGCTTGCTGAAAGTGAAGAGAACTTAAAACATTTACTGATGAAGATCAAAGAGCACAGCCTTCGGTATGGATTACATCTCAATGACAAGAAAACAAAAATCCTCAAGACTAGACCAATAAACAACATTCTTATCATTGGAGGAAAGATTGAAGTTGTCAAGGACTATTTTTTTTCTCTTGGATCAACTATCAACACTCATGGAAGCAGCAGTCAAGAGATCAAACGGCGTATTGCATTAGGCAATTCTGCTGCACGGGAACTTTTTAAAGGGTTGAAGAGCA
>NW_006408749.1:4800865-4802962 GCF_000296735.1 Chrysochloris asiatica
CTGGTAGCATAGTGGTTACGAATCGGGCTGTGAACCACAAGGTAAGCAGTTCGAAACTACCAGCTCTTCCATGGGAGAAAGATGAGAGACTTTCTGCTCCCGTAAAGAGTTACAGCCTTGGAAACCATGTACAGGGTCGCTATGGGTCGGAACAGACTCGATGGCACATAACAACAACAACAACTGTACAATAGACACTTGATTGGGATAGAAAGGAATGTTGGGAAACATGATTAGAGAAAACTTGTAAGCCCGCCTTCAGCCTAAAACTGATTGAAATACCTAAAAGGGGTTCTATAACTTGCCCAGTGAAACAGGCCTCGTGCAAAGCCTTTACAGAGTATAGGACCTTAGGTGGAATCCTGAGTCCCATCCAGAACCTTATGAGGTGAGACATTTCCACTAGAAAGGACAAGCAGACTGGAACAGCTACAGTGACAGAAGATACATCTTCATAATGAACCTGACCTATACTCAGAGCAGTACTTATTCTAAATACCAACAGAGAGGGAAAGAGTCTTCACATCAAGTATCAATGCTATCCCCTCTGTGCACAGGGTAGATAGGGACGGGCAACTTAGACAATGGATACCTAAAATGAGGGGGCAATAAAGGCACGAAGTGACTGGCTTACAAGGTTTCAAGAGGGAGTTTAGTTTAAGAGTATGGGGGGGGGAAAGAAACAGGCCTCACTGAACAGCTGTCATCTTGTCTAGCTGGGTCTGGTGAAAAGAGATGGGGATAAGATTCGTAAGATTCAATAGTGAATCATTGTTATCATGACTAATCATGACTGTCACAATTGTAAAGGTAGAAGTTTTGTAACAAAAACAGGGAAGTGGTTAACCTTACAGTCCAGAAACAGAGGACTCTAGGGCCATAAAGAAAGGAACGCACATGCAGAATGCAGGACCTTATCCAGAGAAGCAGCAGCGCCAGAGATGGAGGCAGAGATGGGGGCATGGAAAGGGGGAGCAGCTGAGGACTCTAGATTCATGGACTAAGAAGAGAAGGACTAAGAGCTGGTGGCCAGGAGCAGACTTGCAGAATGTTCCCTTTGGAGATGTAAATTATTATATATGCCTGTATGGGATTTTTTGTTTGTTTGTGTGTTTTTTAAAAAGCTAAAGTGGATATAGAGAAATACTGTTAACTGAGGGTACATAGAGGGGATTATAATCAAAGTAATGAAACAAGGTATATGCTTTGTTGAATGTAAAACTGATGATATGTCCTGTAAGCTTACACTCAATCCACAATAAAAACCTTAAAAAAAAAAGGAAATGGTTAATGTTCAACCATTCCAAGAAGTAGCATATGATCAAGAGCCAATGATACTGAAGGGGGAAGTCCAAGGTGCATTGAAGGAATTGACAAAGAACAAGGCATCAGGAATTGATGGAATAAAAATTGAAAACTTTCATGGAATAAAAATTGAAAACTTTCAAGAAAGTGAGGTGGCACAGGAGACACTCACTCATCTCTGCCAAGAAATTTGGAAGACAACTAGCTAGCCAACTGATTGGAAGAGATCCATATTTGTGCCCATTCCAAAGAGAGATGACCAAATGGAATGTGGAAATTATCGGACAATCTCTTTGATATCCCATGCAAGTAAAATTTTGCTAAAGGTAATACAGAAATGGCTACAAGCATACATTGACAGAGAACTTCCAGAGGTTAAAGCCGGATTCAGAAGAGGCCGTGGAACAATGGATATCATTGCTGATGTCCGATGGATCTTGGCTGAAAGCAGAGAATATCAGAAAGATGTTTACCTGTGCTTTATTGACTACGCAAGGTCTTAGATTGTGTGGATCATGACAAGCTATGGACAACATTGCGAAGTATGAGTATTCTAGAACACTAATTGTGCACATGAGGAATCTGTACCTGGACCAAGAAGCAGTTGTTTGAAGAGAACATGGGAACACTGAATGGTTTAAAATTTAAAAAGTTGTGCAACAAGGTTGTATTCTTTCACTATATTTATTCAACCTGCATGCTGAGCAAATAATCTGAGAAGCTGGGTTCTATGAAGAAAAATGTGGCATCAGGATTGGAGGAAGACTCATTAACAACCTGAGAT
The DNA here is from genome assembly GCF_000296735.1 of Chrysochloris asiatica. Lineage (NCBI taxonomy): Eukaryota > Metazoa > Chordata > Mammalia > Afrosoricida > Chrysochloridae > Chrysochloris > Chrysochloris asiatica. Next base: position 4,802,955 of record NW_006408749.1, read on the forward strand.
ATGCAGAT
>NW_006408749.1:4803252-4805231 GCF_000296735.1 Chrysochloris asiatica
ATGCGAAAGCTGGACAGTGAATAAGGAAGACCGTAGAAGAATTGATGCTTTTGAGTTATGCTTTTGGAGGAGAATATTGAAAGTGCCATGGGCTGTCAAAAGAACCAATAGATCCATTTTGGAAAAAGTGCAGCCAGAATGATCCTTGGAGGCCAAGATACCCAAACTTCGTCTCTCATACTTCGGACATATTGTCAGGAGGGACCAGTCTCTGGAGAAGGATATCATTTTTGGTAAGGTGGAGGGTCAGAGACAAATAGGAAGACCCCCAACGAGATGGATTGGCCAAGTGGCAGCATTGATGGACTCAAGCGTGGAAACAGTAGTGAGGTAGGCCCAGGATTGGGCAGTGTTTCGTTCTGCTGTGCATAAGGTCGCTATGGGTCGGTACCGACTCGATGCACCACCACCAACAACAGCAATACATTTCCATTGTAGGTAAAGAAAAAGAAAAGGGGATCTAATTCACACAGACACTTGATGACTCATAGTCACTTAACAGCAACAATAAAATATGTATATGTGTATACAGGTATGTGTATGTATGTACATATATTCTTATATATAATAAACCACATAAGGGAACAACTAAGGATATCTGTTAGACATAATCAAATACCCCTTGAATCTGGTTTCCTGGGTTTTAAGGCTTAGGACCATAGTCATGTGGGAAAACTCAGTCATTTGGTACACTGCAGTTAATTACTTAATATGGCCCTTCTAGCCAAATTCCTCAATTTTGTGATGCATTGTAAATCCTAGCATCTATGTCTATGGCTATGGTTCAATTCTGGAGTGAATTGTCTATTGTGTTAATGAGGCAGGATTAACGTGGGATTAAGCATGTCCCCAATTTATTAGAGTGTGTGATTCAAGTCACATTTAGTTTCATTAAGAGTATGATCTATGTCCAGTATATAGGAATGCTTTGTCAATGTTTGCACTCTTGCTCTGGATTCTGTCTTTGGCTCATCTCCATCTGACCTCCCCTCCTCTGGACTTGTTGTCTATCAGCTGACCTGATTCAACAGCTTCCTCAGCCTAGTGACCTGCTAATTTGGGTTCCTCAGCCCCTGTTTGCCTGTGCTTTATTGACTATACAAAGACTTATTTTTAAGGTTTTTATTGTGGATCGGGTAAAAGTTTACAGGGCAGACCATCAGTTTTACATTCAACAAGTCATATACCCTGTTTAATTACAATGATTATAATCCCCTCCATGTACCATCAGTTAACAGTATTTCTCTCTATTCACTTTAGCTTTTTAAAAAAACAAAACAAAAAACCATTCAGGCATATATAATAATTTACACCTCCAAAGGGCACATTCTGCAAATCTGCCTCCTGGGCACTGGCTCTTAGTTCCTCTCTTCCCATGAATTTGGAGTCCTCAGCCACTCCCTCTCTCCATGTCCCCATCTCTGCCTCTGTCTCTGGCATCACTGATTCTCTGGATAAGGTCCCACATTCTGCTTGTGCTCTTCTCCCTTGATGGTCCTAGGGTCCTCTGTTTCTGGACTGTAAAATTAACCACTTCTCTGTTTTTGTTACAAAACTTCTACCTTTACAATTGTGACAGTCGCAATTAGTCACAATAACTGTTGAATCATACGAATCTTATCCCCATCTCTTTTCACCAGAACCATCCAGATAAGATGAAAACTATTCAGTGGGGAAAATGTCTTCCCCCCCCCCCCAAACTCTTAAACTAATCTCCCTCTTGAAACCTTGTAAACCAGTTATTTCGTGCCTTTATTGCTCCCTCATTTTAGGTAGCCAATGTCCAAGTTGCCCGTCCCTATCTATTCTGTTCAGAGGGGATAGCTTTGATAACTGATGTGAAGACTCCTTCCCTCTCTGTTGGTATTTAGAGTTACTACCTCCATGAGTATGTTGTTGTTGTTGTTAAGTGCCTTTGAGTCGGTTCGGACCCATAGCGACCCTGTACAGGGTTTCCGAGGGTGTAAATCCTTACGGGA
>NW_006408749.1:4805399-4811688 GCF_000296735.1 Chrysochloris asiatica
AAAAAAAATTTTTTTTTGTAAGCTTCCTCTAGTCAAGTTCTGATTATCAAGCCATCAAGGCTAGGTCAAATGGGTACTATCTGCAAGTTTGGGTGTTCTTGTGCATCTCCCCTCACTTCATATCAGATGGATGCTTCACTCTCAGCTCTAGCCCTCTGTGGCTATGTTCCTGTCCATGGGCTCAAGTGTCCCCAGGTCTCTTCACACTAGGGACCAACCAACCCTTCCTCTTCTCTCTATCATCTCCAGGTCAACGGTGGTCATTGGACTGTGGTTGAACTCAGCCTTTTTCTTCATTGCTGCCTTTCCCCCTCTTCCACTCACCAGTAGACCATTGTGCTTGCCAGCAAGCTTACATGCCTGTTGATGTGTTCCCTTTGAGTTTCAGTCTCAGAGGGGAGTTTGTCCTGAAGTAGCTTGATTGCTTGCCTTGATGGTTTCCCGGGGAAGGCTACTACAAGCTTGCTTATTCTGATAGTAGCCAGTCGTGCTGCCATTTTTGTTTTGGGTTTTTCCTGATGATCTTTCTTTGAAGATGTATCTTCTGTTGCTCTAGCTGTTCCAGGCTGGTCTGCTTATCCTTTTTAGTGGGAATGTCCCACCTCATAAACTTCTGGATGAGACTCAGGATTCCACCTAAGGTCCTATACTCTGTAAAGGCTTTGCAAGAGGCCTATTTCACTGGGCAAGTTCTAGAACCCTTTTTAGGTGTTCCAATCAGTTATAGGCTGAAGACAGGCTTACAAGTTTTCTGTACTCATGTTTCTCAACATTCTTTTCTATCCCACTCAAGTGTCTATTTTAAAATAATAGGCAAGGGAAACCAATATTCATAAAACAGTCAAGCATTTTAGTATTATTTCCCCTCTTCAAGCTATGCCTAGATCCTTTTATCACAGAGCCCTGCTGTTCCAAGATTGAGCATGCAACACTATTTACCTCTGTCCCACTTAGGCCATGCAAACCAGTCTCAGTGCTCTTCTATCTATCTTGTTCTTCTGCTTCCTCCCCCTTCTTGTATTGCCTTCCTCAACTAAACCCCCAACCCCACTGTTATGGGTACTTTATAGTCAGTTAATTATTCCCTCCATTTAAGACAGTCTATTTTATCCTGTAATCTACTTGACCTTCTCACCACCAGGATCACTGTTCCTCTGTTTTTACCTTCTTTCACCTTGTAATTGTTTTGATCATAGACTTACCTCCCAGATCCTCTGTTTTTATAATTTTATTCTGTTCTTGACTCTTCCATTTGTCATCTGAGTTCAGGGTGATGCTGCCACGAATACATTCTCTGGTTGTTGTCTGTTCTTGTTGGTTCTCAGTCCACAGAACTTCCTTTAGGATGTTTTTCATAGCAGGGTTGGCTTTGGCAAAATCCCTTAGCTTCTGTTTATCCTGGAATGTTTTGATTACACCATGGTATTTGATTGACAGCTTTGCTGGGTAGAGGATTCTTGGGTGGCAGTTTTTTTTCCTTTCAAGGTTTTATATATGTTTCCCCATTTCTTTCTTGCCTGCAAGGTTTCTGTTGATAAATCCAAGCTTAATCTAATTTGCTTACCTTTGTATGCTACACTTCTATTTTTCCTAACTGCTTTCAGGATTCTGTCCTTATCTTTGATTTTGGAGAGCTTGATTATTACATGTCTTGGTGATTTTCTTTTAGGGTATATCCTTCCTGGGGTTCATTGAGCTTCTTGAATGCTTATCATTTCACTTTTCATGATGTTAGGAAATTTTTTTCTCCAGAAACTCTTCAACTATCTCCTCTGTGGACTTGTGTGATTCTTTCTGTTCTGGAATGCAGATAATTCTTAAGTTACTCCTCTTCATGTTTTCCAACATGAATCTTAGGCCTTCTTTAGATTTTTTTATCCTTCTTTGTGCTTTCTCTTCTATCTTAGTAGTGTTGAGAGATTTATCTTCTAGCTCACTAGCTCTGGCTTCTATCTCTTCAGTTCTACTCCTTTGCCCTTTCAGTGTATTGTCCAATTCTGATATTCTATTATTATTCATTTGGACCTCTTTCTGTAGGTTTCGAATTGTTTCCAATGCTGTATCTAGCTTATTTGATTGTTCCTGTAGTGCTTTCCTGACTTCTTCCTTATGTTTCTCAACTGCATTATATAGTGTTTTGATACATTTTATAATAATTTTTCTGAATTCCTTCTCAGGCATTACCAAAGCCTTCCCATCTTCCAGTGTGGAGTCTACTTCTACTTTCAGCTCATTTACCTCAGTAACTTTATCTCTTTTGTGGACATGTGCAGATATGGTCTTCTGCTTCTCTTTTTTGGGCATATTCAGGAGTTATGTGGCCTTAATACTTAGATGGGTATGCGTTTTGGTATTTTTTATGGTTTCTGATTGCCTCCAGGTAGATGTGATTAGGAAATGGGCTTCCTTTTTTACTCTTCTTCCTGGGAAATTTTAAGATTCCACTGTTGGTCATTGTTACATAACTCATGATTTAATTTTCAGCTTATTTCCTTTTCAGTCTGCCTGTCCTGCTGCATAATCCCTTTTCAGGCCTTTTTCCCAGCAATAAACAGTTCAGGGCTGGCTATTGTCATTTTGCACTGCAGTTTGGTTTTAAGTGGAACCTTTCACTTTAAATTTTTAGATCTGGGTTCATGAGTAGTATAACCCTCTGGGTGTGTTGGTGGGGTGTCCACTCACTCCAGCACCCTCTCTAGTCACTAGAATGGAGGTGTGCAGACAGTGAGAGACCAATGAGTAGATACAAAATAAAAGAGTGTCCACATTTTTATCTCTGCAGTTCTGTTAGGTGTCCACGGCTTTTCTGATCCATCCCACACTTTGTCTTGTCCAAGATAGTGGGTTCTGGAGCAACTGAGAGTCTTGGATTAGAAAAAAAATGGATTTCTTGCTTCTGCTACAAATGCCCCTAGCTGTAAGCCTTCCAACCTTCTAAATATTTCTTTATATGTAGTTCAGAGTTCTGGCACCATCCCCTGAGCCTGTTTCATCTGGTATTCTGTGTTGTTGCTGATGGAGCTCCTCACTGCATGTCTACCTGATCTGCCATCTTGTTTGTTCTCTTCTATACAAAAAGTTTTGATTTATGGATCATGACAAGCTATGAACAACATTGGAAAGAATGAGTATTCCAGGACACTAAATTGTGCTTATGAGGTACTTGTACATAGACCCAGTGGTAGTTGTTCAAACATAACAAGGGAACACCAAATGGTTTATAATTAGGAAAGGTGTGTGCCAGTATTGTATTCATTCACCACATTTACTCAATCTATATGCTGAGCAAATAATCAGAGAAGCTGGATTATATGAAGAAAAATGTGACCTCGGGATTGGAGGAAGATTCATTCACAACCTGCGATATACAGACAATATAAACTTACTTGCTGAAAGCAAAGGGAACTTAAAAGGGGATGAACATCAAAGATCACAGCCTTCCATATGGGTTGCATCTCAATGTAAAGAAAACAAAAATCCTCAACATTGGACCAATGAAAACATCCATATAAATGAAGAAAATATTGAATTTGTTAAAGACTTAATTTTGCTTGGATCCAACATCAATACTCACGGAAGCACCAGTTAATCAATCAAATGATATAAATACATTGCATTAGACAAATCTACTGCATAAGACCTTTTTAAACTGTTGGAGGGCCAAGTTTTCAGTTTGAGGACTAAGATGTGCCTGATCCAAGCCATGATATTTTCAGTAGCCTCATATACATGTGAAAGTTGGACAGTGAATAAGGAAGACCATAGAATAATTATGCATTTCAGCTATTGTGTTGGAGAAGAAGATTAAAAGTACCATGGACTGCCAAAAGAACTAAAAAATTTGTGTTGGAAGAAGTAGCGCTAGAATGCTCCTTGAAAACCAGGTTTGCCAGGCTTCATCTCTCATACTTCAGACATAATATCAGAAGGGACCAGTCCCTGGAGATGTATATCATGTTTGGTAAAGTGAAGGAGGGTCAGAGAAAAGGAGGAAGAGCCCCAATGAGATAGACTGGCACAGTGGCAGTAGCAATGGCCTCAAATGTTGGAATGATTGTGAGAATGATGAAGGACCAGGCCGCGTTTCATTCTGTTTTGCATAGGGCCACTATGAGTTGGTACCAATTCGATGGCACATAACAATAATAGCACCTGCAATCACGTGGGTAAAGAGAACCCTCCAGATTGATGTCTGAACTATGGTGGTTTAGATCAAAGATAATGGAGTTGTATAACATCTTGGAAATTTTGAATATTTGGAACATTTTTAATCTCTAGCTCATATAGATCAGCCTTGTGCTAATCCTTCTCAAATAAATTATTCTTGCAATTGTCATAATATAGTACATAATGTTAATATTCTACATCCTAATTTTGTGATTAGACTCTACTTATCTGTAGCAAATGATGTAGAAGTAAACCAAAGACTCAAAGAAAAAGCTAGTCTATGGGAACCAGGGCTTCATTTATCATGAGACCAGAAAAGCTATTGACTGTTCTGACCAGGGACCCAATATATAGTTCCAAATGAGTGGAGTCTTAGTGTGGTGCTGTGGGTTAATGTGCTGGACTGCAAAGTCATTTGAACCACAAGGTTGGGAGTTGAAGCTCACCAGCTGCTCTTGGGAAACCTTATAAAGGGTCACTATGGGTTGGAACTTACTTGACGGCACTTAACAACAACAACAACAACAAAAATAGAATGGGCGGAGTCCATGTGTGGCACTTCAGGGTAATGTGTTTGACTGTAGTTTGGTTTGAACCACAAGGTCAACAATTCAAATTCACCAGCCGCTCCTTGAAAATCCTATACAGGGTCACTATGTGTCAGAACTGACTCAATGGCACTTGACAACTACATTAGGATGGGTGAAAAATTCAATATTTTTCCCATAGAATATCTGACAATATTGCAAGTTGAGGTTTGGATTTTTTCTTCTGTTCTTTCAGCTTGAGAAATGCTGAGTCTGTTCTTTCTTTTTGGTTCCCTAACTCCAGGTCTTTATAAATTTTATCATAATACTTGACTGTGTCTTCTCCAGCTGTTCTTTGACATTTTCTGTTCAGCTTTTTTACTTCTTCACTTCTTCCATTTGCTTTACCATCTTTACACTGGAGAGCAAGTTTCTGATATCAATTTTGATCTTTCCTTTTTTCTTTCTTTTTTTTTTTAAAGTTTTATATTGTGAATTGAGTGAAAATTTACATGGGAGAACATTGGTTTTACACTCATCCTATTGTATTTAGCTTCATTGCAATGATTATCATCATTATGATCCCCTCCATGCATCATCATTCAACAGTATTGGCTTCTATTCCCTCTGTGTGTGTGTGTGTGTGTGTGTGTGTGTGTGTGTGTTTTAATGTACACAAAAACACTAAGGAATATATAAGCATTTAAATAGCCAAAGGGCACATTCTGAAAGCCTGCCTCCTGGGCACTAGCACACAGCCTTTATCTTTCCATGCAGTCCTCAGCTTCTCTATCTCTCCATGTCATCATCTCTGCCTCCATCTCTGATGTTGCTGCTTCACTGGATAGGGTCCAATACTCCACTTGTGCTCTTCTCCCTTGATGGTCCTAGAGTCCTCTGTTCCTGAACTGTAAGATTCACTACGTCCCCATTTTTTCTTGTCTTCTTAATGGCCTTTTGCTTTCTTCTTGTATGATATTCTTGATGTCAACCCACAACTTTTCTGGTCTTTGGTCATTAGTGTCTAATGCATCACAGCTGTACTTGAAATGATCTCTAAATTCAGGTGGAATATGTTCAAGGTCAAATTTGGGCTTTTGTGGATTTGTTTTCAGTTTCTTCAGTCTAAACTTGCATATGAGCAATTTCAGTCTGTTCCACAGTCTGTCAACCACTTTTTTGGCTGATAATATGGAGTTTCTCCACTGTGGCTTTCCAAAGATGCAGTCAATTTGATTTTTGTACATGCCACCAGGCAAGGTGCATGTGTAGAGTCATCTTTTATGTTGTTTAAAAAAGCATTTACAACGAAGAAACCATTGGTCTTGCAAAATTCTGTTATGCAATCTCCAGCCATATTTTTTTTTCTTTTTCTTTTTTTTTAATTAAATGTTTTTATTTTGCATTGAGTGAAAGTTTACAGGGCACATCATCAGCATCACATTCAACCAATCATATAGCTTGTTTCATTACATTGATTATTATCCCCTCCATATATCATCAGTTAACAGTGTTTCTCTCTATCCTCTTTAGCTTTTTTGGGGGGGTTAGGGGGGGATGGGGGGGGGAGCTTGCCGTTTTGGAATTTACAGTCT
>NW_006408749.1:4811788-4815045 GCF_000296735.1 Chrysochloris asiatica
TTACATTTGTCTGTGGATATCCAGGGCTCATGTATGAGATTACTAACAAGCATTACTGAATAATCAGATGAGGGACAGTTTGCTATGTCTACTAGGTGGCTAGAGTCTGATCCTCAGAGCCTATGGTTTGGACGGTATTTTTGAGTATAGCAAAAATTAAAGAAAAGGCGATTTTAAGCAGTGACCAGTTACACAATAAGCATGTGGTGAAAAACACGTGAAACTATTCACTATAGATTAGTAAGAATACACAGGTAAACCCTTGTTTACCTTGCTTACTGGGTACTCTGTTCCTGTCAGGGACTATAAAATTGAAAATTGGCTTGGACTCTTTAGGAAGGTGCTGTGGGGTTTGGAAAAAAGAGGGAGATGTCAGGCATACCAAGAAGTAGAATGTTTGATATGGTGAAAAATGTGAAATTGTTCCCTTCAGATTAGTAAATAGGCACAGATAAGCCAATGCTTACCTTTTTTATTGGGTAATCTGACACTGTCATCAATCAGTACAAACATATTAGTTTACAAATTTTTGGTGTAACTTAATTGATAAAACAAACCATTTGATGTACAGAACTAACAATCTCAGAAAAGAATTTTGCATACTGAAGAGGCAGTATATTCACTTGTGTCACCTCTTGGTAAATGAAGGTATTGCATTCTAGCTGGAATTCAATAGTGTAAATTATAAAAACAAAACAAAACCCACTGCCATTGAGTTGATTCTGACTCAAAGCAACTCTACAAGTCAGAGTACAATTGCTCCTTAGGGTTTCTAAGACTGTAAATCTTTATGGGAACAGTTAGCCTTATCTTTATTCAGTGGAATGACTAATGGTTTTGAAGCACAGAACTTTCAGTAACAGGCCAACACCAAAAGTTAATATCATTCCTGGAAGCTAAGAATGCGGAATCAGAAGATTGTGAGATATTGGGGGCAATTTTAGGGCTTAAGGGAGGGGCAGAAAGAGGAGAACATGGCACGACAGACTTGGCCATTAGTGGTGGTACCTACAAGAGAGTTCTGACAAATACTGATCCTGTATAGGGTTTCTGGGAGTCCTGGTGTAGCTCTGCAGGTTCAAACCCACCATCAGCTTATTGGAAATCATATACTTGTTCACTATGAGTCAGAACTGACTCCAAGGCACTTAACAACAGTAGGATTTCTGAGACTGTAAAACTTTTATAGAACAAAAAAACCTCATCTCTCTCCCACGAAGTGGTTGGTGGATTTGAGCTGCTGACCTTTTGGTTAGTAATCTAACTCATAACCCTGTATACCACCAGGGCTCCTGAGTGCTAAGAGAGTGCTAATCTACATTTCCCAAACTTCCCTGCAGCTAGTTCAGGGCCATGTAGCTAGTTCTGTCAAACGGATTCATAGTGGAAGTGATGGGTACCAGTGCTAGTTCCAGAAGGTTAAGAGTTGGCATTTCCATTGGTGGAATCCTGAAATGCCTCAAGAATCTTCTGAGGTGCTAAATTTCCTATTGAAAAGGACAAGCAGACCAGCCTGGAGCAGCTAGAAGAACAGAAGATATATCTTGAAAGAAAGACAAACAGGAAAAATACATAACAATATAGGCAGTCTGACTGATTACTACAAGAACAAACAAGTTGCTCGCCCAGCAGACATCAAGGCAAGTGGTCGGGTCCCCTCAGGACAAACCCCTTTCCAAGACTAAGACTCAATGGAAATACATGTTCTGATAGGTGACCACGTTTGTCACTGTTAAGAGGAAATGAGGGAAAAACAGCAATGAAGCTGAGAGCTAAGCCCTACAACGTCCAGTAGACTCTTGTGAACCCTGGGTGGAGACCTAGTCAGTCAGCAGTGTGGCAAGACCTGGGACTCTTGGGCCCAGAGTCAGTGACATAGCCACAGAGGACTAGAGTGGAGAGTGAAGTGTGCAGCTGATAAGAAGAGAGGACATATGTATAAGAACACCCACACTTGCAGATAATATCCACTTGACCTGGTTTCAATGACTGGATGATCAGAGCTCAACTAGAAGAAGAAATAAGATGAAAAAAAAAAGAAAAAAGAGTAATTTGATGAACTTGACCTCCACCTATGGGTGCAGTACCTCAAAAGAGGGAACAAATCTTTACAGCGAGGATTATTCCCACCCCCTCAATACACAGGGTAGACCAGGATGGTCAACTTGGACATTGACTACCCAAAATGAGGGGGCGGGAGGGGTGCTACAAAAGCAAGAAGTGACTGGTTTACAAGCTTTCAAGAGGGAACCTAGATTCAGAGGGCATGAAGGAAGGTAGAATCTCCACTGAGTAGCATCCAATCTGTCTAGGCAGGGCTGTTGAAATGAAATGTGGATGGGTCTCTTGTGATACAATAGTGAATAATTATTATCAGGAGTGATTGTGAGGGTTGGAATCGTTTTTAACAAAAGGAGGGGAGTGATTGACTTTTCAGTCAAGGAGCTGAGTTCCCTGGGACCATCAAGTGAGAAGAGTGGAAAGCAGGACCCTATCAAGACAAGCAGTGATGCCAGAGATAGAGGCAGAGACGATAACATGGAGAGATGGGGCAGCTGGGGTCTTTAGACCCAGAGAGGGAGAGGGGTTTGTGCTGATGACTTGGGGGCAGGCTTGCAGGGTATACCCTTTGGTTGGGTGATGATGCATGGAGGGGATTATAACCATGGCAGTGAAATGCTATATGATAGGATGAATGCAAAGCTAATGTTCTCCTATGTAAACGATCACATAATTCACAATAAAGCATTTCAAAAAAGTATTTGGAGAAAGAACAAAAATCAGAGGGAATGGAGGGGATTGTAATCATTGCAATAAAATGAAATATGATGGGATAAATGTAAAGCTGATGCTCTCTCATATAAATTATCACTAAATTCACAATAAAAACTTAAAAAAAAATCTGTGAGCCCAAAGCTCCACAGGGTCTTTGGAGGTCTCCATATGTCTTGGTATCAATCCTGCAGAGTCTTGTCTTTTCTCAGTACAGAAACCCTCTAGTCCAAAGGATGCACTCCACTCCTTCTCTTCTTTTTTGGTGGTAGTCAGGTCTCTGATCTCTGTTCAGTTATTTAATCTTTTATATCTCAGAATATCCTAATCCTATAGATTGCACTCTGCCTCATTAACATAACTGCCTCTAATCCTACCTCTTAACATTATGTTGTTGTTGTTGTCAGGTGCCATCGAGTCAGAATCGACTCATAGAGACCCCATGCACAGCAGAACGAAACAATATCCGATCCTGGGCCAACCTC
>NW_006408749.1:4819206-4842071 GCF_000296735.1 Chrysochloris asiatica
TCTTTTTCTGCAGGCTTTTTTTGTTTTTCCTTTTCCCCTCCTAAACTAACTTCCCTCTGTCCACTGTATGCGCAGAAATCCCACCTTGGGGTAGGTGTCACCAGTGGCTCTCCCTGTTTGAGTCTCCCAGCCACTGGAGGCTCCGCATGAGCTGGTTCCCACCCCATCCCCTCAAGCCCAAAGGAGCTGGGGCTGCCGCGTCGCAATTTTAAGAAGCCTGTAATTCCTTACACAGTGATTTCTCAAAGAAGCGGGTCTAAGGCTCTGGCGCACTAAGATTCATGTGGGCTGTGAGACTGTGAATTCCTACCTGGGAGGTTTAACTTGAGAGTTGTCACCCCCTGATCCCGGAGCCCCCACTCACCTGTACCGCCTGGCCGCCCTGGCAAACCGGAACCTCCAGCCATATTTTCCAACAATTGATGTTTCTTCTTTGTTTCCAACCTTTGAATTCCAATCACTCATCTATGCCAAGAAGTTTGGAAGACAGCTACTTGCCCAACAGAATGAAGAGATCTATATTTGTGCTCATTCCAAAGAAAGTGATAAGCAATGGAATACAGAAATCATCAGAAAATATCATTAATATCACATGAAAGTAAAATATTGCTAAAGACATTTTAAAAACAGCAGCAACAGTACATTGACAGGAAACTGACAGAGGTTGAAATTAGATTCAGATGAGCATGTAGAGCAAGGGATTTCATTGCTGACAGATTAATCTTTGATGAAAGAAGAGACTTCCTGAGTGATGTTTGTTTTTGTTGTTCTTAAATGCCTTAAGTATCTGTGCCTTACTGACTATGCAAAGAATTTCAGTTGTGTGGATTATGACAAGCCATTAACAATATTGCAGAGAATGAGTATTCTAGGACACTTAATTGTGATCATAAGGATCCGGTACATAGACCAAGAGGCAGACTGAACAAGGGGACCTTGAATAGTTTAAAAATAGGAAAGCTGTGAACCAGGATTGTATTATTTTACCATATTCATTCAATCTGTACACTGAGCAAATAATATGAGAAGCTGGATTATATGAAAAAGAACATGGCATCAGGATTGGAGGAAGACTCATTAACAACCTGTGATATGCAGATGTTACAATCTTGCTTGCTGAATGCGAAGAGGACTTAAAATATTTACTGATAAAGATCAAAGACCACAACCTTCAGTATAGGTTGCACCTCAGTGTAAAGGAAACAAAAATCTCACTACTGGACCAATAAATAACATCATATTAATTGGAGAAAATATTGAAGTTGTCAGAGATTTCATTTTGCTTTGATCCACTATCAACACTCATGGAACAAGCAGTCAAGAAATCAAACAACATATTACACTAGGCAAACATGTTGCACAATAACTCTTTTAAGTGTCCAAGTGCAAAGATGTCAGTTTGAAGACTGAGATATGCCTGAATCAAGTCACGTATTTAGTTGGACAGTGAATAAGGAAGACCATAGAAGTTTTGATGTTGGAGAAGAATATCAAAAGTACCATGGACTTCTCATATACCAAACAAACCTGTAAGATGAAGTACCATCAGAATGCTCGTTAGAAGCCAGGAGGGGCTAGGTAAAGTGGAGCATCAGCGAAAAAGTAAGACACCCAATGACACACCAATTGGCACAGTGGTGGCAACGATGGGCTCATGCTTAAAAATGATTATGAGGCTAGCACAGGACTGGGCAGTGTCTCATTCTGTTGTGCATCAGATATGTTGGAACTGACTCAACCACACCTAACAACAACATGTACAAATATTTTGTGTAAAAAAAAATGTTAATGGGAACCTAAATAAAAAGATAAAATGATGTTCTCAATCCATCCCTTTTGTGGACCCCTCTACTCAACTGAGTTCAAAATTTCAGTGAAAGGGGCTGATAAAGGCATGAAGTGACTAGCTTACACGTTTTCAAGAGGGAATTTAGTTTAAGAGCATGTGGGGCAAGGTAGATTCCCCAATGAATAGTTTTGACCTTGTCTAGATGTGTCTGGTGAAAAGAGATGGGGATAAGATTCTTATGATTCAGTAGTGAGTAATTGTTATCATGATTAATTGCAACTGTAAAGGTAGATGTTCTATAACAAAAGGTGGGGGGAGTAGTTCCTCTGACATTCCAGGAACAGAGGATCCTAGTGCCATCAAGGGAGTAGAATGTGGGACCCTATCCAGAGAAACAGTGACATCAGAGATGGCGGCAGAGTTGCGGACATGGAGAGAGAGCAGCTGAGGACTCTAGACTCATGGAAAGTGAAATATTGAGTGCTGGCAACAAGGAGGTAGATTTGCAGAATGTGCCCTTTGGTTGTTTAAATGATTATATATTCCTGACTGCTTTTGTGCACATCCCCCCAAAACAAAACAAAACAACAAGAAATAAAAACAAATATTGTTGAATGATGTTGCATGGAAGGGATTGTAATCATTGTAATGAAACAATGAGTGTAAAAATTATATCCTCCCATATAAACTGTCACTCAATTCGCAATACAACTTCTAAAAAAATCAGTGAAACAGCCACACAGAATTCAAATCTCACAGCTATTAGTTTTATTAAAGAAGTTAACAGGTTACAAATGATGGTCATAAATGTTTAGGACAGAATTATTCCTGCCAAGACAGACTCTCATTAGCCATGTCTACAGGCAGGTCTATCTCTGTCGAAGGTATGTTACAATGCTCTTTTAGGATTGCTGATAAATGCCTACAGGGAACACCACTCCACCATAACCCTTAGCCTGAAGGCACTTAGCTCTTGCTCATGGTCAGCAAATCTAGCTCCTCCAATTAAATGCCTGGAGGCACCCTACTCTTCAAACAAGTCTCTTGCCCAAAGTTATTCAGCTTTACTTGCTCTGTGGCATACTCTTGCTCTTTGTTCTTCTGCTTGGTCTCCTCTGACACTCCTGTGGTGTCACCGTTTCCTGTTCCTGAGTTGAGGATGTTTGATGTACAGGAATCTTGAGGTCTCAGGGACATGTTTCACTTCTGGTTCTTTGATATTAGTGAGATCACACATTCCTGCTTCTGAGAGGGCTCATTTGATATTGGTTAGAGTTTCAAGATTTTACAACCGCAAAAAAAAAAAAAAAAAAAAAACTCTCTCAACCACTCACAACTACATCATATATTCTTATATGCATACTCTCCCACTTTCTCTTACCCAGATACAGAAGGGCAAAAATGTTGTTTGGAAATCAAATGATGTATTGCATTAGGCAAATCTGCTGTACAAGACCTTTTTAAAGTGTTGAAGAGCAAAGATGTCAGCTTGAGGATTAAGGTGCACCTGACCCAAGCCATGGTATTGTCAATAACCTCATATGCATGTGAAAGCTGAACAGTGAATAAAGAAGACTTTAGAAGAATTGATGCTTTTGAGTCATGGTGTTGAAGGAGAATATTGAAAGTGCCATGGGCTGCCAAAAGAACCAATAGATAGATCCATTTTGGAAGAAGAACCACCAGAATGCTCCTTGGAGGCCAAGATGGCCAAACTTCGTCTCTCATACTTCCAACATATTGTCAAGAGGGACCAGTTGCTGGAGAAGGATATCATGTTTGGTAAGGTGGAGGGTCAGAGAAAAAGAGGAAGACCCCCAAAGAGAGGGATTGGCCAAGTGGCAGCATCAATGGACTCAAGCATGGCAACAATAGTGAGGTTGGCCCAGGATCGGGCAGTGTTTCGTTCTGCTGTGCATAAGGTCGCTATGAGTCAGTACCGACTCGATGGCACCTAACAACAACAACAAACCTTGTAGAGTTCAAACCGACTTTGAGGTCCAGTGCATTATCCCACAGTGCCACACCAGGACTCCCAGTGCCACCATATGATTGTAAAATTGTTTCTTTTCTGGTTGATTTTGTGTCCATATAAACTAAATAAAAAATAAGGAAAAGGAATTATTCAGATAACATGGTATCTTCCTTTCCTCACATAAAAATACAGTATTTTATTTTTACTTACATAATACTATAGTGGTTACGAATCGGCCTGTGAACCTTAAGGTCAACAGTTCGAAACTACCAGCTGCTCTGCTGGAGAAAGACAGGCGTTCTGCTCCCGTAAAGATTTACAGCCTCGGAAACCCTGTACAGGGTCGCTATGAGTCGGCACTGACTCGACGGCACTTAACAACAACAACAACAACAACAATTACTTACAAAATACTTTTTAGTCTTTTATTTGGCCAATATAACTCTGAAATAAACAGAGGTCAGGGTTACCCAATGTTACCTAATCTGTATATGTCAGCTTCCCATTTCAAGGACACCTTCATGCCTCAAATTTTGCTTTAAAAAATATAAATTTGGATTTAGATCCCAAACTGTTCTGATTGACAGCCAACAATTATTAAATTTTGATAGCTGTTTTCACTTTTTGATCTCCAATTTATTTTCTTTGTAAACATTTGCCATTTTCAATACTTAATATTCATTTTGAGGATTAAGGTGTGCCTGATCCAAGCCATGGTGTTTTCAATCTCCTCCTGTGCATGTGAATTTTAGACACTGAATAAGAAAGATCAGATAAGTATTGATGTATTTGAATTATGGTGTTTGCATAGAATATTGAGAGTACTATGGACTGCTAAAAGAACAAACAAATCTGTCTGGAAAGAAGTACAGCTCCTTAGAAGCCAGGATGGAGAAAGACATCATACTTGATATAGTAGAGGGTCAGCCAAAAAAAAAGAAAGACCCTCAATGAGATGAACTGATCCAGTGGCTGCAAACAATGGGCCCAGACATAACAACAGTTGTAAGGACGGTGCAGGGCCAGGCAGTGTTTTATTATGTTGGACATAGGGTCACTATGAGTCAGAACTGACTAGATGACACCTAATATCAACATCTAACAATATTCATAAAAGATCAGCACTACTTTAATGAAATTTACAAATAGGAAAATGTTCTGGAATGGCAGGATAATGCTCTGGACCATAAGGTCAGTTTGAATTGGAAGCCACTCCTTGGAAACCCTACACAGGGTCGCTAAGGGTTGCAACCAACTGGACAGCACTTAACAACAACAACATAAATAGGATGAATATTCTTTGTAAATGCTACAAGGCTTAATCCAAAATCTTAATTACATTCTTAAATTTGATTAAGGGCTAATAAAAGCTGTTTCTGTATTTCATTATCTCAGTATTAGAGTATAAACTTCTTGTGGCTAGAAAAAGTATCTTACTCCTATTCCAACACCAATATCCTTTGTAAAGTGCCTTGTATAGTGTTGGCCAATATTTAATCAATTCCATTCTCTATAATTTAGTGAGAAATAAATCATCTCTAGCTATATGACAATGTGTTCATTTCAAACATGACTGAAGTCAGCCTGCATTGAGAAGTCAAATGGAGGGTTGAGTAATTGGTTGGAGAGAAGTAAAAACAATATTACAATCTGAGTCACTAAATGTGGACTCTGGTTTGTTGTTGTTAAGTGCTATCAAGTCTATTCTGATGCATAATTACCCTCCATAGCGTTTCTGAGGAGCAGCTGGTGGATTTGAACTGCTAACCTTCTGGTTAGCAGTCCAGTGCTAATCCTACTGCACCATACCAGGATTCTAGTTTGTTGTTGTTGTTATGTGCCATGGAGTCGGTTCCGACTCATGGCGACCCTGCACAGGGTTTCCGAGGCTGTTAATCTTTATGGGAGCAGAACACCTCATCTTTCTCCCGCGGAGCAGCTGGTAGTTTCAAACTGCTGACCTTGCGGTTTGCAGGCCGATTTGTAACCACTACGCTACTGGAGCTCCCTTAGGATTCTGGTTTAGCACTAGACATTTGTAATAACTGCTCTGTACACATCTAAACTTCTTTAAGGATCAATATCTTTAGGGTAAAATCGATGCAGCTTTATTATATGATACAGTTTCTAAACTATCAGAATCAAAAGGGAAGCATTTACTTAAGGATAAAGTTGAGAAGGGATGGGAAGGCTGGCAAAATGGAAATGGGAACCATGGGGAGGAAGTGGGATGACTGTTGTTGCGTGGAGGGGACCACAATCATTGAGATGCAACAAAAATTATGAAATGTTGAATGCAAAACTGATGATCTTATCTGTACACCTTAACCCAATTGACAATAAAAATTTAAAATATATATATATAAATATATATATATTGTTTGGTAGGAGTTACAAAGACTATGTGTAGAAGAGACATAGGAAATAATTCACTGTACTGCAGAACCTACTTTGAACCACCAACCTATTCATAAACTCTAACCAAAAGATAAATGAAATATTAAAGCCAAAAAAATTATTTCTCTTTTTTATTCACTCTCTTTCTAACCTACTTCCTCACATTGACCAAGTCAGCTGCCATAATGTGAGTTGTCCCATGTGACAAGGAACTGCATCTGGTATCTGATCAACAGCCAGTGTTGGACCCTCAGTCCAACAGTTCATAAGGAAGGAGATAAATCCTGCCAACAATCACTATATAAGCTTGGAGGCAGATCCTACCACTGTGGCCCTTGTTATCATTTTGTTTTCACTTTGTGAGTGACTCCGAGCCAGAGGACCAGTCTAAGCCATGCTCAAATTCCTGACCCACTGAAACTGTGAGATAATGAATGTGTGATGTTCTAACTTGCCAACTCTTAGAATAATTTGCTACATAGAGATAGATTACTAGTACTATGGAAGAAGCTTTTGTTATATGGGGTATACATTTTGTGTTGTTTTTTTTTTAATTTTGGTAATAATATTTTGCTAAAGTTTTTTCAGGGAGATGAAGGAAAGTTACATTTTATAGTATGCAAAAAATAAAATTAACAAAAATATCTGCTTGTTCTCTTGATTCTCCCCATATGTCACTCTTCAGTCAGTAGCAGTGACAAATTTCTCACCAATCTTTCTTCAGGCAGCTACTCAGATGTCTGGCTCTGACATTTTGGTCTTTCCATTGCCTTTAATTTGCTTATGAAAAACAATTTAGGTCTCTCAGCTCTTGGAATGTTTTAGCCCAAGAAAGAGAATAGCATCATTGCTAACTGTCCACAGTCAGATGAGTTGGATTCATATTTCAGCCATACCTCATATTAGCAGTGTGTATAACTTTTTTTTAAGTATTTATTGTGAATTATGTGATAGTTTACATGGGAGAACATTGTCTTTACATTCATCCTATCGTATTTTGTTTCATTGCAATTACAATTGGGATTACAATCCCCTGCACCCATCATCAAACAACCAAAGGGTACAAAACGCATGCCTACACCTTAGGCATAAGCACACTGGCACCCTCCCTCCCTGGGTTTAGAGTCCCCAACCGCTCCTTCCCTCCACGTAATCATCTCTGCTTCCATGTCTGGCGTGACTACTCTGGATAGGGTCCTGCACTTGGCTTTTCTCCCTTAATGGTTCCAGGGACCTCTGCTCCTGTACTGCAAAATCAACCACTCCCCTCCCTTTGTTACAAAATGTCTACTGTTACCTTTCCAACACTCTCAGTCAGTTCTGATATAAATTATTCCCTACTGAACCACAAGAGACTTATTTCCATCACCTTTCATCAGCCCCATCCAGACAGGTTTTAAACCACTCAGTGGAGATTCTACCTTTCCATGCACCCTCTGGAACTAGGTTGGTTCCATTGAAAGCTTGTAACCCAGTCACTTTTTGCCTTTGTAACCTCCCCATTTTGGGTAGCCAATGTCTAGCTTGCTCATCCTGGTTTATGCTGTGTAACAAGGGGGTGAGAAAGATCCTCACTGTAAAGATTTGTCCCCTCCTTTGCCCTACTGCATCCACAACCACAGGTCAAGTTCATCAAATTGTAGTGAATTACTCTTTTTTTCCCCTCATTTCTTCCTCTAGTCAGGTTCTGGTCATCAAGCCATTGAAGACAGATCAAGTGGGTATTATCTGCAAGTGTGGGTGTTCTGGTGCATCTTCCCTTACTTCATATCAGCTGAATGCTTCACTCTCTGCTCTAATCCTCTGTGGTTATGTGCCTGTCTCTGGGTCCAGGAGTCCCCAGATCTTGCCATACTGCTGGCCAACCAGGTCTCAACCCAGGTTGACAGGAATCTATTGAGTGTGGTTGGACCTAGCTCACAACTCCATTGCTGTTTCTCCCCATCCCCACCCCCCACTAACTCTTATCCATAGACTAACGTGGTCACCAGCAAGACCACAGGCCTACTTGTGTATTCCGCTTGAGTCTCAGTCTGTGAAGGGAGTTTGCACTAAGGTAACCCGATCACTTGCCTTGATGGCTCCCAGGCTAACAACTTGCTTGTTCTTGTAGTAGTCAATCAGGCTACCATTATTGTTTGTTTTTTTATTTTTCCTGCTGGTCTTTCTTTCAAGAAGTATCTTCTGTTCTAGCAGCTCCAGGCTCATATGCTTGTCCTTTCAAGTGGGAATTTCCCACCTCAGAGGATTCTGGATGGGGATCAGGATTCCACCTATGGTTTTATTCAATGCAAATGCTCTGCAGGAAGCCTCCTTCACTGGGAAAATTCTAGCCCCATTTTAGGTATTCCAATCAGTTAACGGCTGAAGACAGACTTACAAGCTTTCTATGGTGATATTTCTGGCGATTATTTTCTTTCCTGCTCAAGTGTTTGTTTTACAATAGTAAACAAGAGAACCAAGATTCAAAAGACAGCCAAGCATCTTAACACTATTTCCCCTCTTTTACCCATTCAAACCATGCTTCAATCCCTGTATCCCAAAGCCCAGTTTTAACAAGGTTGAGCATACATCATTTACCTCTGTCCCACTAAGCCCATGCAAACCTGCCTAACTGTTCTCCCATCCGCCTTGTGCTACCATTCCCCTCCCTCTTCTTGTGTATAGCCCCCACCCAGCACCCAAACTATCCTGTGTCTATTCCCTAAACTGGGTTCCACCTTCCCCTCCCTCCACTCACCCCACCCTGTACACCCCAGTAACCAGCAAATAATTTTTTTTCTCCCATTTATTGTGTGTACTTTTTCTTAATCTTTTACAGTAATGGTCTTATGCAGTGTTTCTCATTTTGTGACTGACTGATTTCACTCAGCATACTGTCATCAAGGTTCATCCATGGTATGTGGTGGCTTGCAGGTTACTTGTCATTCTTCATGGTAGCAAAATATTCCATTGTGTATATTTACCAAAGTTTGTTTACACATTTTTCCATAGATGGGCAATTATGCTGTCTTCATCTTTTTGCTATTGTAAATAGTGCTGCTATGAACATTGGTGTGCAAATATCTACTCGTGTTATGGCTCGTATTTCTTGTGGGTAAATACCAAGTAGAGGAATTACTGGATCATAAGGTAATTCTATTTCCAACATAAGGTAATTCTATTTCCAACATTGCTTTTCAGAGAGGCTGGACCGTTTTGAAATCCCACCAGCAATGCAGGAGCGAACCAGTCTCTCCACATTCTCACCAGCATTTATTGTCCCCTACTTTTTTTTATCTTTGCTGTCATTGCTGGTGTGAGATGATACCTCATTGTTGTTTTGATTTGCATCTCTCTTTTCTTTGATCATTTCTTCATATGTTTGTTGACTGCCCTGATCTCATCCTTGGTGATGTGTCTGTTCATATCCTGTGCTAATTTTGTAATTGGTTATATGTCCTTTCCTTATAGAGGTGTTGCAGGTTCCTATATATTTTAGAAATTAGTCCCTTGTGTGATGTGTCTTTGCAAAAGATTTTTTCCCATTCTGTTGGCTCCCTTTTTACTCTTTAGATGAAGTCTTTTGATGCACATAAGTTTTCAAATTTTAGTATATCCCATTCATCTATTTTGTCTACTTTTGTTTGTGTATTTTTCAAAAGGTTTGGTAGTCTGTGTATTCCTTGAATTAGAGCCCTCACATTTGTCTCTATTGTTTCATTGATGGCCTTCATAATTCTGAGATTCACATTTAGGTCTTCAATCCATGATGTGTTGGTTTTCATATAAGGCATGAGATAAAGGTCTTGATTCAATCTTTTGCATATTGCTTTCCAGTTCTTCCAGCACCATCTGTTGAAGAGACAGACTATCTCCTTCCCATGCAATATACTTAGGTACTTTGTAAAAAAATCAGTTAGCTGTATGTGGATGAGTTAAGTTCTGGCTTCTGAATTCTGTTCCATTGATCAATGTATCTTTCATTTTACCAGGCTGTTTTGACCACTGTAGCCATATAGTAAAATTTGAAATCAAGGAATGAGAAGCTTCCAACCTTGTTCTTAAGCAGTGCTTTGCTTATCCTGGATCTCTTTCCTTTCCTTCTAAAATTTATAAATCTTTTTGTTTTTCATCTCTTTGACGAATGTCGTTGGACTCTGGATTGGAATTGTATTATATGTATAAATTGCTTTGGGCAGTATTGACATTTTCACAATGTTATGTCTTCCTATCCAGGAGCATGGTATATTCTTCCATTCTTGTAAGTCTCTTTTGGTTTCATGTAGTAGTGTTTTGTAGTTTTCTTCATATAAGTCCTTTGATCTCTGGTTACATTTATTCCTAGATATTTCATCCTTTGAGTGACTATTGTAAATGGTATTGCTTTCCTTATGTCCTTTTCAGCGCTGTCCTTGTTATTATAGAGGAATCCAACTGATTATATATATATATCAAGTATCCTTTGCCCCAGCTTGTCCAACCATAGACTTTAGGGACTAGGTTTACCTTTTTTTTCTGCTATACTTAAAAAATATATATATTATAAGTTTTTATTGTGTGCTTTACATGGAAGAATATCAGTTTTACATTCATCCTTTCAGTTTTTGTTTCATTGCAATGATTACAATCCCCCTCCATACATCATCAAATAACCAAAGGATACACCCCACATGCCCGTCCCCCAGCCATCATCACACAGTCCCTCTTCCTCCCTGAGTTCAGTGTTTCCAGCTGCTCCATCTGTCCATGTCATCACCTCTGTCTACATCCCTGGTGTCTCTGCCTCTCTGGGTAGGGTCCTGCTCTTCATTCTTCTCACTTGATGGGCTCCTCGGATGCAAAATTAATCACTACCCTCCTTTGGTCAAAAAACATCTGCCTATATATTTCTTACCCTCACAGTCAGTCCTGATGGCAACTGTTCACTATTGTACCACAAGAGTCTTATCCCCATTTCCTTTCGCCAGCCTGGTCCCAACAGATTGGAAATCATTCAGTGGAGATTCCACCTTCCCCCGCCACGTCTGGAACTAGGCTCCCTCTTGAAATATTGTAAGCCAATCACTTCTTGCCTTCATAGCTCCCCCTCCATTTTGGGTAGACAATGTCTGTGTTGCCCATCCCTGTCAACCTTGTGTACCAATGGGGTAGGAGTGATCCTCGCTGTAAAGATTTGTTCCCTCTTTTGAGCTACTATATCTATAAGTATAGGTAAAGTTCATCAAATTATAGTGAATTACTCTTCCCCCTCAACATCTCTTCTTTCTTCTTCTACTTGAGTTCTGATCATCCATCCATTGAAGACAGGTCAAATGGATACTATCTGCAAGTATGGGTGTTCTTGTACCTCTCCCCTCATTTCATATCAGCTGGGTGCTTCACTCTCCGTTCTAGTCCTCTGTGGCTATGTCACTGCCTCTGAGCCCAAGAGTCCCCGAGTCTTGCTGTACTGCTGACCATCCAGCTCTCCACCCAGGTTCACAGTATTCTATTGAATGTCATCGGACTTAGCTCGCAACTTCATTGATGTTTTTCACCCTCTTCCCCTTTTCAGTAATCAACGTGGTCACCAGAAAGACCACATGGCTGTTCATGTATTCCCCTTCAGTCTCAGTCTTGGAAGGTTGTTTGCTCTGAGGTGTCCCGACCACTTGCCTTGATGACTCCCAGGTGAACAGTTACTTGTTCTTATAGTAATCAGTCAAACTGCCATTATTTTTTTTTTGGATTTTTCCTGCTGGTCTTCTAACTACGGCAGGCTGGTCTATTCATTCTTTCCAGTGGAAATTTCCTACCTCAGACAATTCTGGATGGGGTTCTGGATTCCACCTATGATCTTATGCAATGTAAAGGCTCCACATGAAGCCTCTTTCACTGGGTAACTTCTAGCCCCCTTTAAGGTATTCCAATCAGTTATAGGCTAAACACAGACTTACAAGTTTTTCTGTAGTGATGTTACTGGCTATTCCTTTCTCCCCCACCCCAAGTGTCTATTTTACAGTGGTAGGCAAGAGAAACAAAGATTCAAAAGACAGCCAAACATCTTAATTTTATTCCCTCTTAGCCCTTAAACCATGCCTCAATCCCTGTATCCCAGAGCCGTGTTGTTCCAAGGTTGTGCATACCTCATCATTTACCTCTGTGCCACTTAGCCCATGCAAACCTGCCTAACTGTTCTCCCATCCGCCATATTCTTCCATTCCCCTCCCCCTTCTTGAGTATTGTCCTCCCTGCCCGCCAGCACCCAAGCTATCTCATGTCTGTTCCCTACCATGTGCTCTATTTTCCCCTCCCTCCCTTCCCCCTCCCTCCCTTCCCTCCTCTCATCCCATACATCCCAGTGATCAGCAAATATATATATATATTTTTTTTTTTACCATAAATTGTATTAGGAAGTTTTCCATCTTCTTTTATATTATGGAATAACTTGAATAGAACTGGTGACAGCTCTTCCTTGAGTGTTTGGTGGAACGCACCAGTGAAACCATCTGGGCCTGGACTTCTTTTGGTTGGGAGTTTTTTTTATGACCTGATCAATTTCTTCTTTTGTTATGAGTCTGTTCAAGTTTTCTACTTCACTCTGTGTAAGTTTAGACAGGTCGTGTTTTTCTAAAAATGTATCCATCTCTTCTAAGTTTTCAAATTTGTTGGAGCACAACTCTTCATAGTATTCTGTTATTATCCTTTTGATTTTCTTGGTTCCATTGTGACATTAACCATGTGGTTTCTAATACATGTTATTTGTGTCTTTTCCCTCTTTTCCTTTGTTAGGTTTGCCAATGGTTTGTCAATTTTATTAATCCTTTCAAAGAACCAGCTTCTTGTCTTGTTGATTCTTTCTATAATTTTTCTGCTTTCTATTTCATTTATTTCTGCTCTTATCTTTATTATTTCTTTTCTTTTGGTGGCTGTAGGTTCCCTCTATTAGTCTTTTTCTAATTGTTGTAGCTGCAGTGTTAATGTGTTAATTTTGGTTCTTTCTTCTTTTTGGATGTTTGCATTTATCACAATAATTTTTCATCTCCACACCGCTTTCGCCATGTCCCAAAGATTTTGGTATGTTGTGTTTTCTTTCTCGTTTGTTTCTAGGAACTTTCTAATTCATGTTTAATTGCTTCTATTATCCAGTTACTTTTCAGCAGGGTGTTATTCAGTTTCAATGTAGTGAACTTTATTTCCTTGTTCTTCTAATCTCTGATTTCTAGTTTTATGGCACTGTGGTCTGAAAAGATGCTTTGTAGTTTTTTTATGTTTATAAATTTATGGAGGCTTGGTTTGTGACTAAACACATGGTCAATACTAGAGAATGTTCCATGTGCACTGGATAAAAATGTGTATTGTGCTGTTGTTGGGTTAAATGTTCGGTACACATCTATGAGGTCAAGTTAGTTGATTGTGCTGTTTATTTCCTCTGTAACTTTTTCAAGTTTCTTTCTAGTTGTTCTAACCTTTTTCAAAAGTGGCATATTAAAACCTCCCACTATAATTGTAGATTTATCTATTTCTTTCTTTCTTTATCTATTTCTTTCTTTAATTCTAGTTTGCTTTATATATCTTGGTGCTCTTTCTTTGGGAGCATACACGTTAATTATGGTTATGTCATATTGCTCAATTGAAACTTTAATCATGATATAGTGTCCTTTTTATCTCTTATGCTGGTTTTTTCCTTAAAATTTATTTTATCAGAGATTAGTATTGCCACTCCTGCTTGTTTTTTCATGGCAGTTAGCTTGGTATATATTTTTTTCCATCCTTTAACTTTTAGTCTGAGTTTATCTTTGTGTGTAAGTTGTGTCTCTTGTAGGCAGCATATTGAAGGATCTTATTTTCTTATCCATTTTGCCACTCTCTGTCTCTTCACTGGTGCATTCAATCCATTGGCATTCAGTATAATTATTGATAGATATGAATTAATTGCTGTCATTATGTAAATTTTTTGTGATCCTGTTCATTCCTTTGTTCTGTATGCCTTCTTGTGTTGAGTTCATGTTTTTTGTGCTAATTCTTCTCACTTTATTCTTAGTTTTAATGTTTCCTTGTTCTACAAGGGTCTTCATTTTCATGGTAAGTTGTGAAGAATTAATTTTCTTTGGAATTACCCTATAGTCTATTAAGTTTTCCTTGATTTAAGATAGTCTAGACCTGGTGTGGTACTGTGGGTTAATTTGCCAGCCTTTAAGCCATTTGAACTGCAAGGTCGGTGGTTCAAGTTCACCAGCTGCTCCTCAGAAACCCTATACAGGGTCGCTATGGGTCAGAAACGACTCAATGGTACTTCACAACAACAACAATATTGTATCCTGCAATCTACTTGACATCCTCATCACCTGGATCTCTGTTCCTATATTTTCCACTTCTTTGACGTTGTTAATATTTTGATCTTTGATTGTCCTCACAGGACCTCTGAATTCATTGTTGTAATTTTCTTCTGTTCTGAACTCTGCTATCTGTTGACTGTGTTCCACATGGTGTTGCCATGCCTGTCAATCTCTGGTTGTTATCTCTTCCTGCTGGTTTTCATTCCAAAGAACTCTCTTTAGGATATTTTGAAGTGCTGAATTGGCTTTGACAAAATCTTTTATCTTCTTTTTACCCTGGAATGTTTTGATTGCACCATCATATTTGATTGACTGTTTTTCTGGATAAATGATTTTTGGATGGCATTTTTTTCTTTTAGGGTTTTATATATGTCTCCCTATTGCTTTCTTGCTTGCATGGTTTCTGCTGAGAAGTCAGACCTTAATCTGATTTGCTTGCCTTTGTAGGTAACACTTTTCTTTTCTCCAGCTGCTTTTAGGATTCTCTCCTTTTCTTTGATTTTGGAAAGCTTGATTATGATATATCTTGGTGATTTTCTTTCGAAGTCTATTATCCTTCCTGGGTTTCGTTCAGTTTCTTGACTGTTTATCTTCTCATCCTTCACGATGTTAGGGAAATTTTCTTCCATTAGTTCTTCTACTATCTCCTCTGTGGACTTCTGTGATTCTTCATGTTCTGGAATGCCAATAATTCTTAACTTATTCCTCTTCATGTTATCCAGCATGAATCTTAGACTCTCTTCAGACTTTTTAATCCTTTTTTCTGTTTGCTCTTCTATTTTAGCAGTATTGAGAGATTTGTCTTCAATCTCGCTGCTCTGGCTTCCATCGCATCCATTTTACTTCTTTGCCCTTTCAGTGTATTGTCCATATCTGATACTTTGTTATTAATCATCTGGACCTCTTTTTGCATGTTTTGAATTGTTTCCAATGCTACATTTATCTTGTTTGATTGCTCCTGTAGCACTTTCCTGACTTCTTCCTTATTTTCCTCCACCCTTTTTTGGAGTATTTTACTTTGTTTCCATATCATTCTTCTGAATTCTTTCTCAGGCAGATCCAAAGCCTGCTTCTCTTCCATTGGAAAGTCTGTGTCTTCTTCTAGTCATTTGTCTCAGTTACTCTTTCCTGTTTTGGGATATGTGTTGAAATCTTTTGTTGTGTTTTCTTGGGCATTTTCAGTAGTTATGTGGGGTTTTGATGCTTAAATGGATGTATATTGCTGTGTTGTTAAACTTACTGCATGTCTCCTGGTGAATATGATCTGGAGATAGGTTCCTTTTTTCACATGTACTGCTAGAAGTTGGTATTAGCTCTTGTACAGATGGTGGGATATTACAAGGTATGTTTGTTGCTTGCCTATATGAGCACAATTGATGTCTCTTCATGGGTAAGGTATGGGGTGAGAAAGCTCCCACCCCCAGGAAAAGAGTGAGGCCAAAAGGACCAAAACCAGAAACAATATAAAAGCAGAGACAAAAACTGTGACTCAAAAACAAAAATAAAACCGTAGTTGACTTTCTGGTAGGCTTTGCTTTGCAGGCATGGATAAAGATTCCCACCCACATCAACTTTAGGGATGGGCCCCAGAGTCAGACATCATAAGAAGCAGTCTGTGGGACCAATGGGACTCTCAGGAACTTCTTCTCTGTTCCATGGGAAAACTGTGGGTGCAATGCTGGACTCTTTTTGGGGTGTGCTCCCACCTGCCTGAAGGCTTCTGGGCTGGGCAGTTAGGGCACCACCAGGGAGAAGAAGAAAGATAAGTGAAAAATGAAGAAAAATTGGTCACACCTCTCCCTCCAGATACAGCTCTGCTTGTATAATGTTTTGAGTCTACAACTGGGAACAAACATTAGATCACAGTGCTGATCATTATAAGGAAACAGGGAAGACAACTATTTTAGAAATAAGATCTAAGAAAAGCCCCTTGTCCTATTGCTACCAAGGACTAATGGATAGCTCAATCCTAATAGGAACCAAGGACCCAGAGGAGATGACAATGAAATATCTTAACCCAGACACCCTAAATAATTGGCAACCTGGGTCAGTCCCATGATCTAGTCATCCCAGACATTGACCTTTCCAAGATGGCTAGTGGGACAGACATGTCTATGACTTCCTTTCAAGTATTCTCTTCAACAATGAGGAATAGGAGGGGAAGAAGAAGATAGAAGGCTCTTGTTACGTTTGTAGCCTCAAGACATACTGTGTCAACTGTTTTTCTTTGTTGTTCTTGTTAAGTGCTTTTGGATTGATTTTGACTCAGTGTGACCCCATGTGACAAATGAGAATTGCCCTGTAGAGAAATTTAGGTCTTTGTTCTGTAGAGTTGTTAGGTAGCTTTGAACCACCAACCTATTCATAAGTGTACCTCCAGGTTTCCTTGTGTGAACTATAGATGAAGTCAATCTGGAGGCTGATGGTGGACAATTAACTTGAACAACATGATGAGAGTAAGGTAGAGTGCCTGCAAACAGCTAAGAAGGCTCTGTTGCCCTTTTCTGAGACATGGGGTGGAAATCTGGGGTGCAGATGGAGGTCAGAACTGAGACATTGTATAGTTACATTACCTGTGCTCCACCTATTTTAAATCCTAAACTTTCTGACCTGTCCAAATGGGAGGGTAGGGCAAGGGTTGTTACAAAATTTGAGCTATAAATGTTGAGTCCTAATTCCCCTGGAGCAATGGTGGCATATCAGCACAGCCACAATCCACTGTTAGTTGTCACCTAAGTAGACCTGCCCCCACTCTTGCCTGCTCCTTCCAAAATGCTGGAAAATAGTGATCCAATACATGTGTTTTTTTGATCCTTACAACAACTCTATGAGGTGGATAAAACTGATGTTGCTATTGCTACTTTAGAGATAACGAACTGATACCCAGGGGAGTTAATTAACTGGTATAATGGCACACAACTAATTAGTGAAGAACTTGTGAAGAGTCACTGGACTCCTAATCCATTTTTTTTCTTCCCTTTTATTCTGCTTGAGAAACACCTTAAAAATAAAGTGTTACAGAAACGTGAATGCTCAATACTGTACAATTATACTGACCTTGTCGATAATGCAATGTTAATATTTCTCTCCTGACCTAGAGAATTAGCAACATGTATGAAAAACAAATAAGTCTCCTAAATGCAAGTAGGTGTAAATGCAAGTTGGATGATTTTTTAGAGACACATACTCTAATATCTCACAGTTTTAAAGTGTTTTCCAAATGGTGATCCAAAGTATATTAAAATGGATTCTGCAGGGCAGCTAATTACTTATTATGGCCCATTGAGTCATATTTTTCCATTCTGTGATGTATTGTAAATCCTAGTCTTTTATGCCTGTGTTTATGGACATATTTTGAAGTGAGTAGTTAGTTAGGAAGGATTAAGGTGGAACTAAGGAATAAGGATTTAAATTGAAGGAGCTCTGGTAGCGTAGTGGTTACGAATCGGGCTGCGAACCTTAAGGCGAGCAGTTCGAAATTATCAGCTGCTCCGCGGGAGATAGATGAGGCGTTCTGCTCCCGTAAAGATTTACAGCCTCAGAAACCCTGTACAGGGTCGCTATGGGTCGGAACCGACTCGAAGGCACTTAACAACAACAAAGGAGCTCTGGTAGCCTAGTGGTTACGAATCGAGCTGCTAATCTCACTGTCCGCAGTTCAAAACTACCAACTGTTCCACGGGAGAAAGATGAGGCTTTCTGCTCCAGTAAATATTTACAGCCTCGGAAACCCTGTATAGCGTCGCTATGAGATTCCATGGCACATAACAACAACAGCAAGGACTAAGGATTATGGATATAACTAAGGATTAAAGAAGTCGCCACATTACTAGAGGGTGTGACAAAAATCACCACCCTCAGTTATCATTTTGGAAATAGTCTGAGTCCAATTCATAGGACTGCTTTGGTAAAACTCCTTTTCTTGCCCTGGATCTTATACCTGGCTCTTTACTTCTTATCTCCAGTTCATGGAACTTTCAACCTGACCTGATTCACCACCTCCCACAGCATCAGGGATCAGCAGCTTGTTATCTGACTTGCCGAATTGTGTTCCTCAGCTCCTGAGACAACGTGGATGAGCAGATTCATCCAGACTGATTTCTGAGCTATGGATTTGTGATTTGATAGCATCCATGGAGTCCTGGTGTGGCATTGTGAGCTAATGCATCAGGCTGCAAAGTCATTTGAACTGCAAGGTCAGTGGTTCAAGCTCACCACCTGCTCCTTGGAACCCTATACAGGGTCATTATGGGTCTGAATCGACTTGATGGCACTTAAAAATAACAACAACATCACTTGCATGAGCCATTCATTACATTTGACATTTGTGAGTTTTGTGAGACATTGCAGTGTGTTGCAGAACCATGGGATGTAAAGGACAGTGAAGAATGGTGATTGATATCCAGGATTGTTGTTGTTGTTATGTGCCATAGAGTCGGTTCCGACCCATAGCGACCCTGTATAGGGTTTCCGAGGGTGTAAATCTTTACAGGAGTAGAAAGCCTCATCTTTCTCCTGCGGAGCAGCTGGTAGTTTCGAACCGCTGACCTTAAGGTTCGCAGCCCGATTCGTAACCACTACGCTACCAGAACTCCTTATGTGATATTACATGTTGGGGAGTTGCTGTAGGAAAAGTGCTGGACAGATAACTTGAAGGTCAGTGGTTCAAAGCCACCAACTGTTCCTTGGAGACCCTACACAGGGTCTCTATGAGTCAGAACAAACTCAATTACACTTAACAACAACAACCACATAACATGTCAGAAAAGTTGGAGAGTTGGGATATTTTTAACTTCCACTTTATAGGGACCAGTGTCGTTATGATCTTTCTAAAAGAAATTATTCCTCAAAGGAAAAGTGGCATGCTCACAGGATTGGGAAACTGAGTTGAACAAAGATAATAAGTTAAAAGGCTTATCTGAGCCTTTAATAATATTATGTGCAGAGTAAACCTATAAGATGAGATTTTTATATATGGAGAGCTACCAAATTTATTTTACATAGCACCTTGAGGGTCTAATGTTTATCAGAATATAACTTGGAAAATGTTGGTCTATGAAATGTGCTTTGTAAGTTTACTATATTAATATACAAGATTTTTAGTCCTGGAAACCATGAGGGAAAATAAAAAACAGCATCAAATACACTTCTAGTGTGGTTTTCTGGGACTAGTGAAGGAACTGAAACTTGGAACTGTGTTGGAAACTTAATTTCCCAAACAAGAAAACGTCCTTCTTCCC
Organism: Chrysochloris asiatica; assembly: GCF_000296735.1. Lineage (NCBI taxonomy): Eukaryota > Metazoa > Chordata > Mammalia > Afrosoricida > Chrysochloridae > Chrysochloris > Chrysochloris asiatica. The sequence goes on from NW_006408749.1 coordinate 4,838,908, forward strand.
TAACTACTGATGAAAGTGAACCAAATGCTTAAACTCTCCACTGAGCCTGCACCCGTCTATCTCAGCATGCTTTCTGAGTCCTCTGTGCAGCCCCTAAACAATTATAAGCTGTACTCCATTATCTCATAGCAACCATATGTAGAATTTTCAAGGAGCAGTTGGTGGGTTAGAACTGGCAACTGTATGGTTCAAACTGACCTTTCAGTCCAATGCTTTATCCTATAGTGCCACAACAGCACTCTGTCAAAGAATGACTGAAGTTCTGGTTTGCTATCTGCTGAATGATATAAACATGCAAAGAAGAGACCAGTCTTAGGATAAGGGGTATAACGTTAAAATCCTGGAATTTTACATTGACTTTTCTAGATAGAGGAGACCAGCATAAGCATAAGATGTCATGGTAGACTTGTTAAGGGTCTGTTTGTGATTTCGTGAACCCTCTGGTTCATCTAAAATTCAAATCAAGTGTAATATTACAGTGTTTTACACCAAAATCAGTTTTATTTCTGGTCTCACTCCCAAAGCTTTTTCTTTCCTTTTTTTATTGTAAATTGAGTGAAAGTTTACATGGAAGAACATCGGTTTTACACCATGGTTTCATTGCAGTGATTACAATCTCCTCCATTCATCATCATTCAACACTATTTGCTTCTATTCCCTCTGTTTTTGTTTTTGTTTTTGTTTTGGAGGGGGAGGTGTTTGTGCATAGAAGCACTCAGGAATATATAATAATTTAAACAACCAAAGGGCACATTCTGCAAGTCTGCCTCCTGACCAAACGCACTCACTCTTTCTCTTTCCATGAGTCTAGAGTCCTCAGTTGCTGTCTCTCTCCATGTCCTCATCTTTGCTTCCATCTCTGGTGTTGCTGCTTCTCTGGATAGGGTCCCGCATAATGCTCATGCTCTTCTTCCTTGATGGTCCTAGGGTCCACTGATTCTGGACTATAAGATTAATTACACCCTCATTTTTGTTATAAAACATCTACTTTTACAGTTGTGACAGTCACAAGTATTCATGATAACAATTACTCACTGTTGAATAATAAATCCTATCCCCATCTCTTTTCACCAGACCTGTCTAGACAAGATGAAAATTATGCAGTGGAGATTCTACCACTCCCCACACACTTTTAAGCAAAACTTCCTCTTGAAAATTTGTAAGCCAGTCACTTTGAGCCTTTAGTGCTCCCTTATTTTAGTTTGCCAATGTCTAAGTTGCCCGTCCCTATCTACCCTGTAAACAGAGGAGATAGGATTGATACTTGATGTGAAGACTCCTTCTCTCTTAGTTGGTATTTTTAGCTACTACACCCATAAATATAGGTCAAGTTTATAAAATTCTAGCAATTTTTACTTGTTTTCTTTAACAAATATTGTTTTCTGTTTTGTTTTTTATCTTATTCTAGTAGAGTTCTGATTATCAAGCCATCAAAGCTGGATAAAATGGGTACTATCTGCAAGTTTGGGCATTTTTGTGAGTCTCCCCTCACTTCATATCAGCTGGAGTTTTCACTCTCAGGTATAGCCCTCTGTAGCTATGTCCTTGTCCATGGATTCAGGAATCACCAGGTCTCACCACACTTCTGACCAACCAGTCCTTCCTCCTCTCTCTCTCATTTCCAGGTCAATGAGAGTCTGTAGAGCATAGTTGAACTTAGCCCTTTTCTTCAATGCTGGCTTTCCCCTTCTTCAACTCACCAGTAGACCAACGTGATCACCAGCAAGCTTACATGCTTGGTCATGTGTTCCATTTGAGTTTCAGTCTTGGAGAGGTGTTTGTCCTGAAGGGACTTAATTGCTTGTCTTGATGGCTCCCCAGCAAACAACTTGCTTTTTCTTGTAGTACCCAATCATACTGCTGTTTTAATTTTGGATTTTTCCTGCTGTTCTTTCTTTCAAGAAGTATCTTCTGTTGCTCTAGCTATTCCAGGCTGGTCTGCTTGTCCTTTCTAGTGGGAATGTCGCACATCAGAATGATCTAGATGGGGCTCAGGGTTCCACCTAAGGTCCACAAAGTCACTGCAAGAAGCCTATTTCACTGGACAAGTTCTAGAACCCCTTTTAGGTATTCAATCAGTTATAGGCTGAAGATAGGCTTACAAGATTTCTGTAATCATGTTTCCCGACATCCCTTTCTATCCAACTCAAATGTCTATTTTACAATAGCAGGCAAGGGAAACGAATATTCATAAGACAGTCAAGCATCTTAACATTATTTTCCCTCTTCGGACTATGCCTCAATCCCTGTATCATAGAGCTTTGTTGTTCCAAGTTTGTGCATACATCACTGTTTAACTCTGTCCCATTTAGGCCATGCAAACCTGCCTCAGTGTTCCCCTATCTACCTTGTTCTTCTATCCCCTCTCGCTTCTTGGGTATTGCCCTTGCTAACACCCGAACTATGATGTGTCTACCCCTTTCCCCATTTCTCTGTGCTCTACCATCCCCTCCCTCTACCCCCGCACCTCCCCCTACCGGTAATTAACATTTTTTTTTTTTTTTCCTTTTTAGTATGGGTATCTTTTCTTAAGTTTTTACAGGAATGGACTTAAGCAATATTTGTCATTTTGTGACTGACTAATTTCACTTAGCATAATGTCCTCATGGTTTATCCACGTTATGTGGTGGCTTACAGATTCCTTTTTAATCTTCAAGGTAGTATAATATTCCATTTTGTGTATGTACCACAGTTTATCTTTTCTTCCATTGATGCATATTTAGGCTGTCTCCATCTTTTTGCTATTGTGAATAGTGCTGCTATGAACATTGGTGTGCATATATCTACTCTTGTTATGGCTTGTATTTCTTGTGGATGTATACCAAGTAGAGGAATTGCTGGATCATAAGATATTACTATTTTCAACTTTCTGAGGAAGCCGCACACTCTTTTCCTGAGTGCTTTGACCATTTTGCATTCCAACCAACAATGTAAGAGGGTCCCCTTCTCTCCACATCCTCACCAGCATTTATTGTCCTCTGCTTTTTAAAAAACTTTGTTGTTATTGCTGGTATGAGATGACAACTCATTGTTGTTTTGATTTGCATCTCTCTAATGGCTAACGGTTGAAGAGCAGAGATGTCAGCTTGAGGACTAGGGTGCGCCTGACCCAGGCCATTGTGTTTTCAATAGCCTCATATGGATGCGAAAGCTGGACAGTGAAT
>NW_006408749.1:4843376-4851365 GCF_000296735.1 Chrysochloris asiatica
GAATTGATGCTTTTGAGTTATGGTGTTGGAGGAGAATATTGAAAGTGCCACGGGCTGCCAAAAGAACCAATAGATGCGTTTTGGAAGAAGTAAAGCCAGTATGATCCTTGGAGGCCAAGATAGCTGCCTCATTCTTTGGACATATTGTCAAGAGGGACCAGCCACCGGAGACGGATATCATGTTTGGTAAGGTGGAGGGTCAGAGAAAAGGAGGAGGGCCCCCAACGAGATGGATTGGTCAAGTGGAAGCATTGGTGGACTTAGGCATGGCCACAGTAGTGAGGTTGGCCGAAGATCGGGCAGTGTTTCTTTCTGTTATGCATAAGGTTGTTACAGGTTGGTACTGACTCAATGGCACCTAACAACAACAACAACAACAACAATGGCTAATGATCGTGAACATTTCTTCATGTATTTGTTGACTGCTAGAATATCCTCCTTGGTGAAGTGTCTGTTCATGTCCTATGTCATTTTTTAATTGGGTTATTTTTCTTTATCTTGTAGAGGTGTTGCAGTTTCCTACAGATATTTGAAATTAGTCCCATGTCTGATATGCCATTGTAAAAGGTTTTTCCCATTCTGTGTTCTCCCTTTTTACTCTTTTGGTAAAATACTTTGATGCAAATAAATTTTAATTTTTAAAATGCTCTAATCATCTACTTTCTCTTCTTTTGTTTGTGTAATTTTTGCAGTGTTTGATAATCTGTATGTGCCCTGTGTCAGAGCCCTTAAATTTGTCCCTATTTTGTTATTGATAACCTTTATAATTCTGGGATTCACATTTAGGTCTTTTATTCATGCTTAGTTGTTTTTTGTATATGGCATGAGGTCAAGTTCTCGTTTCAATCTTCTACATATCAATTTCCAGTTCTGTCAGCACCATCTGTTGAAGAGACTATGCCTTCCCCATTTAATATACTTTGGCCCTTTCTCAAAGATTAGTTGGCTGTATGTGGGGATGGGTTAATTTCTGGATTCTCAATTCTGTTCCATTGATCTATGTATCTTTAATTGTACCATTACCAGGCTGTTTTGACCACTATAGCCATGAAATAAAATTTGAAATCAGGGAGTGAGAGGCTTCCAACTTTGTTCTTCTTCATAAGCAGTGCTTTCCTTATCCTGGGTTTCTTTCCTTTCCATATAAAGTTTGTAATTGTCTTTTCCATCTCTGTGAAGAATGTCATTGGAATCTGGATTGGGATTTCATTATATGTGTACATTGCTTTGGGAGGTATTGACATTTTCCCATTGTTAAGTCTTCCTATCCAGAGAATGATATATTCTTCCATTTTTGTAAGTCTCTTGTAGTAGTGTTTCTGTAGTTTTCTTTGTATAGGTTCTTTGTTTCTCTGGTTACATTTATTTCTAAGCATTTCATCTTTGGGGAGGCTATTGTAAATGGTATTGCTTTCCTAATTTCCTTTCCAGTGCTGTCATTATTAGTATAGAGAAATCCAACTGATTTTTGTATGTTGACCCTGTATCCTGCTTCTTGGTTGAATCTTCCATTGAGTTCCAGTAATTTTTTTGCCGAGTCTTTGGGATTTTCTATGTATAGGATCATTATCTTCTGCAAATTGAGAGAGCTTTACTTCCTCTTTGCCCATTTGGATATCTATAATTTTCCTAACTTGTCTTAGCTCTTTCTAAGACTTCCAAAACAATACTAAATGTTGTTGTTATTGTTGTTAAGTGCTGTCAAATTGATTCTGACCCATAATGCCTTGTATAGTGTTTCCAAGGAGCAGCTGGTGAGTTTGAATCTTGTAATTCAAACAACTCTACAGTCTGAGACATGAGCCCACGGTGCCACACTTTTGAATAGGAGTGGTGATAAAGGGATCCTTGTCTTGTTCCTGCTCTCAAAGGGGAGGCTTTTTTTGTGTGTGGGGGGGGTTGGTTTGAGGGCTGCATTTAAAATTTTTTTTTTTTAGGGTTCCTTTGCAAAGGAACAAATTTTTACAGTAAGGATAATTCCCACCCCCTCGGTACACATGGTTGGTTGACAGGGATGGACAACTTAGACACTGGCTACCCAAAATGGGTGGGCTACAAAGGCAAGAAGTGACTGGCTTATAAGCTTTCAAGAGGGAACCTAGTTCCAGAGGGTGTGGGGTAAGGCAGAATCACTACTGAGTAGTTGCTAACCTTTCTGGATGGGGTTGGTGAAAGGAGATGGGGATAAGGCTCTTGTAGTTCAATAGTGAATAATTGCTGTCAGGACTGATTGTGAGTGTTACAAATTCAAAGATAGACGTTTTGTAACAAAAGGAGGGGAGTGGTTGATTTGGCAGTCCAAGAGCGGATGACTCTGGGACCATCAAGGGAGAAGAGCGGATTGTGAGACCCTATCGAGAGAAGCAACGATGCCAGAAATGGAGGCAGAGACAATGACATGGAGAAATGGAGTGGCTGGGGACTCTGGACTCAGGGAGGGAGAGGGGCTGTGTGCTGATGGGCAGGGGACATGCTTGCAGTGTGTATCCTTTGGTTGTTTGAATGGTTATATATTCCTGAGTGCTTCATTGTAGTTCCAAAAACAAATAAACAAACAAACAAACAAAAAGAAACAGAGGGAATGGAAGCAAATTCTGCTGAATGATAATGCATGGACAAGATTGTAATCATTTCAATGAAATGAATTACAATAAGATGACTGTAAAGCTGATGATCTCCCATGTAAACTATCACTCAATTCACAACAAAAACTTGAAAAAAAATCATCTACTTGTTCAAAGCACTAAGAAATAGAAGAAAGAGACTGTGAGATACAGAAATAAATAAGATATTGTTTTGCTGTCAAGAAGTTCCTATTGCTTAAACAAGTTCCATTTCTCTGTTATGTGCCACTCAAAGAATCTTAACAAATGCTCCCAGGTTCAGAAAGGAAATGCTATGGAAGTTCTAAAGACCAAGACCGTTGTAAGCCACAAACTATGGGTTTAGATGGTACTCAATAAGATAGCTTTTGTTACTCACAGATTTTCTACCTTACTTCCCAAACTACAAATAACCTGAGAACTAATCCATTCATTTTATAAATCACAAATTTGAGGCTTCCATGAACCAAAACCTCCTTTAACCTAAGACCAGAAGAATTACTGACTACTCTGATCGAGACCACTATATGTTGTTGTTAGATGCCTTCAACTTGGTTCCAACTTATAACAGCCCTATGTACAACAGAACAAAACGCTACTCAGAATTACCATTCTTCACAATCTTTTTCATAGTTTATTATAATCCACACAGTTGAGTGCCTTTGCACAGTCAATAAAATACAAGTAAGCATTATTCTGGTATTCTCTGCTTTATACAGCCACCTGATTTCAGCAATGATATACTTCATTACAAGTTCTCTTCTGAATCCAACATGAAATTCTGGCTACTCTTTGTCCATGTACTGCTGCAACCATTTAAAAATTTTTTCTTCAGCAAAATAATACTTGCGTGTGACATTAATCACACTGCTCAATAATTTCTGCATTCCATTGGGTCAGTTGTCTTTGGAATGGGCAAAAATATGGATCTTTCCTATCAGTTAGCCAGGTAACTGTATTCTAAATTTTTTGGCATGGACAAGTTAGTGCAACCATCACTGCATCAATTTGTTGAGAAATTTTAATTTGTATTCCATCAGTTCCTGAAACCTTGTTTTTCGCCTGTGCTTTCAGTGCAGCTTGGACTTCGTCTTTCAATACCATTGGTTCTTGATCATAGGTTACTTTTCGTCTTTCAATACCATTAGTTCTTGATCATAGGTTACTTCTTCTTTTTTCTTTTTTCCTTTGAAGGGATTTTATTTCAGATAAAGCTACCTTGAAAAAAAAATCAAAATACCATAAATAAAAAAAATTAATGTATTTTGATGCTTTCACAGTCTCTTAAAATTAAATGTCAGGTGTGCTTCATTTTTCTCTTGATTAATTAGCATTGAAATATCATCTTCAGATGATTAAAAGGAATCTACTAGGTCGTCATCAGTCCATTCTTCCTCTTCATGTTTGGATTTCTTTGAAACATAATCATCATCTTCATAGCCTTTCCTCTTCTTCGTAATTACATTGAGTGTAAGCTCAGTAGAGTGACATCTCTCCAACTTCTGTTTCAAAACAGCCACTTCTTCAGATCTGGGTGGTTCATATTTTTTTCTAAGTTTCTCATACTTTTCATTATATCTAGTAACTGTGACAAGCAGGTTCTGCTCTCTTTCAGCATAAGACTCTCTGATAAATAACTTTCCATAGTAATTCCAGCCCTTGAAGCACTAGATAAAATGGCAGTCAGAGCAATTTGGGAAGGTGTATATAAAAGATAGGCATCTGTCAATGCCACTCTACTAAGAAAGTCATCAGCTGTTTTCCTCAAAATCTCTGGGTTCTCCAACATGGGATAACAAGTCTTTAAATCAATAAGGAAGCCTTCAAATGGTCTATATGGATTGTGGACAATAAGGTGTAAATTTAGTTGCTGTATAAGAAGTAGTGCATATTTCAAAATCTGTTCCAGTGCCTTCTCCTGTCCATGAGGACTCTCCCGAAGATTTCCAACAAATTGTGGACTAGATACATTGAATTCATCTACTTTGCAGGCTAGAAATGCACAAGTGAGTAGTATTATCCCGGGGTGATATTCCATCACTGAGTTATTAAGATAGAATCGCTTGAAATATATACAGGCTGTACCCACAACAGATCGTGGCATTGCTGGCTTAAAAACTGAACAGAATTCCAATAATCTTTTCTCATAGTATTTGCAGAGCATCATTTCTTCATGAGTCTCAAGAAAGACTGGATCATTTAGAAGAACCTTACCGTTTGCCACCGCTTTGCATTTGGATTTGCTATTGGCGTCGGCTCACAGTAGTGGTAGTTGCTCTTCACTGGCGAAAGTCCAGTGCCGTTTCTGGTTACTGTTACTGTTATGGTACATCTTGGAGTCCGAGCTCAGACACCTGGAACCCGGAGAAACGATACAAAACTTAAGCCAGGTCTCCATAGGTTACTTCTTGAAATGATTGAATAGTAGCCATTTATTTTTGGTTCAGTGACTGTGTGCATTCCTTCCACCTTCTTTTGTTGTTTCCTGTGTCATTCAACAGTCTGCCTATAGAATCCTTGTATATTGCAGGCTGAGGCTTGAATTTTTTCTTCAGTACTCTTAGCTTTGGAAATGCTGAGCATGTTCTTCCCTTTTGATTTTCTAACTCCAGGTGTTTGCACACTTCATTATTACACTTATCATTGACTTCTCAAACTGCCCTATGAAATTTTATGTTGAGCTCTTTTACTTCATATTTTTTCCAGTACCTTTAGCTTCTCTATGTTCAAGAGGCTCTTCTGACCTCCACATTCATCTTTTTTTTTTTCCCCGTTTTTGTTTTGTTTTAAGTTTTTATTGTGAATTGAGAGAAAGTTTACACGGCAGATCATCAGTTCTACATTCAACAAATCATACACTGTTTCATTATAATGGTTATAAGCCCCTCCGTATACCATCAGTTAACAGTACTTCTCTCTGTTCATTTTAGCCTTTGATTATTATTTTTTTAACACTGAGGCATATATAATAATTTATACCACCAAATGACAAGTCTGCCTCCTGGCTGCCAGCTCTCAGTCCCTCTCTTTCCATGAATCTAGAGTCCTCAGCTGCTACCTCTCTCCATATCTCCATTTCTGCCTCCGTCTTTAGTTTCACTGCTTCTTTGGATAAGGTCCCGCATCCTGCTTGTACTCTTCTCCCTTGATGGTCCTAGGCTTCTATGTTTCTGGACTGTAAGATTAATCACTCTCCCATTTTTGTTACAGAACCTCTACCTTTACAATTGTGACAGTTGTAATTAGTCATGATAACAATACTCACTATTGAATCATAAGAATCATATCCCCATTTTTTTTTTTTTTACCAGACCCAGTTAGACAAGATGAAAACTATTCAGTGAGGACTCTATCTTCCTACACACACTTTGAAACTAAACTCCCTCTTGAAATCTTGTATACCAGTCACTTCGAGCCTTTATCACCCTCTCATTTTAGGTAGCCAATGTCTAAGTAGCCCATCTCTGTATAACCTGTGTACAGAGGAGATAACATTGATCCTTGATGTGAAGACTCCTTCCCTCTCTTTTGGTATTTTGAGCTATTATCTCCATGAGTTTTCTAATTCTAATCTATTGTATTCTAATTCAAGACCCTCAGCTATTCCCGGAGCCGCCATCTTGGGAGAGAACATCTTGATTGTATCAGGAGTGATATCAAAATTTAAACTGACAGTTTCAACATAAAACCAAATGGCCACTCGTCTGTCTATCATGCTGTGGTGGCTTGAGTTGCTGTGATTCTGAGGGGATGCCACCAAGATTTTGAATAACCAGCAGGGTCACCCATGGTGGACAGGTTTCAGATGAGCTTCCAGACAAAGACAGACTAGGAAGAAAGAGTGACAAACTACTTCCGAATCATTAGTCACTGAAAACCTTATGAATAGCAGAAAAACACTGTCAGATACAGTGCCGGAAAATTAGCCCTTCAGTTTGGAAGGCACTCAAAATGTGACTGGGGAAGAGATGCCTCCCCAAAGTAGAGTTGACCATGATGATGTGAATAGAGTTAAGCTGGAGGGAGAAAAGACCACAGAACCTTCATTTGCTGATGGGACACAACTCAAAATTAAGAGAAACAGCTGTAAACATCCATTGAAAATTGGAACATGGAATGTACGAAGCATGAATCTGGGAAAATTGGAAGTTGTCAAAATGAAATGGAACGCATAAACATCGATATCTTAGGCATTAGTGAGCTAAAATGGACTGGTATTGGCCATTTTGAATCTGACAACCACATGGTTTACTATGCAGGGAATGACAAATTGAAGAGGAATGGTGTTGCATTCATCGTCAAAAAGAACATATCCAGGTCAGTCATGAAGTACAATGCTGTAAGTGATAGGATAATATCAATGCACCTACAGGGAAGCCCAGTTAATACCACTATTATTCATATTTACGCACTAAAGCCAGTGAGGATGAAATAGAAGAATTTTGCCAACTTCTTCAATCTGAAATCAATCAAACATGCAATCAAGATGTATTGTTCATTACTGGTGATTGGAATGCAAAGGTTAGGAGCAATGAGGAAGGATCAGAAGTTTGAAAATATGGCCTTGTTGATAGAAACGATGCTAGAGAACGCATGATAGAATTCTGCAAAACCAATGATTTGTTTATTTCAAATACCTTCTTTAGACAGCATAACAGATGAGTATAAACATGGACCTCACCAGATGGAACACATAGAAATCAAATTGACTACATCTGTGGAAAGAGAAGATGGAAAAACTTTATATCATCAGTGAAAACAAGGCCAGGGGCAGACTGCAGAACAGACCATCAATTACTTATATGCAAATTCAAAGTGAAACTGAAGAATATGAAAACAAGTCAACAAGAACCAAATTATGACCTTGAATTTATCCCACCTGAATTAAGTGATCATCTGAAGAACAGATTTGATACATTAAACACTAAAAACTGAAGACCAGAAGAGTTGTGGAATGACATCAGCAACATCATACGTGGAGAGCAAAAAGTCATTGAGAAGACAAGAAAGAAGGAAGAGGTCAAAATGGATGTCAGAAGAGACTCTGAAAGTTGCTCTCCAGCATAAAGATGCTAAAGCAAATGGAAGAAATGAGGAGGTCCAAGAGCTGAACAGAAAATTTCAAAGGTCAGCTCGAGAAGATAAAGCCAAATATTTTAATAAAATATGCAAAGATTTGGAACCAGAAAACCAAAAAGGAAGAAAACGCTCAGCATTTCTCAAGCTGGGGGAACTGAAGAAAAAATGCAAGCCTCGACTTTCGTTATTGAAAGATTCTTTGGGCAAAATATTGAATGATGCAAAATGCATCAAAAGAAGATGGAAGGAATACACCAAAAGGAAGGTTAATGTTCAACCATTTCAAGAGGTACCATATGATCAAGAG
>NW_006408749.1:4851844-4856259 GCF_000296735.1 Chrysochloris asiatica
TAATTGTGCTCATGAGGAATCTATACCTGGACCAAGAGGCAGTTGTTCGAACTGAACATGGGAACACTGAATGTTTTAAAATTAAGAAAGGTGTATGACAAGGTTGTATTCTTTTACCATACTTATTCAACCTGTATGCTGAGCAAATAATATGAGAAGCTGGGTTCTATGAAAAAAAGACGAGGCATCAGGATTGGAGGAAGACTCATTAACAACCTGCGATATGCAGATGATATAGCCTTGCTTGCTGAAAGTGAAGAGGACTTAAAACATTTATTGATGAACATCAAAGAGCACAGCCTTTGGTATGGATTACATCTCAATGTCAAGAAAACAAAAATCCTCACCACTGGACCATTAAACAACACTCTTATCAACGGAGAAAAGATTAAAGTTGTCAAGGACTTCATTCTTCTTGGATCAGCTATCAACACTCACGGAAGCAGCAGTCACGAGATCATACAACGTATTGCATTAGGCAAATCTGCTGCACAGGAACTTTTTAAAGTGTTGAAGAGCAAAGATATCAGCTTGAGGACTAAGGTGTGTCTGACCCAAGCCATGATATTTTCAATAACCTCATATGCATGTGAAAGCTGGACAGTGAATAAAGAAGACCGTAGAAGAATTGATGCCTTTAAATTATGGTGTTGTAGGAGAATACTAAAAGTGCCACGGGCTTTGAAAAGAACCAATAGATCTGTTTTGGAAGAAGTGCAGCCAGAGTGCTCCTTATAGGCCAAGATGACCAAACTTCGTCTCTCATACTTTGGACATATTGTCAGAAGGGAACAGTCATTGGAGAAAGTATCATGCTTGGTAAGATCGAGGGTCAGAGAAAAAGAGGAAGACCCCCAACGAGATGGACTGGCCAGGTGGCAGCATTCATGGACTCAAGTGTGGCAGCGTAGTGAGGTTGGCCCAAGATTGGACATTGCTTCGTTCTGCTGTGCATGGGGTCACTATGTGTCCGTTCTGACTCGATGGCACCTAACAACAACAACAACCTCCATGAGTATAGGTCAAGTTCATCATATTGTAGCAATTTACCTTTGTTTTATCTTTTTTTTTTATCTTCCTCTAGTTGAGTTCTGGTGGGTGGAATCCTGAGCCCCATCCAGAACCTTCTGAGGTGGGACATTACCACCAGAAAGGACAAGCAGACTAGCCTGGAACAACTAGCGCAACAGAAGATACATCTTCAAAGAAAGATCATTAGGAAAATCACAAAACAAAAATGGCACTATGATTGGCTACTACAAAAATAAGCAAGCTGTTTGCTGGGAAGCCATCAAGGCAAGCAATCAAGTCCCTTCAGAACAAACCCCCCTCTAAGACTGAAACTCAAAGGGAACACATAAGCACGCATGTAAGCTTGCTGGTGACCACATTGGTCTACTGGTGATTGCTGTGAGCCAGTACCTACTAGATGGTACCTAACAACAACAACAACAAAAATGGAAATGTTCACATGTGTTTGACATGAGCATAAACTCGAATCAATGAGAGTGGTGGGAGCCATGGGTACAGCCTGCGCAATATAAAAGCAAATGCATGGAGGGCAGTGAGGAGAGAGAGGAATGGAACCATGAGAGGATCTAGCAATAAATGACAGAGCTGGTCTTTGAACTCTAGCTCAAAACACATCTTAATCTCTACAATGTTGAAAATGTCACCTGAGTGCCTGCTGCATGGGAAGCCTAATGTAAACTTGTTAGATGTGTATTTCTACCTGGTTATGGGGTCTTTGTGTGTTACTTAGAACAAGAACTGGACTGATAAGTGCAAAGGTGGCAACTCAAACCCACCAGCCACTCTTCTGAAACTCTATACAGGGTCACTATGAGTTGGAACCAACTCAATGGCGCTTACTCACAACAATTGCCTAAGTATGGTGGTGGTTGCACAACTCTGTCAACACACTAAAAATCATTCAATTGTACATTAAAAACAGTGAATTTCATGGTATGTAAATTATACCTCAATAAAGTTGATCAGAATGTATATTCCTGGGTTCCATTAAGCCTGACTGAACCCAAATTCCTTGGTGTGGAATCCAGAAATATACATTTTAACAATATTCCTAGGTGATTCTTATGAATATTCAAGTTAGAGTTGCACCTGAAAACATGGATGAATCATAAAATCTTATAACACAATGGGAAAACAAGCAGAATGAAATTTATAACACCATTTATATAAATTTTCAATTCATGCATATTTTACCAGAACACACACAACCCAAAGATATGCATTAATTATATTTGAGTAGTTAACCTGCAGTAAAGATGTGAAAGATAAATGAGAGACAGAGAGAAAGTAGAGGGAGAGAGAAAAAGCGACACAGCAAGGGCCTTTGAGGAAGACAATTGATCAAGTCTGGGAAGCATGAAGATCCTATTTTTAAATGTATCCTGGAGAAAATGAGATTATTTTGTCACTTTCCCAAATGACCTGATCTTGTTGATCGATGGTTCCTCCCAATGCCAAGTACTTTCTGAACTACCATGGGAGCCTCTAAGCTTCAGCAACAAAACTAGAGGGCCGAGTGTGTTTATGACGGGTGAAAAATGATACCAATCATCTCTCTCAAAGCACTCTGTACTCCTCAGCTGGTTTCAATAATTCATTGGAATGGCCACACAAAACTCAGATACCATATGCATAGTTATAGGGCTTATTAAGGAAGCTAAGAGACAGAAATTCTCAGGGCACAGTTGTTCCAGTCAGAATACCCTCTCCTCAGCCATGCCCACAGATAGGATTTTCTCTCACAACCAATGTCAACAAAGCTCTTTTAAGCCTACTGATAAGTGCCAACAGGGCACATAACTCCACAGAAGCCTCAGTCTGAAGACACTCCATTCTAGTTCTGTGGGTTAGCAAACCTAGCTCCCCCAGGTAAGTGCCTGGAGGCACCCCACTCTTCAAGTAAGCCTCCTGCCCAAAGTTACTCAAGTTTACTTGTTCCATGGGCTGGAACGCCTACTACTTTGTCTGGCATGCTGGCTCTTGGTTCTATTGCTCCTCTGTCGATCCTCTGCTGTCACAGCTTTCTGTGCCTAGGTTGAGGAAGTGTGCAGCACTCTCTAGATGCAAACGATGTATTCCATTTTTCTTTTTTGATGGGAGTAGGATCCCCCTTCTGCTTCAGCCTCTATTATGGCTCATTTTGTATTCAGCAGGATGATAAAATAGATCAATCATAATTAGTCTTTTAAATAATCATCACAACTGAATCACATAATCCACTAGCATCTTCTCCCACTTTCTCTAATTCATCAGAAAACTCATCAGGAAAAAGTTGTTTGATGGGAGTTCACAAAGACTATGGCTAGACCTACTCTATGGCACTTAACAACACCAACAGCAATGGCTAGAAAATATAGAAGTGTATGATTTACATCTCAGTTTGGAATAAATTTTTCACTGAATGCTTTTATGTCTCAAATATATATACATGACACAAAACATTCATAATTAAATACTTCTGATTCCCAAGCTGCTTGCAGAATACTATCAGGGTAATCAGCAATAGGAAGCATGTTTTAAGAATATGCAATTAGAACCTATTAGGTTATATATATTGGCTTATAATTGTTGCCTAATCTTCTCCAAATAAATCATTAATATAATCTTCAATGGTTTTCAAAATGTGGCCTCCAGGGCTGCAGCAACAGTACTACCTAAAAAAAATTTGTTGTTGCTTGTCATCAAGTCAATTTTCAACTCATAGTTATATGACAAAGTAGAACTCTCCCATGGGAATTTGAAGGCTGTAAACTTATAGGGGGCAGATCACTAGGTCTTTCTCCCATAGAACTGCTGGGAGGGTTTTTGAACTACCAAACTTTTGGTTAGCAGCCAAGCACTTACCTGTTTTGTCACCTGGCCTCCTTACTTATTAGAACTGCAGATTGTTGGGATGAACCTGATACTTACTGAATACAGAACTGTGTGGGTGGGGCCCTGATATCCAGGTTTTAACTACTGAACTTCTGCTCAAAACGAGGAGCCTGTTCTATCACTGATACTTCCTTAACAAAGTTAATTTCCTTGCTAACTGGGAAAGGGTCACCTTCATTTGGGTCACGAAAAAGACGAAGCCTTTCGAGAGCTAGTCCCAACAATGAAATCTGGGTAATTAAAAAAAAATATTCCACTTATTATTTCCCTTCCAGAAGCATCTATAGTACCCCTGTCTTTGACTGGGTTTTCTATGGAATCAAAACCAGTTAAATTATATGTTGTTGTTGTTATGTGCTGTGGAGTCAGTTCTGACTCATAGCAACCCTGAACAGGGTTTCTGAGACTGTAAATCTTTACCGGAGCAGAAATCCTTATCTTTCTCCTGCGGACCACAATGCTATCAGAGCTTTCTCTCTCTCTCTCTCTCTCTCTCTCTCTCTCTCTCT